>NC_072408.2:138295909-138598106 GCF_028858775.2 Pan troglodytes | reverse complement strand
TGGAGAGCCTGTTTTTCCAACATCAATTACTGTTATACTAAAGAAGTTTCATCATCAACATCTGAGAGAATGTTGCTGCTTTCTCGGCATCTGAGAAAGCCACTCATCTGTTAATATGTAAACTATACTAGAAGGTCTTCTCATTTTGTGACATGCTGGGATTCCTGGAACAATCCTACTTGCTCATCATCTATTACTATTTTCATACATAGCTGAATTCAGTTTAATATTTTAACATCTATACTTGTAAGTGATCGTGGTCTACAGATTGCCAAGCTTTGAGAGCTTCATACTTTTCCATCTTAATGCTCTGGAGTGGCTTTAATGATGTAGGCATTCTATTTCTTGAGGGTGAATTAACTTGACCTTTAATTTGTCTTGGCTGACTGCCTGGGTTGAGAGGTATTTCACTAACCAATTATTTTCAAAATTCTTTCAGGTCTATAGGTCTATGTTGGTTCCTGATTTCTTCATGAAATAATTTCAGCACTTATGTTTTCTTAGAAAACGATATTTTTCACTGATTTTCAAATTCATTCAAATTTAAAATAATATATGTTCTCATATACTTTATTTTCTAGTGTTAACTTCTAGTTGTAGCTTGTGTACTTAAAAAGATACCTATAATTTTCTTCCTCTGTCACGCAGGCTGGAACACAGTGGCGTGGTCTTGGCTCACTGCAACCTCCGTCTCCTGGGCTCAAAAGATCCTCCCACCTTAGCCTCCCAAGTAGCTGGGAGCACAGATGGGTGCCACCATGCCTGGCTAATTTAATTTAATTTTTTGTAGAGACATGGTCTCACGATGTTGTCCAGGCTGGTTTCTATCTCCCAGGCTTAAGTGATCCTCCCACTTCACAGCCTCTGTGAGGAGCTGGTGCTACAGGCATGTGCCACCATGCCCGGCTACATTTTTGTATTTTTAGCAGAGACGGGGTTTTGTCGTGTTGCCCAGGCTGGTCTTGAATTCCTGGACTCAAGTGATCTGCCTGCCCTGGCCTCCCAATGTGCTGGCATTATGGGCGTGAGCCACCACACTCCACAGCAATTTCTAAGCAATCTTTTCCATGTCTGATTACCAGTAGCACTAGTTTTATAATATTTTCTATTTTGTAGAATACAAATTAGAGACTTAAAAGATTTTTCTCCTGTTACGCAGGAGTCTGTTTCAGAGATGCCCATATGCCTGGAGGCTCAGCTGTGTCTCCCGAACTTTGGAATCTCTGTGGGCGCAATGACATTTCTGTCTCCGCATCTTTTCAAAGAGAGGCTGGCCTGTGCTTTTGAGAACTGAGAGTTAGCATGGGTTTTGTCAGATATTGAGTAGATCTCTGTTCAAGTGTCTCAGGCTTGGGTGGATGTAGACGGTAAACTTCTCGGTGTGTTGTTTCATCTGCCAGGTTCTAGGACAATCAGGGAGGTATGGAGAAGGTCACGCTGGTTGGCAGCAGCCGTGTGGGCAGGGCTGCTCCTCTGCAGGCCCCACAGCTGGCAGGGGTCAGGTGCCTTCCCTGGGCTCACAACCCCTCTGCACACCCCATAGCTGGCTGGGTCAGGCGCCTTCCCTGGGCTCACAAACCCTGGGGCAGCAGGCAGGCTCGGGCTGTGGTTGTGTTCTGGGGTGTGAGAAGGGATGAGGTACTGCTGCCTCTGGGACGCTCCCAGCTTGTTCCAGCCTCCTGCCTGCCCCTCTGTGGCTGACAGTCGACTCCCCTGGAGTCACTGCCCTGAGTCTCAAGGGTACTTCTCTGCAAGCTCCAGGTATGCTGCCTTACCCTGACCTATAGACAGCACCTCTCCCCGGGTTTCTAGAGCAGTAACCATTTTCCTCCTCTACTTATTACATTCCTTTGATTATCCCAGTGAGAGTATGCGGGTGGCCGGGAAGGGTGAGAGATGGATCACTTGTGCTCAGGTAACCTACTCGAATGAGAGGCCCAAAGACACACATAGTGAATTGCCTAGTTAGCGGTTCATCCACATGAATTTGGTTTCGCCGAATGATCACCATTCTCATACAACAAGGCATCTTTATGCAAAGGACGGTCCTCTTATCACCCCAGCCCACTTCCTCAATCTCTTGTCTCCACTCTGCCTTTCCTTCTGACCCAAGAGCTGTCACCTCGCCCCACTGCCACACCTCACCCCACTGCCACACCTGTCACACTCCATTCCAGGCCACCAATGCCACCAGAAATCTCTGAAGTTGCTCCAGTGGCTTAACCGCATCACAAAGTCACCAGACTGGATAAAGTTATTCCGCTGACCTAAAGCCTGTCAGATGTGCTGGCCCCTCCCCGACAGGGTGCGCCGGGGCAAGCTGGCCAAGGCTCCTTCACCAGCCACCCCCGAAGTCACTGCTGACCACCTACCGCATCTCAGCACGGGGCCGGGCAGCTCGCACCACGGGGCTCCTGCCTAGGGCTGCACCCCTGCCTCAGAGCTTCCCGTTCCTCTCGCAACACCAGCTGAACGCCTCTACTCCACAGAACCTCCCTCCTGCGGGGGGAGCCCACTGCTGCTCCACGAGGTTCCTGGCTAAGGGCCTGCTCTGGCCTTTGCTTCTGTCTGCTTTTTACACTGACTTTGTATTTTTACGTGCCTGTCTGTCCTGCGACATCAAAGTCTCGCTCCAAGAACATAACAAAGTAACTGAAATCGAGTGAGTGAAGTATTGCCTGGTAGAGATTCTCAAGGAATCTGCTTTGACAAATTAATAAATGAATTTCATTGGTACAACAGTTTGCATATAAATAGTTTCAGAAGTCCCAGGGAATATGAAGGATTATTTGAAACTTTCTGTACAAATGTCCAGTACACTGAACAGACTGTTAAACAGACACATACCTAAGGGCTGCTCACACTCACGTTACCTCCAATGCCACGCGAGGCAAGCATGACACAGCATGGAAGGCAGAGGTTTCACCACAGCAACCTCCAGGGGGCCGCCAACCCCACCCCAGCCTGCAGGTGAGGGCGCTGAGTCTGAGGTCACCGAGGATCCTACGCTTGCCGACTTACGGTGGAATGTGCAAGGCCAACATGCAAGTGGCAGCATACCTTTCACCAGCTTCCCGTCCGGGACGGTCTTACTGGACGATGCCTCCTTCTTCCCGCCTGGGCCTGCCCGTGCTCCCACCTCGGCTGCGTCTTCAGGCGCGCCATCCTCCCCAGCATCACTTGGCTTCTCGGGAGCAGAGTCTGCGGGAGCCTCTTCTGGTGCAGACACAGCCTAGAGATTAAATGTCACTATAAACTGTCAGCAGGAAATTATACAGAAATTTTAAAAAAAGAGAGATGTATACAGTATATATGTTTCACTGGACAACGGCAATTGTACATTACTGCCCAAGCAGCACTGGGAACAGACTTCCAAATCCAGATCTGCTGTTTTTTCTTACAATGGAATGTATCAAAGAGGAATGGAAGATTTTCTCCTGTCTGAAAAAACACTATACTCTTTGAAGCCCTAATACTGCCTTGGGAACCAATTTTCAGTATCTTTTCTTTGGACACTGATTACTCAGAATTCTTTAAAAATACCAAATTATCCCCATCACCTACAGAGGAGTCAGTTTCTTTCAGTGTGGGCCATTGGAGATAAGGGTCTGAAGAAATCTCCTGAGAAGCAAGGCCCATGTCATCTCTTCACCAAAACTGGCTTTACAAAAATGTCAGGGTGTCTATATAACTGAGAAGAGCAGAGCAAAGGCAGAAGAGGGGGCTGTAGGACAAAAAGCACTTCCAAGTGCGCCAGCACCACGCCGGGGATCTGGTGAGGGGGAAGGGTGTGCAGGCGCAGGCAGAGGCCGTGCTGCAGGACACCCCCAGCACCAGCTGGCCAGGCATGAGGCGCCCACTTATATTTTATATATTTCATACATGTTAACACAACAGAAGCAAGGTACCCGGCTGTCATGAAAGGTAGCTAGAAACTGTAGATGGCCAAAACATCGAACAGTTGAAGGAACAGGATTTTTTTTGTTTGTTTAGAACGTGCTGGACAAACAATCATCAACGCTGTGAACGTGGGCAGATGCTTTCAACAGATCAGGTTCCAGAGCTAAGGGGGACGTGAAAGATGGAGTATGCCAGACACACATTAAAAAAAGGTGAAGAATCACCCAGCCCTTTCACCTGTAGGAGAATAAACAGAAAGCGACTATCTGATCTGGAAGGCAGAGCCACCTCTAACAGCTTCACAGCCTCCCTGCATTCAGACACGTACCTGCGTGCTATCGCCCCCTTCTTTCTGGAGGAAGAACTGCTTCTTAAACTCATAATAGGCATTATACTGGTGCCACGGCTGCAGGAACTCAAATCTGAGCAGAAAAAGAAAGAAAATGGGTCATTTACCAAGACAAGCTCACTGAAGTAACAACAGGCCCTGTTCTCCTAGCTCTTTACTGATCTCAACAATCCCACAAGGTGGTTACTGTTTTAGCTACTCATCTTATAAACGAGGGAGACTGCACACAGGGGGTCGAAATCGCTTGCCCGGGGTTACACAGGTCACGCTGCAAATGTGACAACATATCTTTATGTTTTACTAGTACTGAGGCGTGGGACATTACTTGGTTTTTAAAAAGAAGGGTTTGTGTCTAGATTTTTAAGGCAGATTCTTGAAAACCATGAATTATAGGCTTTTATTTTAGGTAGCTTCAAAATTCCTACTTAAAAAATGAAACAAAAAACAGGTAACATAATTTAAAAACACCACCCAAGTCTAAGCAATTTAACAAGCCAATTAAAAAATGTATTTATCTAAAGACATTGGTTGGGCGTGGTGGCTCACATCTGTAATCCTAGCACTTTGGGAGGCCGAGGCAAGTGGATCACTTGAGGTCAGGAGTTTGAGACCAGCCTGGCCAACACAGTGAAACCCTGTCTCTACCAAAATACAAAAATTAACCAGGCGTGGTGGTGCGCGCCTGTAGTCCCAGCTACTCAGGAGGCTGAGACAGGAGAATTGCTTGAGCCCAGGAGGTAGAGGTTACAGTCAATCAAGATCGCGCCACTGCACTCCAGCCTGGGTGACAGAGCAAGACTCCATCTCAAAAAAAAAAAAAAAAAAAAAAAAGACATTTGAGCCAAGAAAAGGCTTAAAAATATATAAAAAAATTAATTCTGTACCTACATTTTTTTAAAAAAAAGGCTAAACGAAACCCCCAAATGCCATATACCTAACATATAAAATTCTTCTTCTGACCTTTGATCATTCTTGGCACGAACACTGGTCTCGAACTTCAGGCCGTTCCTGGCGACATACTCGGCCAGCTTGTCAATCACGGGCTGGACGTCGGGGGGCGGGGGGATGATGGCGGCCACGGGGGCAAGTGCACTGCAGGAGAAGAGTCTGTGAGACCCCTGGGCTTCAGGGGCTCGCCAAGCTCAGTCCTGGCTGCTCGGGGGTCCTCACCGCCTCAGATGCCCAGAGAGACATGTGAGTTATAAACAGTTTGTTAGGGGAGGCTCTTGTTGAAGGTGATGCACACGACAGAAACTAAAGTCAACTAGACAGGATTGTTGTCAAGAGTGAAAAATGGGGATTTTAGTGATAAAAGGTGCATTTTTCCTACTAATTAACATTTCCCCCCAATCACAAGCTAATTCTTAGAAATAACCAAGAATAAGCAGTTTGTTGTTGTTGCTGTTATATTGAAAACAAGTCGGCAAGCATGGTTCAACCTCCTTCATTTCCTGTCTGACTTGCTCAGCATGACCAGAAAGAGTCATTTTCACAGAAACTCGCGTGTTTCATTCCATTTCCCAGGAGTCTCCTTTCAAGGCGGGGCATTCCAGGCCCACTGGTAAAGCGCCTGTCTCCTACTCGTCCCCCGAACACTGGGGGCCCTCGCTGCTGGAGAAGCTAGGGCTCTGCCGATGGCTTCACAGGTTAACTAAAGTAGCTGCCAGGGTCCCCTGGTGGCCAACAGCTTGGGAGAGACTCATGAAGCACCCCAACATCACCTGCGTCAACTTTATGAACCTGCATGTTTTGCAAACAACTGCAGCTTCACTGCATACTGATTTTGCCTAGCACAGCTCAACTGAGACTCTGACACAAAGCGCAAGAACAGATGCTGGAGATCTGGGGCCAGCGTGCGACGTGAAATGAATTCAACTTTATAAGTGGTTTAACTTCAATGCTAAAAAGTTTGTGCTACAACCATTTCTGTTTTCCTGTCAACTTTGTAACTTGGGGATTTGGAATAATAACTACTCAGACAATGGGGACCCCTGTATGTGATCCAGATTACAAGCCCCCCATGGAGACACAGACGGCCCCAGTGACTGCAGTGCTGAGTGACTCACACAGCAGGCAGCGGTGGATGCTGCACCTACCTTGTGGTGGTGGTTGTGGAGGTGGCCCCGCTGCTAGTCTCTGCTGTGGTTGGGGGCGGTGGTGGTGTGGTCCCAGGAGGTGGTGGGGCAGTGGTCGTCACTCCAGGGGAGTTAGACACGGTCACGCCAGCAGGAAGGGTGCTGTAGTAAGTAGTCACGTCGATTCCGGGAGGGGGCGGCGCCAGGCAGTAAGTGCCGTCCGGTAGCATGTAGTAGCTGTAATACATGGCTGCCACGGTCGCTGTGGAGACACATTGCCCTGGAGTGAGCATGGCCGGCCACAGGCTGGTCCATGAGTCCACAATGCAGCCACAAGAGCCCTTCCCCCGGCAAGATGCAGCCTTGCCTCTGCTCACTTCCAACCATGCTGTTTTCTAGATTTTTCTGATACAAAAAGTTGTCTGCACAATATGCAATTTAAAAGAACCAGGCAAAGCCACAACACGCATCCAAAGACAGATGGAAAGCGAATGGCATGAGGACATTCAAAGGCACCAGATATGAATACTCTCTAGACAAATTAATGTCCTCCTTAACTTCAAAATGTGCAGGTTGGGAACAGTCTCCTCTCTAGCTGCAACCAGTCATCCCTTTGCTCACACGGCCCACGAAGGCCACCTATGCTCCTAAATGCACATGTGAGGAAATGCCTTTGGCTAGCTCCCCGCGCTGACACCAGCTTTCATTCTCCAGGCACGCTGCTCCCTCCATTCACACGTTAATCCGGAAACCATCCCCTCAGTAAGGCAGCTGCTCCTGGCAACCCTGGCGTCAGCCCCCGGCCCCAGCAACACAGGCTGCGCAGGAATTTATTCAGTAAATAAAAGTTCCCAGGGGCACTGAGGCTGTGTCTGGACCTTTCCATCACAGACAGTGATGTATGCCGTCTTGCCACCTATTCTGTGCACACATGCAGGTATCTGTAGGGTAGAGGCACGCTGTCTTAACAATTAAAAATCCTGTACATTTATCCTTTTTGGGGTTAAATGTTCAGAACCACGAATCACAGAAGATTCAATGATTAATTACGAAATTTAATTTCCAGTCCTGTTGTAGATAAGCAAGTAGTTCTGACTACACAGAGATTTAATTTCCTCTTTATTAGGAGATGGCAAAAATATTTTTCAAATTAAGAACTTTTATCTTCACTTTCAATCAATTCACCTTAAAACAAGAACATTGAAAAACAGTAAAAGCTTAACTATGGTTTCCAGTAATGTATGCTATGCAGAGAAAAATTTCAGAAGTACAACTCAGACTATCTTGACCTTTCCATCTTAGATTGGCGAGGCAGCATAATTCCTATGTGCTGTAGGCATATTCCCCAGCTGCTAATGACTTATTTAAATTAATTATACATGATGAACTCCTAAACCGTTGTTCTCTAGCTCCATGTTACACACCAACCACCATGACACAGAAACAGTAATACTCCAAATTTTCAAAATAAGATAAGTGGGTTCAATGTACTCCACATTATCGTCAACACAGATATATCTGAGCAACATTTCTGAGAAAAGGCCGGGAGCAGGGGATGAGACCCTTGGATGTCAATGGGAGGCTGACAGCAGGGCAGGCACCGTCTCTGAGGCTCCTGCAGCGGCAGGTCCTGTCTTCACTGTCTCTGCAGCCTCTGCATTGAGCAGAGTATGTGCTGGACCAACGAACTGACCTGATGGTCCAACATAGGCTTCCTATCAAAATCAGGAATCCGAATATAAGCATGTGCTTCTGTAAGAGACAACGTCATCCCTGGAAGGGGGGAGCTGCTGCTTCCACCCACTCCCTGCTGGAGCCATCAGGCTACTATGTATGGATGCTTCCTCTCAGCCAGGGCGAAGCCAGCACTCCAGGGGAGAGAGTGCAGCCCAGTGTGTGCTTTGCTCTGGGGAGGGCCAGGCGGAACTGACCCCACTACCGACTGGCTACTGTCAGGTCTCCAGCCTCCCACCTCAGCAGGAAGGACGGAAACCCCATGTCCTGCTCTGGACAGTCAGTCTCACCCCTAAAAAGTGTCCAAACATGTTTTAAACTGGGGCCACAAAGGACGGGATCTGAATTCACAAAAACAAACAAAACAAAACAGTTTATAATTATTTCAACTAGTAGTACATATTATGCAGCTCCAACCTGATACCTGCATTCTTTATGTAACTGTGTAAAGTGCAATCACACTGGAACACAACAGAGATGAAGAAACTGTTTTCAAAGCTGAGCGCCATTCCTTTAAAGAACACGCAGACTGTTAGTCTATATGACCTTCCTGAGCCTTCCATCTTGTTAAATAAAAACGAAGTGTTAAAAAAAACAGCAGTGCCGGCAAAATGGCAGACTGCTCAGAGACTCATCCACTACAAATGTCAAAAATGTCAGCTAATTTGAAAAATTTAGGCTGGGTGCCGTGGGTCACACCTATAATCCCAGCACTTTGGTAGGCTGAGGCGGGAGGATGCTTCAGGCCTGGGCAATACCATCAGACCCCATCTCCAAAAAATAAAATAAAATAAACTAGCTGGGCATGGTACACATCTACAGTCCCAGCTACTTGGGAGGCTGTGGCAGGAGGATGGCTTGAGCCCAGGAGTTTGGGGCTGCAGTGAGGTGTTGATGGCACCAATGCGCTCCAGCTTGGGTGATGGAGTGAGCCCCTGAGCTGAGCTCACAAAAAGAAAAAAAGGCTGTCTGTAGGTGTAAAAATGAAACAAACGCCCAAATCTGAAAACACCTCCAGGGACATCCTAGCCTAGGTCCACAACTTGCTTCAGAGGCTCCACGCTAAAAACCACCCAGGCTGACAATGCTCTGGGCACACCCTTGACCCAGACCCAGGAGATTCTCACAGAGGAGAGCTGTGAAGCCGAGACACGCGCAGCCTCTGTGAGGCCGTCTGCTGCCAGCCACTGCTGCTGTCACCTCTTCCCCACACACACCTGTGATTCCCTCCAAGGTTTTAATCAAATTTGAAAATCATCCTGTCTCTCAAAAGGACTCCAAGAGAAATAAAGTATGTGTTGTTTGATGAGATGAAAACACTTCTCTGTCGGCAGACAGAGAATGTGGGACGTGTCCTATGGCACTGCCATGCTCGGAGGCAGCCCGGGAACCAACACCACAGTGGTTCATGAATTCCGCTACACCGTTCCTGGGTTGCTTCTCCCAGATTCTCACTTCGTAGGGTGTCAGGGATGTGAAGATCTAAGGGAGGACGTCAGATCCATCCTTCCCCAGACACTGTGGCCCTGGTGGGAGGCAGGACGGGCACAAGTCATCTGGAGCAGCCCAGGGCCAGCCTCCCGAAGGGCTTCTGCCGCTTGCCCAGCCCACCCCTTGCCCTGGCTTCTGTTCCCCAGGTCTCTGTCCTTTGCACGGCCTCACAGGGTCTCTGCCTGCCATGAGGCCCCTATTCAGCTTATCTCCAGTGCCACCTCTTTCGGGAAGCCTCTGCCTCCTTGGCAGACTCAGGAGGCCTTTGCTCTGGGCTCGCGTGGGGACCCTGTAAACAACGCCCTATGGCAACTCCTGCGCCACTAGGACTAGTGTGCAGCTATGTTCCCAAGGACTCCATATCTCCAAATAGTGACCACAAAACCTTAGCCGCTCGCACAGCTCCTGGCATGAGCAGGCCCTCAGTAAGTGTTTAATGAGTGAGTTCATGCCAGCTGGTGGCACGGCCTGGACTGCTTCTAAAATGCCTCAGTGCTAAATATCCTGCAGTGACCATGAAGCCGCTTGACATGTGCCGCACACAATGGTGGCACCATACAGCTCACAGAACCCTTTAACTGGACTGAAGCCCTTTAAACTGACTACCAACTATAGGACACAGGGATTTTGTATACAGCCCCTTGTATGTTGTATACAGCAATTCTCGTGAACACTAAATTTTAAGAATTTCTGGACTAGTACAGGGTGACAACAGAAATAAAATCTACAAGCTGGGCTGTAGTCTACAAACTGAAGTCTGGGCTGGCAAAAGCCACATCAGCTTTACAATAACTGTGCCATTACTAGTCATGAACGGGGGAGGGCACAGTGTGCCAAGGGGCTCCTGCTGTCCTCAGGCTGCCACGACATGCAGGGATTCTCCTGGGCTTATAGTGAGGCTACTTCCCGACAACCCCACCATACACTGACAACACCGTGAAGTGGAAAATGCACAGAATCCACCTATAACCCACCGAACACCATGGCACAGCCTCACCTGCCTTAAATGTGCTCAGGGCACCTACAGTAGCTGACAGCTGGATGACATCATCTAACACGAAGCCTATTTTATAATAAAGTTTTTAGTATCTCAAGCATTTTACTGATGTTCTACTGAATGCAAATTGCATTTGCACCATCATCGAGTTGAACCCTCAGTAAGCTGGGACCACATGTATCTTGTTAGGTTTGTTGCTGTTCTTAGGATTTTATATTGAATTTCCCAAAGGGGACTACGTTTTAAACTAAGTTAAATGCTGACGTAATGTTACTCTAATAAACGCTATGAGTACTACGAAAGCCTACTCCAAATAAATCCAAGAAAGAAATTCCAATAGGTACCTACACAGTCCCTAAAGGCAAGTATAGTTGTATGACGAGAACCAAGCTGCTTAAAAGCAGGAAGCACATTTGTAAGTCCTTCTCCAATACTGCCTCCTCTGAAACGTGCAGAGCTACTTAACATAGGTCAGAGAAATCTGCCTAATTATCTCCCAAGGCCCTCTATTCAACTGGCTTCTTGCAAAAATCAGAGCCAGTTCTCTCGTATTCCTGCATGATCTTAATCTCGTGTAAATTTAACACACAGAACAGAACTCCTGTGCTGAGAAGGTTCTTAGAGAGGAGATTGGTGAGCAACCACCTTTCTGGAAGAGCTAAGTCAGGGAGGATGAACAATGTGTATATTAAGAATGAAAATAGGCTGGCCAGGGTGGCTTACGCCTGTCATCCCAGCACTTTGGGAGGCCAAGGTGGGGGGATCACTTGAGGCCAGGAATTCCAGACCAGCCTGGCCAACATGGTGAAACTCCGTCTCTACTAAAAAATACAAAAAAATATTAGCTACTTGGGAGGCTGTGGCAGGAGAATCACTTGAACCCGGGAGGTGGAGGCTGCAGCGAGCTGAGATCAGAGCCAGACTGTCTCAAAAAAAAAAAAAAAAGAATTAAAATAGTTAAGAGTTCTATGGAGATAAGTATAGATATTCTGAAAACACACACCTATTTTAATAAGAAATGTTAAAGAGATGGCCCCTGTGTTTTAGCCAGGCAAATGTAACTAGCTGAGCACATCTGAGAGGCAGGAACAAGCCAGCCTTCCTGTCTCCCAGCTCTCCAGGCATCCAGAGTCAGATGGTGGCCTTGCTGCTCCCACAGCCCCAGGCTCTTCCTCGGCAGCGGCCATGCCTCTCGGTCTCTTTTCCTGGATCTAAATCCTGTTGACAGGAACTCTTCTAAGTTCAATGGCTTTGAATTCTATTTATACTTGATGGCTGCAAAATTCACATCTCCATCCCTGAGCTGAACTTGAACTTGTGCATTAACCACCTACTCAACATTCCCACTGGGATGTCTCGTACATATTTCAAGCCGAATGTGTCCAGAACAGAGCCCCTGATTTCTCCCCATGCCTCTCCTCTGTAGTCCCCCAATGCAGGAGGTGGCCACACCCCTCATCCATCCAGTTCATCTGGCAGACCCCAAGGCTGACGCCCGATGATTCAGCTCTGAGTCCTGCCCTCCAGCTGCAGCACCTCCTGCCCTCCATGTGTACAGCCTCTTGGCTGCTGCCTGCCCCGGGTTTTCCACCCTTGCCTCCACAGTTTCTGCCTGAATCCCTCCCACGGCGACCTCTCTCAACCAGGGTCAAGCTAAGTCCCTTGTCTGGGAAGCCCTCCTGCAAACCCACCTGCCTGCTTCTCCTACCTCATGTCCCATTGCTGTCCCATCCCCCATCCTGCACATGGTAATTGCTGGGCTCACCTGCACTTCCTCTGGTCTCTGGTCACAGGAGGCCTCCCTGTCCCCATGATGCCAGCACTGCTGGCCTCCCCAGAACCCTGGTCCCCTTGTCATGGCCACTTTCTCCATCGCTCTTAGTCACATGTCCACTGTCACTGTCTAGCTCTGCCCTCCAGAACATAAGCTCCATGGCAGAAGGAGGTTTGTCCACTGTGTTCCTGGCATGGCAGAGCATGATGCAAATCGCTCAACGTCTGTACAAGTTACACAGGAGAGAATGGGAACGAGCATGGCATGAGCTTTTTTTTTTTTTTTTTTTTTTGAGACAGAGTCTCGCTCTGTTGCCCAGGCTGGAGTGCAGTGGTGCGATCTCGGCTCACTGCAAGCTCTGCCTCCCGGGTTGATGCCATTCTCCTGCTTCAGCCTCCCGAGTAGCTGGGACTACAGGCACCCGCCACCACACCCGGCTAATTTTTTGTATTTTTAGTAGAGACGGGGTTTCACTGTGTTAGCCAGGATGGTCTCGATCTCCTGACCTCATGATCTGCCCGCCTTGGCCTCCCAAAGTGCTGGGAGTACAGGCGTGAGCCAGCGCGCCCGGCCGGCATGAGCTTCTCCATGGCAGCAAAGGCTCCTGCAGATGGCGGCATCCAGCACCCACATTCTTAAGGAAAGTCATACCCACCCCGCAATTCTAGGTGCTTCCAAACTACCTGTCAAATGGGAAGGCAAAATTAAGGCATTTTCAGATATCCAAGAATTTAAAAAACTTTGTGTTCCTACGTACCCTTTCTTGGGAAACTATTGGAGGATGTGCTCCAGCAAAATACAGAAGCAAACATACAAGCAACAAGAACAGGAAGGAACACAGGAAAGAAAGAGGAGTCACAGAAAAGCACTGGCTACAGGCTCAGAACACTGATGTTCCAGGCGGGGACGGGGGACAGCAAAACCCAGCTGTCAATTTCACCAAATGCACACTGCAAACAAACGACCCACATGCCAGAGAAGCTTGCTCCGCCTGGGTCTAGCAGCAGCAAATGAGGCATCAAAAGTCAAGACTTGCTTAAAAGATGGCACCATTACATGAGTCTACACTGCAACAACGCTGTAGGTCCTCAGCTAGGAAGGCAGCACAGCTCCATCTGAGAACCACCTCTCAAGGGTGATCTTAACTTGCCTGCATTCCCTTCCATTCCTTCTCCACATGCACACTGACTTCTCAGAGATACAAGGTGGGCTGCACTGCAAAGATGATGTGCATGTTCCCAATACTCACCCGAGATCTCCTCTCCAATTCAGGCTAATGGTTCACCAATATATGCAGTCATCTGTAATACTACGCATGTACATGTATTAGTGTGTCATACAGAACATGCAATATGTAGCAAATTTCCCAGACCATAACCGATGTTTGTTTATTTCCATTTAATTTTCAAGCTGGATTCTAGGAGGAAGCCGCTGAGAGCAGATTTACCCTAGCAGGGCTGGTAAGCCAGGAAGCGGCCCGCTCTGAAGCCCACAGCCTGACCCGCTGCCAAGAGTCGCCATTCCCTGCAGGCTTATTCGGCTGCTGGATGGATGTCAGAATAAATTGTTTTCATGGCAATTCCACTATTTAATGTAAAATTCTAAAATACTACTTTTTTTTTTGCCAAAAAAAAAAAAAGCCTTACTAAAAGTTTCATTACCATCTGAAGATGCAGATCCCTGAAACAGGTATTTTTAGGTCCTTTAGACTGTGCCAGCCTGCCTGATTTGAGAATCTTACTCTGCCTACAGTTAGAGTGCTGCCTTATTCACAGTGAAGACCTGCACCCCAGGAGAGGTCCACATTCTATGCATGTAAATGTCAGGCATTGACAACACGATTCAAGAATAATTGTTTTTATTACTGAATTCTGCATTCTCAAGAATGAGGAAAGTGCCTAATACACCCAGGGGATGTTAGAAACCTTCAAGGTCCTCTAGAAGTGAATGAGAGAAATCAGGGCGGAGAAACTCTTTCTCCTTCTGCAAGTTTCTCTTTTCCACTCAATTATCTCCATTCTCATGACTTCTGACTTCATCTCCTGAACTCAGATAATTTTCAAGAATTCCTAAAAGATCCCTTCTGGCAATTGTTTGTTTTAGGCAGGGTGGTTATCTACTAGCTCTCTATAACATAAATCTCATATTGCAAGAATAAAAATGGTAAAACAAACCAAAAACTCCTTAAGATGTAAGCCCACAGTTTTTAAGAAAATATGATCTTCCTTCCCATCCTCCCAAATACTTAAAAGCATTTATTATTTGGTTCATCACACATTGTGTCCAAGTATTTTCCAACTGAGATAAAACTGGTATGGTTTGGCTGTGTCCCCACCCACATCTCATCTTGATTAGTAACTAGCACAATTCCCATGTGTTGTGGGAGGAGCCTGGTAGGAGATGACAGAATTATGGGGGTGGGTCTTTCCTGCACTGTTCTCATGTTAATGAATGAGTCCCACAAGATCTGATAGTTTCAAAAACAGGAGCTTCTCTGTACAGCCTCTCTTCGCCTGCCGCCATCCATGTAAGACATGACTTTTCTCCTCCTCCTTGCCTTCCGCCATGATTGTGAGGCCTCCCTAGCCATGTGGAACTGTTAAGTCCATTAAACCTCTTTTTCTCTCCAGTCTCAGGTATGTCTTTATCAGCAGTGTGAAAATGGACTAATCCAGTAATTTGGTACCAGAATTGCGGTACTGCTGAAAAGATAACCCCAAAATGTGGAAGTGACTTTGGAACTGGGTAACAGGCAGAGGTTAGAACAGTTTGGAGGGCTCAGAAGAAGACAGGAAAATTAGGGAAAGTTTCGAACTTCCCAGAGATTTGCTGAATGGCTTTGCCCAAAATGCTGATAGTGACAGGAACAATAAGGTCCAGGCTGAGGTGGTCTTAGATGGAGATGAGGAACTTGTTGGAAACTGAGGCAAAGGTGACTTCTTATGTTTTGGCAAAAACACTGGTGGCATTCTGCCCCTGCTCTAGAGATCTGTGGAACTTTAAACTTGAGAGAGATGATTTAGGGTATCTGGTGAAAGAAATTTCTAAGCAGCAAAGCATTTGAGAGGTGACTTGGGTGCTGTTAAAGGCATTCAGTTTTATAAGGAAACACAGCATAAAGGTCTGGAAAATTTGCAGTCTGACAATAGAAAAGAAAATCTCATTTTCTGAGGAGAAATTCAGGCTGGCTGCAGAAATTTGCATAAGTAACCAGGAGCCGAATGTGAATCCCCAAGACAATGCAGAAAATGTCTCTAGAACATGTCAGAGGTCTTCATGGCAGCCCCTCCCATCACAGGCCTGGAGGCCTAGGAGGAAAAAACGGTTTCATGGTCTGGGCCCAGGGTCCCTGTGCCGTGTGCAGCCTAGGTACTTGGTACCCTGTGTCCCAGCTGCTCCAGCCATGACTAAAAGGGGCCAAGGTACAGCTTGGGCTGTGGCTTCAGAGGGTGGAAGCCCTAAGCCTTGGCAGCTTCCATGCGGTGTTGAGCCTGCAAGTGCCCAGAAGTCAAGAACTGAGGTTTGGGAACCTCCATCTAGATTTCACAGGATGTATGGAAATGCCTGGATGCCCAGGCAGAAGTTTGTGGCAGGGGCAGGGCCCTCATCGAGAACCTTTGCTAGGGCAGTGTGGAGGGGAAAGGTGAGGTCGGAGCCCCCACAGAGAGTCCCTACTGGGGTACTGCCTAGTGCAGCTGTGAGAAGAGGGCCACCATCCTCCAGACCCCAGAATGGTAGATCCACCAACAGCTTGCACCGTGCGCCTGGAAAAGCCACACTCAACACCAGCCTGTGAAAGCAGCCGGGAGGGAGGTTGTACCCTGCAGAGCCACAGGCGCGGAGCTGCCCAAGACCATGGGAACACACCTCATGCATCAGCGTGACCTGGATGCGAGACATGGAGTCAAAGGTCATTTTGGAGCTTTATGATTTGACTGCCTTGCTAGATTTTGGACTTGTACAGGGCCTGTGCAGCCCCTCTGTTTTGGCCAATTTCTCTCATATGGACGGTTGTATTTACCCAATGCCTGTACCCCCATTATATTTAGAAAACAACTAACTTGCTTTTGATTTTATAGGCTGGTAGGCAGAAGGAACTTGCCTTGTCTCAGATGAGATGTTGGACTGTGGACTTTGAGTTAATGTTGAAATGAGTTAAGACTTTGGGGGACTGCTGGGAAAGCATGACTGGTTTTGAAATGTGAGGATGTGAGACTTGGGAGGGGTGAGAGGGGATGATATGGTTTGGCCATGTCCCCACCCAAATCTCATCTTGAATTATAACTACCACTATTCCCACATGTTGTGGGAGGAACCCGGTGGGAGGTGACTGAATTATGGGGGCAGGTCTTTCCCGCATTATTCTTATAATAGTGAATGAGTCTTATGAGATCTGATAGTCTCAAAAACAGGAGTCTCTCTGCACAAACTCTTTGCCAGCTGCCATCCATGTAAGACATGACTTGCTCCTCCTTGCCTTCTGTCATGATTGTGAGGCCTCCCCAGCCATGTGGAACTGTAAGTCCATTAAACCTCTTCTTCTCCTCCTCAGTCTCGGGTATGTCTTTATCAGCAGTGTGAAAACAGACTAATATAAACCACGAGGCTATCCATATCACAACAAAGAATGGTTTCCAATGATCTGTTAATGGGTTCTTACATGCCAAGACCTACAATAAAATCACTTAACATGCAGTCCATCACAACCACACTGTATTTTGTTGTAACCTCCAGACGACCTAGTATCTTAAAAAAAAAAAAAAGTCCCCCAACAAGAGAAGACTTGTTTTGACATCACCAAATTGGATTAGGGAAACCTGAATGACTTCTGTAGTGATGCAAGATTACTCATTTGTCAAACTGGGAAACTACCAAAATGAATCCGTTTTGGGCATTTAACCAGCTATTTGGAATTTTAGCCCACTGTGCTTAAAAGTCACCTCTTTCTGGCAAATAAAACTTTCCTCTAGAAAAAAAAAAGCCTGTCTCTAAACATAACTTACCATTTTCATCAGTGACCCTCAAAGTAAAAAGCTTTCCATTTTTAATGCTGTACTGAGGTTTTGAAGACTTCTTACATAAAAATAGGTTCCAGAGAGTTGTGGGTAAAGAGAGCAAGTGGCTGAAGTGAGACCTGGGCCCCACCATGGAAAGAAGCAGGTGGAAATGCCAATGACCTGCCGTGGGGATATTGACAGTGAGGAGAACGGGGCTTGTGGACCTGGGTCCCTGCCTGACACATATGCTGTGATACTCAAGAATGTCTCTCCCTGTAGTTCCCTCACTGGGGGAAGGAAATCCAATCTAGGACATTTTTAGAATCTCACGAAAGACAGCAGAGGATAGGTCTTCCCAAGAAGGCTGTTGGAAGGGAAGAAAAAGGAGCTAAGAGAAGGTGAGAGAGCATCAAGGAGAATCCACCCACACCAAGAACACACAGGCTTGCACACCAGGGAAGAAGGAGCACCAGATGGCATGAGACCCTGCACACGCCCCCAGGAAAAGCAGCGGAGGGAAGTAGCATGGCATGTGAATGGCATCTCAGGCTAGAGGAGCATGTGACCCGAGGAACCTTTGAGCTCTCTGAGCCACAGATGAATCTGGGAAGACAGGAATTCAACAAAGCACAAAAATAAGGTAACATAACCAAATGCAACAGAGGGGGAGGCTGTGAGGCAGGGTCCAGCAGGCGCTCTCCCTGTTCTTGTACAGCCATCAGCAGAATGGTGTTTACTGTTTTTTTTTTTTTTTTTTGGACAGAGTCTCGCTGTGTTGCCCAGGCTGGAGTACAGTGGCACAACCATTGCTCCCTGCAGCATGGAACTCCTCGATGCCCTCCCCTCTGCCAACCCCCACACCTCACTCTCCCCAGCAGCTGGGACCACAGGTGTGCGCCATTATGGTCACTTAATTTTCTTAATTTTTTTTTGTAGAGACAGTCTCACTATGTTGCCCAGCCTGGTCTTGACCTCCTGAGCTCAAGAGATCCACCTGCCTTGGCCTCCCAAAGTGCTGGGACTATAGGTGTGAGCCACCATGGCTGGCCTGGTTTTTACATTTTTAAATGGTTGAAAAAATACAAACAAACAAAATAATATTTTATGACATCAAAATTGTATGAAATTAAAACCCTAGGCTGGGCGCGGTGGCTCGCGCCTGTAATCTCAGCACTTTGAGGGGCCGAGACAGGTGGATCACGAGGTCAGGAGTTCCCAGCCTGGCCAAGATGGTGAAACCCTGTCTCAACTAAAAATACAAAAATTAGCCAAGCATGGTGTCGGACGCCTGTAATCCCAGCTACTCGAGAGGCTGAGGCAGAGAATTGCTTGAACCCAGGAGGTGGAGGTTGCAGTGAGCTGAGATTGTGCCACTGCACTCCAGCTTAGGCGACAGAGTGAGACTCTATCTCAAAAAAAAAAAAAAAAAAAAAAAAAGAAAAAAAAAAGAAATGAAAAGTCTTGTATCCATCAATTAAGCTTTAGTGAAGCCCTGCCACACTCATGGGTCTACGACCATCTGCAGCTGCCTCCACACCCCAGGGACAGAGCAGGGGCTGCATAGAGGCTGGGCAGCTGCAGGGCTGAAGACATGCACCTTTATATAGAAAGGGTGTGGGGCCCTGCTGTAAAGCTTAGAAAACCAGCCAAGGATCCAAACAATACCATTGCAAAACCAATGGAATTTAAACTACAAGGAATAAATAGACATGGCTGAAAAAAGTCGCTGACAGGGAAGATGGACACAGTCCTGCTGAGTGCCAAAGAGAAACACAGGGAGCACAGGCTCGAAGAAGAAAGGTGACCAGAACCAAGAGACTGTGTCCTTCAAGCAGAGGCACCAATGTGTGGGACAGGAAAGGTGCTCGAGGCACAACAGAAAAGAACTTCCCAGAAATGAGAACTGAATCTTTGACTGAAAGGTATACAATACAGTCCATGAAAAATGGGAAATTAAGTTAATAAAAGTTAAGGGTAAAGCAAGACTTCCTCAGATGTGTTGGGTCAGAAAGAGCATCCACCTCCCAGGGCAGGGTAGGGAAGACAGGGCTGGCCTCGCCCTTTCCACAGCAACGTTCAATTCCACTTCTGAATCCTAGGCAAGCGACTCGGTGCATCGTTCCCTGCAAATTGCTATTTATGTTAAAAGGCAGCTGAGAAAGATTTTCAAGCGTGAAAAAACTCAGAGAGCAGCATAGGAGCAACGAAAGCAAACCAACCAATGAACAAACCCAAATAGGTAGTCATGACCCATCCAGCTACCCCGGGCCACCCTGCAGTGGAAAGGACAGCGTCAGATTCTAGTTCCCAGAGATCTGAGAGGCCCACAGCATTACCCAAGAGCTTTATACCCAGACAAGCCGTCCTGTTCACATAAAGGTCAAAGGCAGGCATTTTTTGACAGGCAGAATTCATGAACTACAGCCCTTGTAAAAACGTACTTGTTTATGAAATTCAAATGATCAAGAAAAGATGAATCGAATAAATAACTCAAAAGGAGAAGCTGCAGGGAAAAAACAAATCCAGTCAACCATAAAACTAAAAGTAAGCAACTGGGGGCTGGGCGCGGTGGCTCACGCCTGTAATCCCAGCACTTTGGGAGGCTGAGGCAGGTGAATCACGAGGTCAGGAGATTGAGACCATCCTGGCTAGCACAGTGAAACCCTGTCTACTAAAAATACAAAAAATTAACCAGGCATGGTGGCGGGCGCCTGTACTCCCAGCTGCTCGGGAGGCTGAGGCAGAAGAATGGTGTGAACCCAGGAGGCGGAGCTTGCAGTGAGCCGAGATTGCGCCACTGCATTCCAGCCTGGGAGACAGAGCGAGATTCCATCCAAAAAAAAAAAAAAAAGCAACTGGGGAATAATAGAACGCAAATACTATTTATAAACTCTCATAATATAAAAATAATATTTCTATACTTTAAAGGAACCAAAGTCAAAGTGATAAATATAGTATATTGACTATCCTACTCACTCTTAAATAAATATATTTCTATATCAGCATATTCAAATCATTTTAAATGGTTACAAAACTAAGAAGCACTCATATCCTAGCGGTGGCAATGCATATTGACACAATGTTTCAGAAGGCAACTGCTCAGTCACTGGTAACACTTTAAACAAATGCATATACTCTTTGACCTAGCTGTTTATTTTCTAAGATTTTTATCTTGCATATAGAATTATACCACATTAGTGCTTAAAAGTAATAAATAATTGGCAGGGCACAGTGGCTCATGCCTGTAATCCCAGCACTTTGGGAGGCCAAGGTGGGTGGATCACTTGAGCCCAGGAGTTTAACATCAGCCTGGGCAACATAGCAAGACCCTCTAAAAATTTATCTAAAAAGTCAGCCAGGTGTGGTGGCACATGCCTGTGGTCCCAGCTGGTCAGGAGGCTGAGGTGGGAGGATAGCTTGAGCCTGGGAGGTTGAGGTTGCAGTGAGCCAAGATCACGCTACTGCACTCCAGCCTAGGTGACAGAGCGAGAGACCCTGTCTCAAAAAAAAAAAAAAAAAAATGTTCATTACAGCACTGGAAAAGTAGAAATAATTGGAAGTCACAAATAATCAAATTATCAATTAATGGAGGGCTGTTTCATAATAAATCTATACAACAGGATACTAGGCAGTTGCTACAGCTAGAAGAGAGAGATACACATGCACTGTTAATACAAAGATGTTCGAGATATATTAAATGCAAAGAAAAAGTTGAATAATTCCAACAAAAATCAGGAAAAATACACAGTTTTAAAAAATATCTACAAAGACAACCTCTCAATGTTCTCCTAACCTTTTTTCAGAACTGAATTCTTTAGGCATAAAAGAAACTTTCATCCGAAGTTCGACAGTTACTTCATTTTTAGATTGCAGGCTCTTCTGTTTAAGTAAAATTAAGTTTATTTCCACTTTAACATAAGTATTTCTAGAGACACATCCAACATTTTAATTGATATTCGTGCATAAAGATGATCTTTGTGTTCCACAGATAACAAGCTTCTTTCTTTCCTTTTTATTTAGCACGATGACCTCAGTGTTTTCCACTTTGCTAATGATGTTCACTAATGGCTATTTCTGGATGGTGGAATCCTGGGTAACATTTTTGCTTTCTTCCTTCTTCTCTTGACACACAATAAAACCATTTTTAAAAATGGGTTTGGAAAGTAAGTAAAGAACTTCAAAGTCATGATGTGCAGGAAAAATATACCATAAACAGCAAAGGCACATTTAAAAAACAGGGATAGAAGCAAGAAAATATCTATAGTAGCCACGCGCAATGGTTTAATTTCACTTCAGATATTTATAGAATATTAAGAAAAACTGAGTTGGCATTTTATTAAAAAAAACCCACAGGCTATCACAGTGGGCAGCATTTCACTATGACTACCTCCTGCATAATTACTTTTATTTATTTATACTCTTCTATAAGGATTTATAGCTAAATAGCAGAAGACAAGTAATGAAAAATAAAGAGCATGAAAAGTAGTTCATTGTCAGGAAAATTAATAAATGAAATAAATTGTTAGTTTTACACATCTATATTTAATGAGCTTCTAGAAAAATTATTTTATACACATATTTTATATATATATAAAATTCTGCTGGACTTTAAGGAAAAAAATAGATGCTTTTCTTCCCAGGCTGCCAAAATGTAGGAAAATCTCCATCAGTAGGAAGTAAATAAGAAAGAATGACTGAGTATATCCTAAGGTGATTATTAAATACCCAGCGTATGAAAGCCAGAAAAGCTTAGTGACCCAGCAGCCTCCCACGAGACACAGCAGTACTGGGTATGCAAGTCTCTACGGGGGAAAGATGTTACGGGGGCCACTTCCGCCTAAACAAAAACACACTGAGCTGATGAAACAAAATGATAAAAGCACGTATTATTAAAATACAGACTTGTAAGGAATTAACTCAGGATACCAGTTTAGTCTCAAAATAAGCACCACGTCAATCTGCATGTTTTGAGAGGGTGACGAGTCACGCTGAAAAAATGCAAGCAGCGCAAACGGACAGGTGAGTCAGCCACTCCTGTCTGCGACCTCGTCCTTCCAGTTCCCCTCTCTGCTGGCCACTGGTCCTTCTTACCTGCCCTTTTAGGTGCTGATACAGAAGCACTACAGACACTTCCCTCCCCTTCCGACGTGAACGGACTGCCTCGTGCTGCCCTCCCCTTGAGTCACCTCGCCTCCACCCTCAGGAAGAGCCATTCCGGCGGGTGGCCCTGCAGCGCTCGGGCCCTGGCCCACCCCCAGAGCTCCGCAGCCCACCGCGAGAGCACACCAGAGGGACTCCATTAGTCCTCCACCGAGGATGTGGGTCGCCTCAGTCTTTTGCTACTACTAAAACTGTACTATGATGAGTATCTATGTGGCTATGTTCACCCATATACTAGTAAATGAGAGCAGACATCCTGGGTTGGAGGCACGTGTGTTTTAGACTGATAGACTGCCCGCTGGCCCTCCACAAGTACCACATCGCTGGCACAAATCTACACCCCCACCGACAATAAACGTCTGTCACCTTTTCTCTGCTTGAGTGACAGCTGAAAAATGGCACTCCATTGTAGGTTTCGTCTGCATTTCTTTTATTTAATCTCTATTATTAAGCTACCCAAACTCGCATATACAAAATAACATTCCAACAGCCTAGAAATCTCCGTCTTCTCCTAAGTCTTAGACCTGCACAGTGTTCTGTGTGCCTATGAATGCGCTCCTTTCTACTGTAACACGAAGCCTCACATCCTAACATTCGCTGGAGCTGAGCTGAACCAAAGCGCTGGGCTGGAGGGGTGTTTACTACGGATTTCAGGTTCTACGGTCGGCGGACACGATGCCTGTGAGCAGGCAGTGAGGGTGAGTCTTTAAAAACCGTATGGGCATTTTTACCTCTGAATTATTCACACTGCAGATCTTTTTTCTACTAGACTATCAGAATTTTTTCCTATTTGATTGTAAAAGCTGTTTAGACATACAGGCTTTTTTTTCCCCCCTCATTTTTAAAAAAATTAATTGAATATAACTGCTGGCTGAAAATAGATGATTCTTCATTCTGCTGAAGCATCCTTACTTTCCTAAGAATTTCCACAACTGGCATTTACATCTGGAAGTGATTCTGATACTGGGTGAAAGTGAGGCTCTTATGTGATGTTTTCCAAGTAGCTCTTTGTGTCTTAGAACACCCCTTCCTGTTAGCTTGGTGTTTCCTTTTCTCCGTCCTTATTTTTATTTGGATCTGTTTTTGGGGACTCATTCATCCCTTCCCACTGCAGGGCCTGTGGATTTCTGTGCTGGTGCCGCCTTGTTTGAAACACTGCAGAAGCTCCCCGGCTGGACTGGTGGCTCCATCTTGCTGCGTTGGCTGGTGCCATGACAAACACCAGGGGAGAAGGGGCGTCTCTTCAGAAGCCTGGGCCTTTTTGCTTTTAACAGTAGAGTCTCTCTTATTTTTTCCAGTTAAACTTACTGTAATTATGTGTTTGATGAAAATTTATGCAAACATAAAATTTGAGTGAGAGATGAGAATTATCATTTCTGTGAAAATGAAGCTGAATACTTTGAGAAGATGGATAAAAAGTCAGCTGCTTTAAAAAGCCATAGAGCAACTCCAGGAGGGAGAAGTAACCACGAAGTCCTTGAAATAATATAAGCCCGGCATCACTTTACAGAAACCCAGACTGGAAGTCAGGGCTCTGCTCGCTGCGTGCAGCTCACGTGAGGACCACAGGACGCCAAGACCAAGGGAACAGCAACAGACGGGCTGGGGCCCAGCATGTGTTCATGGTTTGGGTCCACACACAGCATGTGTAGACCTGTTTTTAACCGCCTATTTTGCTTAAAGTGCCAACTATGAGGCTTTCGATGGCAGCATCACACTTTACAATCGTGTCTTCCCTTTATCATCTGTTTCTCAAACTCTCCCTGGGGTTCACAGGAACAATGGGAAACCTCCAAAATGTTCCAGAATTAACTGGTGTCCCATTCAGAATACGATAGAGTGCTTCTGTTATTTAAATTAATACCCTAATGGTACAAATGGGAAAACTGAGGCCTAGAGAAGCAAAGCAAAGGGCTCAGAGTCATCCAGCCACAACAAAGCCCAACTGCAAAGGCTGTTCGTCAGAAAGCGCGCATAAATCTTCAGGCACGGGCGTGTAGGGATGATGCACAGCCCATGGCTACGACGGCTCTCATCGCGGGGGGAGGTTGTGGGGACTTGATTTTTGGGCTTTTCTGTCATTTCCAAGTTTCCCTTGTCCCCCAGACCCAAATACTTGTCACTGCTTTCAGCCAGGAAAGCCTCTCGCCAGCTCTCTGGAGAGTCCGAGTGCCTGTGGCCACATTGCTCTGCTGCTGCCTCCCACTTTTGTGACTGTGTGGCAACAGCTTGCTGCTAAGGTTATGGTATGAGCGTCATCTTCACGGACAGTCGCTTCCGGCCTGACCTGTCTGTCTCTCGGAGCGGGCCCCCCGTCACTGCCCCACCCCGCCCCCATGCGCCATGCCGGCTGAGACGGTATCTGCGGCTGCAGCAGCAGCAGCTCCGTCGTGTTCCAATGCCTGCTCCTCAGCATACACGAGCGTACGTAGACGTGCGCACGCAGGGAGAGCTCGTTCATCTCACATGTCAGTTGGATCCAAGGGACCTGTGCAGGTGATTTCTCCCAGGAAGCACCAGGTGCTTTTGGAACTTCCGCTCTTCACTTTTCTGAAGTTACTCGGTGAATGTTCCTGGGAGCCCCGTGGCCCCTTGGATCGAGGTGCAAGGAGCACGCTGGCTAGTAAGACAGTCCCAGCCTTTGCCTCACGGAGCTCCGGGTCCACAGGGCATTCAAACATGCACAAGCCCACACATGTCTGTGTAACTCAAAACCGTAACAGGCTCTAAAACAGAAGTGTGGTAACACAACAATGGGGCCCCGGCTTACAAGCAGGGAGTGCGTGGGGTGGGCGGCTGCCTCTCTGACCTCCTAGTCACTCTCTTTTTGATCTTAAGTCCTCTTCTCATTTCTCCTGCACATTCATTTTAAGTCCTCTTGGGTAAGATCATGGTTAGCCAAGACATTCATTCTTGTCTTTGTAAGAACCCAAAGTCTGTAACTTTGCTATTCTAAGTTGTGAGGAAAAACATGAATCCAGTGTGTGGGCCCTGTCCTACATACGAGCCACACCCAGCCCAACGTCAGCCTTCAAGTCCTCGAGGGCGGCAGGAGCCAGCGATGAACACGCTCTCTGTGCCAGGGGCCACCTGGCGTCCACCACAGCAGAGGCTCTGATGCTTCCCCAGCCTCCGCTGCAGGTGTCACTGTCACCTGAGCTGTTGGGTCTCAGTGCTACAGGGTGGGCACTCACCTAGGACAGAAGAATAGTTCCCAAATGATGGTGGCAAGCCACACACAGGGCACTGACCTGCTCCCATGTGTCACTCTGCCCCAGGGGGGGCTCAGGGCTCCCATGTGTGTGTCTGGGGTCTTGTTTGTATCTAGGAGGTAAGTCATCTGGAGACCACGCCCTGGAGGATGAAGCTGCATGGGGAGTGGAGGGGCAGGTGCCAGGACCCAGGCATGGGAGGGCTGCTGCACTGCGGCAGGAAGACAAGCCTGAACACACACTCTGCACACCTCGGGGCCCACCCCTGACTGTCCCCCACCTCACCAAGCCTGTGACTCCAGGGTGGAGTCCTCTGTGCCTGTCCTGAGGGGACTGTATGGACTGCTGTTTCCTTCCGGGCTGTCACAGATGCTGTGACAGGCCTCCTTCTCTCTCCAGGAATACGGCTGCAGTCGGTGAGCCCCCAAGAAACACAGTGAAGAAATCCCCCGAGAACATGGAGCTGCGCCCACCTCCAGCCTTGGCTCCACTGCTCAGAGGCAAGGAGGAAGCCCTGCTCCTGTGGCCCTCTGAGCGCTGGGGCAGTGCAGGCAGCGTCGCTGCCTGGCTCTCAGGATGCATGCCGTGCTTTATGATCGTGAAATTTCCTCCTACAAATGACAAACTGCCGCTCCCTGCAAAGCTGGACTGCAAATCCTAAGACCCTCAATGTGAAAGGCGCCTCATAGGCCTGCCAATCCACCCCTGGCTCCACAGGTCAGGAATGGGAGGAGGAGGAGATGGCAGAGACACACATAGGAAAGTTCTCACAGGGCAGGGTGAGGAGCTCCTGACGATACGCACCTGCCCAGTAAGTACCAGGGAGACCGCGCCATCCCCCGCCCGCTCTCATACAGCTGACGTTTCAAGTCCATGGCCAAAATGTCCTTTGGCTTGTCTCTGGTGTCCATGGTTGGCAGTGGTCTGAAACGCGGGCCACAGGGCTCTGGTTTCACTGTGGGGCATGATTCTCTTCATGCTTTAAATCACGCCTCCTCCCTCACATGCAACTCCTCTGTCCTCAGGAAAAGTAACTGGGTGCTGTGGAAGCTGACGTGCTCCAAGGACACTAGCCCCGCCCTTTTCCAGACCCCACGGGGCCCCAGGTTTGCCCCAACTGAGAGTCTCCCAAAATGTTATCAGTAATGTTAGTAATTTTCCAGACAGCTTTCTCTCCAGTATCCTACTAGAGTACTTCCCAAGTGCAAAGCCCACAATTTAAGCCCTCTTCTGAAAATTACTTCAATGCCTCTGACGGTTGTGCCTTCTCTGTAGAAAGCTGGCTGTTTAAGAAACGAAGCTATGCATGCCCAGAGCATGGAAAATCACACATTAGAGATACAGGAATAACAGGCTGTATATGCAACCCCATGGGACAACACTTCTGTGAACACACTGGGTACATTAGGCGGAGACGAGGAGCAAGCCGAGAGCAGCCAAGGGCAGCAGAATCCGCAGACCTGCTTCTCAAGCTCTCCTGAGCAGGGCTGGGTGTGCCCAAGACAGAAAGGGGCCCCTCAAACCTTCCTCTGTGCTGGCTGAAGCAGGAATTTCAAAATAGCCCACCAACCTCATACACTACATTCACAAGGCTCATCAGACAGAGCCCATGAGTTAAGGTCTTTTCTTGAAGCAACTCAGCAACGTCCTCACAACAGTCTGAGAAGGAACTTCGGGAGATCTGTACAGGCTTGGGCTTGCCACAAACTCAGGCCAAGCCATGGGCTGCTCTTGTCCTCACTGTCCGGCATTTCAAACGTTACAGTTATTCTATGAACTTTGTATTTTACTTTGTTTCTTAAGTATAATAGCAACACGGCTGGGTGCGGTGGCTCAGCCTGTAATCCCAGCACTTTGGGAGGCTGAGGCGGGCGGATCACCCGAGGTCAGGAGTTTGAGACCAGCCTGGCCAACATGGTGAAACCCCGTCTCTACTAAAAATACAAAAATTAGCCAGGCGTGGTGACGAGCGCCTGTGATCCCAGCTACTTGGGAGGCTGAGGCAGGAGACTCGCTTGAACCCAGGAGGTGGAGGCTGCAGTGAGCCGAGATTGCACCACTGCACTCCAGCCTGGGTAACACAGAGAGACTCCGTCTCAAAAAAAAAAAAAAAAAAAAAAAAAAAGTAAAATAGTAATGCATACTCAAAAACATTATGAAAATGAAAAAAGTATGCAGAGAAAAAAAATCAACCAAATGCCAATTTGAGAGGTAGCTCTGAGCCTCATAGTATTTTTTGCACAGCTCTCTCCAGTTTATTATTTTAAGCATAATTGAGATCCCACTGCATTAATACTTTTGGAAACTACATATAATGAACTTAACAATATTATCTTGAACTTTAGCATGACGGAACTCAACCCAAAAACTATGACCAGTGTTCCCTCTATTTGAACTGTATTTGTAAATAAATGTTGTTATCAATGACTGATTACAAACTAATAACCACATAGTAGTCAGTCCATGAATTACAGGCAGTTCCCTAATCATGACCAACCTGGGTAGATCAATGACTGCTGTCTCCACCTGCAACTGCCAACAACCTGCCACACAGAACCCCAAATTCCGCAACAACTTCACTGAAAACCCAGGAAGTGAAGACGAGGTCATGAGGGACTTTCACCCACGAAACTTCAACAGCACACAGAAGCATGAGGCAGGCAGAACAAGGTACTCAAAGGGTAGCAGAGGAAGACGGCAGGCAGGGAGGCGCGTGTGAGTCAGGCGCCCTGGAACCTCTGCAGATTCTGCAATGGCCGCACTGCCCGGGCTTAAGTGGTGCTGGAGGACCCGACGTAACGCCACGCCACAGCCACTCATCCCATGAGGCTGAGCGCCTGAGTACAGGTTTATACTGATTTCTGCTAGGTTTTACAGTGATTTAGAGCCAAAGTTCTAGCTCTCGGCTCTTCTTGGAAACTGGATGAGGACACCTCCCCCACCTTCTGACCCTCCAGATACAAGATGGGTGGGACCGTGGTGGTGGCCTTGAGTGCTGTGCTCAGCCAGGAGGCTCATAGGAGGGCTCTGACCCCTATGGCTGACGCAGGAGCATATGTCTACAACCCACAGACCCTAACAGCAGACACGCACGCTTTCACCAGCCCCCAGGCACCCTTACTCTCACATGTGTGTATCCACTACTCTTGCTGTGTCGAGAGGAGACAATGAGTTTCAAAACAACGGCACCGTATTGAGGGGAGGAGAGGGCACCCCCTACTAGAGCCCTTGCAGTTGGGAGGATAGGGTGGGGTGCCTTCAGTGCCCAGGGTGGTGGTAGTCAGGGGCCTGAACAGAGTAAGCTTGGGGTTCCTGCAGAGGCTGTCACGGCTTATCAGTGGTCTCGGGAGCCACCAGCAGGTGGGAAGAAACCAAAGTGCGTGGGCTCTGGCCGCCCTGCGTTGAACCCTTGGGAATGTACCAAGCCTTCTGACCCAGACGGCTCACAATGCTACCCCTGCATGCCTCAGTTCAGATCACATTCCCACCAGACCAGGGGATGCTGTGTGTCACAGAACGGCCACTACCAGCCGGCTCCACCATCCTGCCTGGTCCTGCGGGGTCTGCACATGGCTGTTCTTCCACCAGTGATTAGCACAGCAAATAACCAAGGTCAGCCCGCCCTGAATTTCTAGTCCTCTGCTTTGCAGCAGCTTCAGGGATCTGGTGGACGTGCACGGACAATGCATTTGGTTCAAGCAAACTCAACGACAGGCTTGGAAAAGGAAAGGAGGAAGCAGAGGGATGGTCCCTCAGTGGGCAGGCATCCTGGGCAGAGCACAGCGCCCCATGACTCCAGGGCAGGAGCTTCACAGGCTGCCGAGTGGGGCTCAGGACTTAAAGGTGTGTGGCCGTCTATCCAAAAATCCATGCAGTGAGGACTGGGCGTTAGGAGTGATCTACAGAGCACCTCAGACAGCTGGCTGCCTACACTATTGAACACGCACCTCTGTAGCAGTAGAGCTGACCTCTGATTTGAACATTCAGTGAAATTTGATATGACTTGATTTAATCATTTAAAGACATTCTCAGCTTTAAAAGGTTTTTGGGGGGACACATGCAGATAGTTCACTCTAGTAACTAATTTTTTAAAGTCTAAAAACATTTAGTATGTGCCAGTGCTAAAAGGGAAGTGCAAAGAACACAGCTGTGATGTTTACAAAAGCTTGTCCCAAATAAAGAGGAGCTGATGTTTTAACAATTCATCTCCAGCTGAACTGAAGGAGATAAGCTTTACAAATGGAGTCAGGGTACCAGAGCTGCCTGGGAAGCAGACTCAGCAGGTGGTTCCTCGGCTCTGCTAAAGCTTCCTCATTCCATATTTAACCTCTGAATAAAACAATTACAGAAAGACCTGACGCTGGAACCAACGTCAAACACTTTCAAATGATCTCCTGCATGGACCTTCAAGACTTACCTTTAATGAATACCATAAAAGAACTGCAATCAGCGAGAAAAAGAAATCTAATTTCTCAGTGCATATGTTAACTTACGCTGTAAGCCTCTTTTTTCTTCTTCTTTTTGAGACAGGGTACTGCTCTATCGCCCAGGCTAGAGTGTGGCAGTGCAATCTCAGCTCACAGCAGCCTTAACCTCCTGGGGCTAAGCCATCCTCTCACCTCAGCCTCCCAAGTAGCTCAGACCACAGGCACACCACCATGCCCAGCTAATTTTTTTTTATTTTTTGTCGAGATGGGGTTTTAGTATGTTGTCCAGGCTGGTCTCAAACTCCTGTGCGTAAGTGATCCTCCCACCTCAGCCTCCCAAAGTGTTGGGATTATAGGCATTAGCCACCACGCCTGGCCTGCTGTGAACCTTTTTAAAGAAAGCAACTGTGTTAGACAATACTATGTGTCTCCCATTCTCCCTGTTCTTAACAGCATTTGACTTTGTTTAGGGCAGCAACGTGTTTAACGGAGGCACCATTGCCTCTGCTGAGTGGGGAGACCACGTGACAGGACACTAGCCACTGAGAGGTAAGGGAAGCCACTAGCTATGGCTTGGGTGGAGATATTTAAAGAAGGGCAGAGCCAGGGCCAGGAGCAGTGGCTCATACCTGCAATCCTAGCACTTTTGAAGGCCAAGGCAGGAGGATTGCTTAAGCCCAGGAGCTCGAGACCAGCCTGGGCAACACAGTGAGACCCCATCCCTATCAAAAAATCAAAATTAGCCCAGTGTCATAGTGCTTGTAGTCCCACCTACTAGAGAGACCGAGGCGGGAGGATCGTTTGAGTTTGGGAGGTCAGGCTGCCGTGAACCATGCTTGCATCCCTGCACTCTGGCCTGGGTGACAGAGTGAAACCTCGCCTCAGAAAAAAAAAAAAAAAAAGAAAGAAGGGCAGAGGCAGCCAGCTACCTTTGCCGGTCCTCCTCCTTCCTGGAATGCACAGCTAATGCTGGAGTAGGGCAGCCATCTTGCCAACACTGGGCCAAGCAAAGGGCAGCCTCGTGGCACTCTCCCTCGGGACCATGTGCAGGCTCTGGGCCGCCTGCTTCCATACTTGTTACACTTGGAGGACAGAACACTTGGGGTTTAGAGCCCTGTAGCTGGCTCTGTCACAGGCAGCTGAACACAGGTCAGGACATACACAGTGAGTACTCACAGTCTGCCGTGTACTCCACCTGGGAGGGCTGCACAGGTGCACCGTCTGCATTGTGTGGGGTGGGAGTGGAACTGTCAGCCTGTGCCTTACGAACAAGTGCTGCGAGGGGATGATCTGGGTCCACTACCTTCAAGGGCTGGAAACAGAGAAGACACAGCCTTAGCATTCATTATTCTGAACCATGCAGAACTCTTCTGCTGCAAAAGGCTCACCTCTGGGACACAGTGTACATGCCTTAGAAAAAACACACACATGCACGCACCCATGGAGGTCCTAACGAGTTGTGGCCAAATGCCCCAGCTGGCTGTCTCAGAGGAACTGAGTGAACACAGGGTTTCAATTTCCAAAATAACTACCAAGAAAAGGACAGACGAACAACTAAGACTAGTTTGACACCAATTAAAGTGTGAATGTCTAACCCCATGCAAAACTTGAAACTGTCTTTCCTTATAGGAGTTTCTGATTTTTAATCACCAATAGCTTTTCCAGTCCAATCAATCAGCAATCATTCCCACAAAAGGTCACCCACATTGCACAACTGCTGAAAACCAGATGCTTAAATCTAATAGACTCCTGTTTTTTATGTCGCAAATGGCAGAGTGGTGTGAATTAACCACAAGATAATGCTGAGTGGTTTCTTCACACAGATGAGGGGAGAATTAGAAGTGAAAATATTTATTTAAAAACAATCTATGATGGTAACATAGGACTCGAAGATGCATATATTCTGATCACCTATAAAATCCAATCCTATGATGATATCACAACTAAACAATTTTTTTTTCTTTTTGAGTCTCACTCTGTCTCCCAGGCTGGCGTGCAGTAGTGTGATCTTGGCTCACTGCAACCTCCACCTCCTAGGTTCAAGCAATTCTCGTGCCTCAGCCTCCCAAGTAGCTGGAATTACAGGTGTACCCACCACGGCTGGCTAATTTTTGTATTTTTAGTAGTGATAGGGTTTCGCCATGCTGGCCAGCTGGTCTTGAACTCCTGATGTCAGGTGATCCACCTGCCTCAGCCTCCCAAAGTGCTAGGATTACATGTGTAAGCCACCACACCCGCACAACAAAACAATTTTCAAGTCTTAACCAACACTCTACTTGGAACTCTAAATATCTCAAAGGAGTAAAATTGTAATAAAATGGTAAAATTATCCTGAGCAAATGCTCACGAATTTTATAAGCTAGACAGGTAAGAAACCAAAGAAGCAGATGCTTTGTCACCCAGCTAAAAACAAAAATGCAAATACACCTCAATGATGATAAAATAAGATACAACTGTAACACACAAGAATGACATGCTTCAAATTTTCCAAAATTACATTAGCAGAAGTTTTGTGGTGGCATAAAAATATAGTTCAACAATGAGATAAAAACCTTCATCAGCTCTTCAAGGCGGTTACACTTCTTGGAGGCAAAGAGAGAGGGATGAAGGTAATTCCCATCTTCTTCATCATCATCATCTTCATTGTCAGAGCTGACTCCTGATTCTGAAATCAAAATCACATTTCAAGATTTTGCTGTTTGGTGAGAAAAAAAGTACAAATTAATTATGCAAAAACTTAGAAGCAGCCAAGTTATCTTGGTTATCTGTCGAAAAAACACTTTTAGAAATTTTTCCCTAGAGTCACCCAAGTTGTTCAGAAGGCCAGATAGAAAGGATTGCGACCTTTGCCCATTTGGTGACTCCTTGCCAGCATCGAGCACCAGCTGGTCTGGGGCTCTGTATGCTTTCTTTCTCTCTGCCTTTTTTTTTTCCTTTTTTTAAAAAAGGGCAAAAATTGTACTGATTTATGAAAAGCAAAATAATAGCAACAGAAATAAACAACTACAATAAACCTGAAGATGAGATCTGCATTAAGATTTACACAACTGATTTGAAACTTATTTTGGCTGAAGAGAACAAAATTCAGTGGAAGGGCCAGGCACAGTGGCTCACGCCTGTAATCCCAGCACTTTGGGAGGCCGAGGCGGGTGGATCACCTGAGGTCAGGAGTTTGAGACCAGCCTGGCCAACATGGTGAAACCTTGTCTCTACTAAAAATACAAAAATTAGCCGGGCGTGGTGGCACGTGCCCACGATCCCAGCTACTTGGGAGGCTGAGGCATGAGAATTGCTTGAACCCGGGAGGCGGAGGTTGCAGTAAGCCAAGATCGCGCTCACGCCATTGCACTCCAGCCTGGGCGACAAGAGCGAGACTCTGTCTCCAATTAAAAAAAAAAAATTCAATGGAAGATGTGTGTGTGTGTGTATATATATACATATATATGAATAGACTTGTCAAAATACCATCTTTATTCAAAATACAGCTAACTGGCTTTGGCAGTAAGAACTCCAAAATAGAGACACTGTTATAAAAATAATAGCTTAAAATAGATAATCCAAGTAAAATTTTCACTTTTGTGCCATGTATAATTGAGCTATACAGCCCTGAACACTGTGGTACTTGAATAATCCAAGAGAGGATATATAACTGTTTTCTCTATGAAATGTTAAGTGGGCAAAATGAGGGCAAAAATTTCCCACCCAGATGATTATGTTCTGACAGCATCAATATTTAATTATATTTCATTTATCTATAAAATATTAACCAAAGATTTAATAAAGGTGCACCAGCAGGGGGAACGATCACGCCTTAGCTGCAGGATTTGAGACACATTCTAGAAATTCGAGTCTGGCTTTCAACCATGCGTCTGTAAGAATGCGTATCTTCACACTTTTCCCAGAACCACCCCGCCTGCCGCCCCCACAACACAGGCCCAAAGTCTGGACGGAACAGACGCAGTGGGACCTACTTTTTTTCTCGTCACTTTTGTTTTCTGCCAGGACAGTGTAGCGTCCCTCTTTCATGGCTTTCTGGATGAACTTATAGTAGGGGTTGAGGTAGTGGTCGAAGCGCAGAAAGTCGAACTGGGAGTTCCGGGCCTGCTTGGCCTTCAGCATGATCTCAAACTGTGCTCCCTGCCTGCACACGAAGCTGGCCGTGCGCTCGATGATGGCGTGCATTTTAGCGGTTGGTGGCTATGGGAAAACACACATATTCATGTCACCCATTTGTCCTCTTGTCCACCGGCCACGTGATTTCATTAAAACATAGAAATGACTCTGGTTTTACTGTCAATTTTAAGAGATACGAGACTTTAAGCTGGAAGAGCCCAGGCTGTTCGGACTCCTCATCTCCAAATCTTGTCAGGATTTTGCAGGGGAGAAAGCTCGCCAGCTGAGGCAGGCCACTCCACCGTGGTACAGACCCATGGGAGGTGACTTCTTTGTGCACCAAGTCAACATTTTTCTATATATTTAAGTTCGGTTCTATGACGGAATTCAGGGGGTTTGTGAATCCTCTGTGCATGTGAATTTTACATACAAGCACTTTTCTAGGGAGAGGGTATACATTCCATGGTTCTCAATAACCAGAATCACTGCTCTTTCCTTCTTCTTAGCGGGGACTAGTTTTCACAGCTTGGAGGCTCCCTCTTACAAAACAGCCCTTCTGGACATCCAACAAAAGCCACAAGAGTACGCCATGTCTTTTCTTCTGCACCTGAGCCCTGCTCCCCAGCCCCTGCACAGTTCCTGGCTCACTGCCATTCCCACTTAAAAGCAGTATCCCAAGCTGAAGACCACCTAGGTGTGGTCTGGCCAGAGCAGATGGGACACTCCAGGTGAGTTTCTTCCCAGCATCAAAGCCCTCCCCTATCCCTTCATGTGCTGCTAAGGAGTCACTTCAACGAACCTCATGCTCTTAGCATTTCCTGCCCACAAATGGATCTTGTTAGACCAAAGGCTGAAAGCCACACATCTAAAATACCTTTCATATCAACAAAGAGATTAACACTAGGAAATTATTTGCAAATAAATCTGGCAATTATTCTCATTAAAAATGGATGGTTAAGAATTCAGGGCTTCATCCTTCATAAAATATAAATGGCTTAATTCTCTAATTTAATTTTTGAACTAATAACATCCTTCACACTTAAAAAGGATAGATGTCTACAATTATTCATTAATCCCCAAATAATTTAAATTCCATGTTAAAGGCCCACTGTACGCATGTCCACGACTTGGATTTTCAGGGGCTCTGGTTATTCATTGTTAAAACAGAATATTCCATAAACACATCAATAATTAATGATCACTTCATAGTAACGACCCTTAAAGGAAAATATGATACTCCCAGTTTAGGCTTTCTTTATTGACCAAACCAACTTGTTGATCCAAAATTTCTTAAAAGTAGGCCTATTTGTTATATACTACTACTATTACCATGGTTAAAAAGCAATGTGTAAGTAATTTTACAAAAAAACAAAGCATCTTACGGACATATTTCAAGGTTGGCTACCAACCCTGAATAAGATTAAAAAGTATCTGGTTTGGAAGAAGCCATTCTTTACTTTATTAGGCAGACTTTAGGTAAATCATTTTCCATTTAAGAATATCATGATCACTCCTACTACACAATGAGATTTAAAAAATACAGTCAACATATAAATATGCATATGTTACAATGGCCTAAGAAAAGGAAACTGTTTTTCTAATTTAAATCCAGTGGGGAAGCCTTTTGTTTAAGGAAGCTGACAGAGCCCCGGAAGAGGGCTAACACCTCCTCCCCTTCCCTGGAAATTCCATTAATGTGAATTTAAGCTCCAGAGGAGGCATGGGAAACAGGAGAAAGGTATCTACAGGTCAGAAAACCCACACAAATGTACGGTTTCCTAAGAGCTTTGGAAAAGGCTTGAGCTCAGACCCATCGGGGGACCAGGAAGGAGGTGGCATGACATGAAGACGGGGAAATTAGCAAGGAACCCCAGGGGCAATGGGGCCAGCCCTCTCCTCACGGGATTAGGGAAGAAAAAAAATCAAATACCTGCTTTGCCCAGAGCCCTAAGTAAGTATCAGATTGAGTCAAAATTCAAAGGCAAAAATACAAATACAGAAGTACTAGCAGTAAATATAGGAAAATATTTCCAAACTCTTGCGGGTGGGAAGTCTTCCAAAATAAGCTTTAAAATTCTGAAGCCATAAGGAATAGAGGGACATATATCACTCTGTACTTAAATTCTGCACAGAGAGTCGTACAATCACTTATAAAACAAAGTGCGGGGAGAAAATACCTGCAAGACACATTGGGGACCAAGAGTTAAGGCTCATTAGACGTCAAGAGTCCTTACGAATCTGAACAAAAGGCCAGTCACTCCACAGTAATTCAAGAATAAATCAACATTTTTTCCCTCCCCACCCACCTTCTGTGACAATACAGTACCTAAATTATGATGAAATAATGCTCTAATCTGCACAAATTCGATAAAGCTTAACTTTAGTGGTTCAGAGCTCTGGAGTCGGTCCCTTGGCTGGAACCCCAGGCCTGACCCTCACACATGTAACTTAGGGCAGTTACTCTTAACTTTCTAAACCTTAACATCTGGCAACAACTGTATTTGCTTCATAGAGTTATTTTTGTATTTTTATTTTTTTGAGACAGGATCTGGCTCTGTTGTCTAGGCTGGAGTGCAGCAGTACCGTATCAGCTCACTACAACCTCCACCTCCAGGGCTCAAACCATCCTCCCGCCTCGGCCTCCTGAGTAGCTGAGACTACAGGCATGTACCACCACGCCTGGCTAATTTTTTTCATTTTTTGTAGAGGCGGAGTTTCACCATGTTGCCCAGGCTGGTCTTGAACTCCTGGGCTCAAGCGATTCTCCCACCTCGCCTCCCAAAGTGCTGGGATCACAGACATGAGCCACTGCACCTGGCCTGTAAAATTATTTTGAGTATTAACTGAGAGATATGCCTAGAGAAGCACTTAGTACACTGTCTGGTACACAGTAAGTGCTTCATAAAGGCTGGTTCTATGTTATTATTCATCAACAGAATAAGCGTTGCACACAACAGCAACTATCGAATCCTTCCCCACTTTCCATAAAATGTGTTCGAGCAAGCACATTTCCCTTGGAACTGCGCCCTAACAGGTCTGGGACTACAGGCATGTGCCACCACACTGGCCTATTATTTTTACTTGTTTGTAGAGACAGGATCTCACTATGTTGCCCAGGCTAGTCTCGAACTTCTGGCCTCAAGTGATCCTCCAACCTTAGTCTCCCAAAGAGCTGGGATTACAGGTGTGAGCCACTGTACCCAGCCTGGGGTGCTGTAATTTCTAACTACTTCTTACTCTTCATCCAAAAGCCTCAAGGATCCTGTCATCATTAGGTTCTAAACCAACAGTTAGTTTAAAAACCAAGAACCTCCTGAAGTACCTGCTGTCTTTCCCAATCACTCCAATCTTCTCTTGTCAGTGAGTCAAACCATGTCCCGCCCCCTTAAGCAGCAATAGTCTACTTAACCACAATTAAACAATTCTGAGGCCTAGTCACTAAAACAACTTACAATGCAGACACTTCTGTCTTCTACATTTTCTCCACTAACATGGACACCACGGTGTATAATTTACACAATGAATTACTGCCAAAAAACACATAATACTTATGAGAATGAAATACTGACACTGCCATAAAATAAATGAAAGACGCAAATGAGAGACTCAATCAAGCACTCAGTTTCCACAAAGTCAAAACAACATTCAAGAGGCCTTTCTATAATATCATTAGAAGAAACTCTAATGATAAGACAGCAAGTTGCTACACACTAAGACAGCAAGTTGCTACACACTAAGACTTACTTTGCTCTCCAATGAGTGACAAGTATGTTTGATCTGGCAGACTATCAAGAGCTTAGTGATGCTTATTTTGGCTGAGAACACAAAGCCATTAAATATTTTAATAGGAATTAAGGCAACACAATTCCATTGTACCTCTATATTTAAATTTGAATAAAAAATTAAAAAATTGTTCACACTAAAAACAAGTAAAATTCCATATAGTCAACTTCGTATAAACTTTTTAGCATTAAATATAGATGGAGCACTTAGCATTTAATAAAAATGGAGCAACTGTGATTTTTTAAAGCTTCATGTTAATGTGTCTCTCATGCATAATAAACATATTTCAGAACAAATAGGAATACAACATATATAATACATGGAAAATATATTAATACAAGTCTCAGGATATCAAATCTTTGGGTAATTTCAGCTTTAACTACAGCAAAATGATCAATACTAGAAATGGAGAAACAAACATAGGTAGTAATATAGTTTGGATCAGTTTGGATCTGTGTCCCCAGCCAAATCTCCTGTAGAATTGTCATTCCCAATGTTGGAGGCAGTGCCTGGTGGGAGGTGAATGGATCATGGGGTGGATCCTTCATGAATAGTTTCGCACCATCTCCTCGGTGCTGCTCCCGTGATAGACAGTGAATGAGCTGTCGTAAGATCTGGTCATTTGAAAGTGTGTAGCACCTCCCTGCCTTCCTCCTGCTCTGGACATGCTTAGACCTGCCTGCTCCCTCCTCACCTTCCGCCATGACTATAAGTTTCCTGAGGCCTCCCCAGAAGCAGATGCTGCCCGGCTTCCTGTACAGCCTGCAGAATCGTGAGCCAATTAAACCTCTTCTTTATAAATTACCCAGTCTCAGGTATTTTTTTATAGCTGTGTGAGAACAGACCAATACAAGTAGTAATTATACTAGGCAAAATCCAAAAAGTTATTTTACCCATATTTGAAAGAATAAAAGAGAGGGAGAGGATATGTAAATGAATAAGGGAAGAGAAGGAAAGCGTTGGAGGCAGGAATTAAAAGGGCTATTTTTATATTGCCCTTCATCAGATTAATGAAGGGTAAGAACCATCAAATTCACGCTGAACTCAATTAGAGTGGCAGCGAGTGATCGCAGGGGGAGGTGAGAGATGCTCTCTCTGTGCGGAGCTTTCCCGGCATCTACCGTGCAGTGATTCAGGATGTGGGACACAAACAAGAATCGAGAATGCCTGCATCGATGCCACTTGCAATCCAGTTACGAAAATGTCCAAGAAAAAACTTCCTGCTAGGCACGAACACTTAAGAGTCCTTCCCAAGTATACACACACAACAAAAAGATTTTCAACCTCCCCAGTAAACATATAAAAATCCCATAAAGCACGGTGACTGAAGATGGCATCATAGTTAAGACCACCGTTTCCAGTTGCCATTTATTAGCCAAATTCTTGACTTTCCTAAGTCTCAGTTTCTTCACTGGCACAAGAGGGATAGTAAACAGTAGTTCGCTTATAGGGTTGTTAGCATTAAATAAGATAATATGTAAAAAACAGCTTAGCACAGTGACTGGAATGGGGAAATCCCTCAATGAATATTCAGAAAAAAAGGAAAAATCCTGGTTTGGGCTTTAACACCTGTTATAACTTAATTTAATGTGATATAACTGAAATAGCAGGAAAGGTCAATGCTGAACAGACAGTAACCAGTTGCAAAGCCCTCAGATGAGGAAAACCAGGGTGGAATTCCCCTTCATCAGTGGAAGGGCGGCCTGGGCCTGGAGATGCCACAGGGACCTATCACAATACAGAAAACTGCTAAGAAAATGTAACGTGAAGTGCCCCCAAAAATCACACTTTAAAAAGCCAGAACAAAGCAACGTTACTGAAATCAACGCTGTCTTGATCTTGAGTGCTTTTACATCTATGTGTGGGGAGCAGCCCACTCGCCACTGATCCTGACTTAGTTTTTCTAAGCTAGTAAAATCTGGGGATTCAACTACATGGCTGCTGAATCACACCCAACTCCTCAAGTCCCTGATGCTCCAGTCTAGTTCTTTTGCTATAATTCTTCCCTTTTCCTTTGGGGAAAATAAATAGGGTGTGATCTTTTTCTCCATTAACTCACAAACCATTTTAAAGCATTATATGCCTAAAAAGCAGCTATAATCATTATTGAGCTTTCCCACAAGCAGGAGTGAATTATGATAAATAATAATGACGACAACTAGTGCTCATGCAGGACACATACCAACTCCACGTCAGACGGGACGCTCAATCCTAAGGGGGCAACGAAGGGCTCTTCATTTTCCTCTAAATTTTCGGCCTCATTTTTTTCTGCATAAAAAGAAAATTAAAAAATTCAGAACAATGCAGGGAGGAAGGCACCTGCTAACAGCAGGCAGCAAGATGGAAGCATGTGACTGGCTGTCCCTGCTTCTTTACCTTCTGTTGTTACTCCTAGAAGCCATTTTCAGCTTTCTCTTCTACCCACAACGCAAGTGAAACTCACTTTACAAAATTCCAAATGAGGTGGGGGGGGGGGTGCGGCAGCAGGGAGGTGTGGTGCAGCAGAAGGAGTGTGTATAGGGTCAGAGTGCACGGTATTCCCTTGGTATATGCAGGGGACTGGTTCTAGGACCCTTGCAGACACCAATATCCACACGTGCTCGAATTCTGCATTTGGTCCATTTGAACCCACATATATAAAGAAGCTGACCCTCCACATATGCGGGTCTCACATCCCCCAATCTGATCCGTGTTTGGCTGAAAAAAATCCTCATACAAGCGGACCTATGCAATTCAAACCTGTGTTGTTCAAGGGTTAACTGTAGTTAAACTCCTGCCCTGCCGCTTGTTAGCTCCGGGATTCTGCTGTTCTCTGTTTCCTCACTGGTTGTGAAGTCATCACATCCACTCCCAGGGCCGAGTGGGGCTTAGGTGAGATAGCCCATGTGAACATCTCTACCATAATCCTCCACACTTAGCAGGTGCTCAATCCATGTTCCTTTCCCCCTCCGCTGCTCTTTCAGGTATGTATGTAAGTATTTAATTGGTATCGCTAAGATTTCTCTCCAACTATTTCTGTGGATTCCTGACAGCATGACACTACATAAGGTAGTCAATTCCTAGATAACTGATTTTCATCTTTGAATTGTAAACCACCTGGGCATAACTATCAAGATTCCTCCACCCAAGCAAACTACCTCTTTCACAAATAATCAATTATTTTTCCATTTCTATGTATTCGTTAACCATTCACTTAACAAATATTTGTCTACTACGTGGTAGACAACGTACTACACATTATCTTTCTGTATTCTAAGGTACCTAAGCACATCTCAATAACTCAGATGATTACCAGTTTAAAAAGATACACTGAAATGTACAAAAATATCATAGCAAACTTTAAAAAGGTAACATTTTTAAGGATTTCAATGATCTATTGAGGTTCTTATTTCCAAACAGATGACATTAAAGAAACAAACCTTAAATCTTCATCAAAATAAGTGTTTCTATCATATACAGTAAAGGCTCTTGAAGCGATCAATAATTTGCAAAGATCTCCTGTCAAACCTCATTCCGTGAAACCAAAGAAGAATTTTAAGCAGGTTTCCTGGTATACAAAAACTTGGGTATTCCAGTCTGATCAGATATAAGTTGATTACAATCCCTATTAAGTTACAGTTATTTAACACCGTCCCATCCATTTGTTTGAGTCCCCTGTTCTTTCAAAAATCAGAGATGAAGCCGGGCTCAGTGGCTCACACCTGTAACCGGGTGCGGTGGCTCACGCCTGGAATCCCAGCACTTTGGGAGGCCAAGGCAGGCGGATCACTTGAGGTCAGGAGTTTGAGACCAGTCTGGCCAACATGCTGAAATCCTGTCTCCACTAAAAATAGAAAAATTAGCCAGTTGTGGTGGCGGGCGCCTGTAATCCCAGCTATTTGGGAGGCTAAAGCACAAGAATTGCTTGAACCCGGGAGGTGGAGGTTGCAGTGAGCTGACACCGCACCACTGCATTCCAGCCTGGGTGACAGAGCGAGACTCTGTCTCAAAAAAGTAAAACAAAGTAAATTTAAAAATACAACTTTTACTATATTTTCCTAAAATGAAAAAAATGATTAAAACATTGTCTAGGCAAATAGCTTCTCCTTAATGTTAAGTTATTCATAAAAATCAAGGCATTTTAATTGAAATAGCTTTTTGGGATTGATGGGTTAAACAGATTTGGTCTATTCTTATATATACCTTTATTTACAAAAAAACAGCTTTAGTAGCACAAAATAAAAACCAACCATTGCACTACAAACTCAGATTTAAATAAATTCAAATAACCTTTTGTTTAAAAAATGGATATATAGCAGTGAGGGCCTGTCCCTGCCCCATTATTCCCCTAAAAAAGAGGGAAAAAAATGGATATAGAATAATGATGAAAAATTATGAACACCTAAAGGATAAAAACTTGACTAAAAATAGTAAAGATCAGAGATGGAGGCACCATCAAAATGCTTTTGGCTAGTATCACAAGGCTTTAAAATACTAACAAACAATACAATACAGTAATTTTGAAAATCAAGACATACGTAGACATATTGATGGCTCAGGAAAAAAAATTTTATTTTAACAGAATGTGATGCTCAATGTGGCTGTTAGTGGTACTGGATTCTATTACAATATGCACGTATGTGTGCGTGTGTGTTAGGTGTTTCACTTATATTAATGCAAGTTAAACATGAAATGTCAAGCTCTAAGTTTTATGTGGGCCCAATTTCCATTAAGGAAATTAATCAGTATATAAGGCAATGTTCTCAGAACACGATTACAGAAAGAAAAGAAGTAACATTGTAAAATACTAAAGAGAACTTTATCTTAAGGGGAAAGCAAACTAATACTCAGATGATAAGCTAAGTCATGCTGAAGTTCTCAAGATTCAATAATTATAACAAACTGAACATCATTTAGCCCAATAATTACGCTGAGACAATGGTCCATCATCTAGAATAGGGGCTGACAAACTCTATAAAATGCCAGACAGTATTAATAAATATTTCTGGTTTTGTGGGCCATATGGTGTTTCATTTCTTCAACTCTGTCGCTGAAGTGCGAAAGTGGCAACAGACAATATGTAAACAAATGAGCATTGCTGTGTTCCAATAAAACTTTACTTGTTATTTTCTTTCCAATATTTTAGAACTGTGGTTGGTTGAATCCACAGATGTGGACCCAATAAGCTGACTGTATTTCAACTCTTTATTTGTGAAGTGGCTATAGTATCTATTCCTTCCTTCTGATAAAAACACCACAGATAGAAAGCTGAACTCATGTGTGTGGCTTAGAGATAAGACAACAAAATCAGAACTATCCAGAACCCGAGGAAGGAGAGCTTATTCTGGATAAATAAATGGGTGTTTACGTTTTAGACCTGATAGAACATTTCTAGTGCATCGTAACTTCTGAGGGATGGGTAGGTTTGAAAGTCAATGCAAAAAGTCTTAAATACCTTAACTGGCCTTTAACTCAGTATAATTACAATTACACTTGAAAGTTTCTCTAAAAGCTCATAAAATAGAGCTGTGCAACAGTAATTCTTGTGCCCACAAAGTAAGGAGCAGGACTAAAGACAGGGCAAGAGGAAAGCTGGTGTGTGCGTTTGCCCCACGTCCTATCATTCCGTTAGGATCGCAGCCCTTGGAGAGTGCCGATGGGTAGAACCATAGTGCAGTCACAGGATGGAAGGGCAAACATCATTTTGCTTTACTACTAAAGTGCTATAATTGCTTCATACTTGTTAAAAGATGTGTCACTTGGCTGGATGTGGTGGCTCATGCCTGTAATCCCAGTGCTTTGGGAGGCCAAGGCAGTAGGATCACTTGAGCTCAGGAGTTTGAGACTAGCTTGGGCAACACAGTGAGACCCCATCTCTTTTTTTAAATTATTGTGTATTTTATAATAAAAAAATTTAAAAAGATAAAAAGTGTTACTTAAGGAGAAACCGATGAAGTTCAGAATAACATTAAATTAGCTCTACAATTGAATCTCCATTTGATGTAATGTAAACATTTGAATGTTTCTAAGTTAATGTTCTTCTTCTTTTTAAACAGAATATCCTGAATATAGTGGCCCGTCTTTAATGTGTCAGGTTCATGTTAGCATTACTGCTAATTAACGACTGACTATGATGCAGCGCTGTGGTAGTGGAGCTCTCGACGCTTAGTGAAGTGATTGAGGATATTTGTGTCTATACTACACGAGCCCAGGTTTTTCAGCAGCACTATTTTTTATATTCAAAGTTTCCCATGTTAATCCAGAAAAGCATAAATTCCAAATCTTTAATTTAAAATACTGTGGTAAGTATATGCCCTAGGTGGCATCAAGGCTACCAGGAAGCTGTGCTGTTTTCTGGGGAGTAGTAACTCCCTCACTGTGTCCTTCCACTGGGCATGTGTCACTGTCTCAGTTGTGGAGGGATATGGGGAAGCAGGTCAGTGAGAGGGCGGTGATGTTAACTTATCCCAGTTAACACCTATTCTTTCACTGCCTCAAGAATGAATCCCTGAGGATATTAATGAACATGTTACCAATCTAGAAACAAATAATCCTGAGTAAGTAATTCTGTTACCCGAATCAATGAGAAATAAATAATCCAACGCATTCACTTTCCACCTCCGTTAATCATTCTAGTTTTTAACTTCGTTTTACCAAAAGAAGGAATATCACTCCTGTTTTCTCCTGTGGTCATAGTGGTGCTATCATGAGTGCCAGAGATGTGTTCTGCAGACTTGACCACGGTGCATGCAGCCTGTGTGTACACGTGTAGCCCTACACCAGCAGTCCAGGCAGCTCCCCACTCACCTCTCTGTTTGGAAGGCTCCTCCTCCTCCGTCGGCTCTGACGGGTCGTAATAGTCGCTACCGTAAGTGAACCCCACGGCATTGTAGCTCCCATCCTCTGCTAGTGCTTCACTCAATCGCTTGTATTCTTCCTCTTGAATAAAAATGAGAATTTTATCAACAAAAATAGAAAATTACTGAGAAAAACTTTATATATTTCTAAAGTTGTAGCTATCAGTAAAGCATACAACATACTTTTTTCAACCTACTTTTGAGGTAAAATATTTTTAAAAATTCACACTTTATATCTATCAATATGTACTTTTGTCAGTACATGTTTACCCACAGACAGCTGAATACACGTCTTTTGTGGAAAATTTCTTCCTGCTGAGAAAATTTTGGGATTAAGAACTGTATTAAAGACTGTTACGGCAAAGACAAGAACATCAATTTTATTTATACGATACTGTTAAAGAAGAACAGTTAAAGAGTTTGGTTTTTGTTTTTTTCAAATCCCAGTCTGCCCTCAAAAGCTGGGAAAATTCTTTGTGGCTCTATATATAAACTATCCTGAGGTCCTCTCAGAACGCAAAGACTCCTGTTTTTCCAATCCACTGGGTACTGTCAAGATAATATCAGAAAGAGTGAGTATAAAAAAATGAATGGGAGTAAATTTTTAAATACTTAAAAATTTTAAAAAGTTTGTTGCTGAAGTAAGTTTGTCTTGAGCAGTACCTTGCCTTGCCTCCTCCTCAAGCAAGTCCGTATGCAAGGCTAAATACCTCTCTTCATCACACAGGGCCTCTATTCGCGCCTCCTCTTCAGACAGCTGATAATCTCTGTTCCACGTGGAATACTCAGCATCGTACTCAGAAAGGTCATGCAGGTGACCACGTCCATCATATCTGTAATGTGAACAAGCTGGTCAATAAAAGGAAATTAACGTCTAGACTGGTGTGCGTGTGTGTTTTTTATATATGTATATATATATACACACATACTTACCGATTAAAATAAATAAAAATATTAAAACAAGTATAAAAACTCTTCCCAGATTTATATTTAATTTGGATAGTCATATCTCACCTACTTTTAAACTCAAGTTATCTTAACAAACTCTAAATTCCTTTCCACAGTAAGATAACATTTATAACTAAAGGCAAACAATCCATTAATAGCAAAAATGGTATCCACTTCACTGGCAGTTCTTACCATTATGGTTTGGTCAACCATTCAATGCCACTTGCAAAAAATTATTATTTTTTTCTGAAAAGTTAAATATCATAGCTTACATTCACACAAACCAAATACATAAATACCTATCCGTAAGAACCAAACGGTCGAAATTTCCTCGCTTCTTTCTGCTAGTCCCGAACTCTCAGGAGAGATCTTCACCAAAGAAACTTGCGTCCATTGGAGGTAAAATCTTGGCTAGGCTCGCCCCCTAGCCACTTGGCTGAGGAAATAAGTGCTGGGTTACGTGATAGAGAGACACACATACATCGGAACAGTGACATATACATGCAGTTTAAGGAGGTTCACTGGGAACAGAGCAAAACTATTAGAAGATATGGTATCAATATTTCCTTCTGAACTTTATACCCTCAAGGAAATAACATACATGAAGACACTTCCATGTTTCTCTTGCATGGACCAAACAGTAGTTTGGCCAAATAAGTAATGGGAGCACTTTCTGCTATGCTTTTAACATAAAGGATTCAATGAGGATGCTGTCAACGTGTAACTGTCAGATAATAAATGAGTGAGTTAGTGAACTTTACTTAAAACACTCAGGTTTAGGGTTTCAAAAACAAATGTAGAGAAACAAACAAAAGTCTGCTTTTTTTTAATGCTGACTTTTGTAATGGGAACCAAAAATATTAATGTAGACCAAAAAAGACATTTACAGGAAAAAGGCCCAAACTTCCAAGGTAGTCAAGTTACTGCATTTCATTAAATTTCAAAATTAATTGGATTTTGATGTAAACCTCCTTAACTTACAAATGTAGATTAATATTAAAAATATTATACATGTACATGTGCGGCGTTTGCTCCCCACCAGTTTTGGAAGACCTAACTCAAATCATGTACAGAATGATAGGAAAACTGTACAAAGAGCTCAGACTTCATTGCTTACCAAACTTTAATGATAAATATCACAAGTGACACTTTGGAAAAGCAAGCCTGACAACTCAGGCGACACATTCAATATAAACCATGGTGTGAAGGCACAGCACGCTTGAGCACAGCACGGAGCCATCAGATCCAGACATGATCTGATTCCGCGGCCCTCCCTTCACCAGTTCTCGTTTTCGAGCTCTAATTCCAAAAGGAAACGTCAGGGATGGAAAAGGCCTATTTGGTCATTAATGTGTCCATTCTGGCCAGCTCAGAGGTCATCCCTACAGTCATGCTCCAGGGCTATGAAGAATCCAGTTTTAATGGTCTCAAACGATGGGCTTTCTTCACGTGGAGAGACTATTCCACAGTTTAATGGTTGGTCATGGTTAGCTTTTCAGTCCGGGCCCCAGAAGTAGCCGAACAGGCAAAAAAGAAAAAAAACCACCCCACAACAACCCCAAAACCCAGAGACGAGGGGAAGGGGGATTGAAAAAATGGGAAGAAAGAGGGGAGCAAACCACCTACATCATGTAATGTTATCCTTTTCAAATCAAACGCCTTTAGAAATCCCTAATCCCAGGCCCCCACTGCCCATAATCGCTAGACACCCTCGAGTGACGACCTAAAGCAGGTTTGATTTGAAAAGAAACAACACATCTATATCCCAGCTCCACCCTTCAGTCTTAAGAGACAGTGAAACCAGCCCTAAGAACACTATCTCTTCCAAGAGCAAGGCCAGGGTCCGCACGAAGTCAAGTGGCCACCAACTGACAGGCAACTTTGCTCACTACCTCAATCTGTCAAACTCGTCGGATTATCACCGGGAAATCAAACGTCATGCCGGCAAAGTACGGGCGCTCCACTGAGGGCTCTGGGGGCATAACAGGTTAAGGCTAACTCACAGGTCCAAGAGACACTTCTAGCCACTGTCTCAGTGAGCGGCGGTTCGGAAGAATAAAGGCACGCCTCCCAGGGTACCCTCCCAGTACACCGAGCAGTGAGAGCGCGGCAAGTAGAAAAGCAGCGCACGACCCCATGGCATCGCCGGGCGGCAGGCCCAGGTGCGCTCAGGAAAAGACCCTGGGCACTGGCTGCTTTCACCGCGCGGAATCGCCAACTGCAGCCCAGCGACAGGGTGAGGGGTCGAGAGGGGCTGCGGGACCAGAGACGATCCCTCCGGAGACGGACGCGGCACGCAATTCCAGCCAGTGCCTTAGGGCAGGTTTCACCGTCCCCCTCCCCACCAGAACACCAGGAGGAGGTGGGGACAGGGGAGGGGGTGTCCCCCAGATCCCCGCTGGCTCCAGAAAACCCTCTGCAGTCCTTGCAGTCAAGTCAACATCAGACGAGATCAAGCGGGTGAGGGAAGGGAAGGATCGACGGGTGGGGAGAGGAACCGACCTGTCGATGAGGATCTTGTGGTCCCCCATCCAGGGGATGAGGTGCTGTCCCTGTTCCTGAGCCAGGGCCCGCTCGTCGTCCCGGAACAGCTTGCAGGCATAGCCGAAAACCAAGAGCTCCACTCGGCTGCCCCCACCGCCGGCACCGCCTGGCCCGGCCTCCTCCTTCGCGCCGCTTTTCCTCTCGGGTTTGGCGCGGCCCCCGCTCGCGCCGTACATGACAGCGTCCCCGGCGTCCAGGCTGGTCCTCTTCTGTGCCGCGCGACGTCCCTGATACCTCCACTTGGCCTACCCCTTCAGTCAAAGACCCCGCATCCCGGACCCAACCTCAACACCGCCGCCATAGCGGGCCACAAAATGGTGGAGGGGCAGCTTCCGGCAGGAGAGTCCGCATTTCCGGCGAGCGGACCGGCAGATTCGCCTAGGCTTGGAGCTCTTTTAGCCGCTAGGAAATATTTTGGCTTTAATTTTCGCATTCAGGTGTGCCGCCACAATAGGCGCTGCTGTATTCAGTGGAAAGTGCAATTTTAATGTCCGTTTTATCGGGCAGCCGTCAGGACGTGGCGAAAGCGCAGCGTGGGATCGCGCGCCGGCTTCCGCTGCAGCCAGTCGGGCGGCGACGGAGTCGGAGGGAGGGGCCCGGCGCGCTCTGGGCCTTGGGCGAGTCCTCGTGGGTGGCGGGTTGCTGCAGCCTGCCACATGTGTGGAGGCCTCGGGTCCACCCCGAGCCTCCGCGCCCCTCACCATGTCCGAGTCGCTGGGGCCGTGCGTGCTCTGCCCAGGGTGGCGATGTCCTTTTCCTTGGCCCCGTTTCCTTCTCCATCCCTAGGGGGACTTGGTCCCCGACCCGCCCACCTTTGAAGGTTTCCGAGGCAGCAGAGGCCCCTGCGCTGCAAATCACTCGCGGGTGGCGAGATTTCGGAAACCTGAGACCCTTGTCGCCGGGAGGTGGTCTGACGGGGCAGGGAGACCCCAGTCTGGAGACTGGCCACCTGGATACGGTGCAATTTTGCTTGGTGTGTTTCCTCCTGGGCCGCAGTTTTCCCATCGGTGGTTCCGTTAGGATCTTTCGGTCCCTTTTAGCTCAGTAATTTCAGGTCAGACAAAAGGCCTGGAGTGCAAAATCTTAGGCTTTGGGATGGGATGGGATATCCCCATGTTTGCCCTTGACTGGAAAACGATGACAGATCGTCTCCTTTCTGGGCCTCAGATCTCCTCTCCATAAAAATGTCATCTTTCTACCAGTGATGTTGAAATGAGATAATGTATATGAACCTTTAACTGATTTTTGGAAATTAAGAAACAGGCAGTTCCCACCAAACGTCTTTTGTTGTGGTTTCCCCTGACTGGGTCATGCTTCTGTCTTTTCATTTGCCAGGCTCCTTACCCAAGTTTAACTCAGTCATCCATTTCTCCACCTGGCCTTATGTGTCTACGTTGTCTGGAGTTTCCCCTCACTGGTGGCTAACTTGTGCCTTCCGATTTGTCTGTGTACCTCTCATCACCACCTTAGGTTACATCCTGTGTTCAGCATCCCACCAGAATTAGCTTTAAGAGATCAGGGACATTGTTGGGGTCACCTTAGCATCCTCAGTGCCTAGAATGGTGCTTAGCACACTGTGGGCCAAATACTGGTTAATACCTGTAGAATGAGCTGGGCCAGCAGCTGAGCATGCGTGGCCAGGCCATCATCTTCCTAACTCTACAAGACTGCTCTGCCACTGCTGAGGAAGATGTATGTGTCATGGTTACTTGATAAAAACACTGTTGTTTGCCCCCAGGCATTTACTAGTTTGTTTGGGTGCTGGGCTCCCTTCAAGCTTTCCCTTGGGTTCAGGTGTGGGGTGCTAAAGCAAATAAGGAGGCCATTAGCTTGAGATCAACTCTGTAACACCAGCTCCTTTGCAAGCAAACCAAAACCCAATCAAGTAATTTTTCTGCTTCCGTGTTGGGTCTATAAAAGCTTGCTGCTCATGCTGCCGAGTGGAACTCTCTGAACCTCTTCTGCTTCTGCATGCTGCCTGATTCATGAATTGTTTTCTTGCTCAAATAAACTCGAATTTGTTTTGTGTAAAGTTTCTCTTTTAACAGTTCTGGTGTCAGAAATGGGATCTGAAGGCCCCCCTATTCCCTCAATGATGACCTCTGGGAACAGTGACTAAACAGATGCAGGTGCTTCATTGTGCAGGACAGTTCTCTGTATAGCCTTGGGCCTACCCACTTCTCCCTCCTTTTCCTTTGTAGTTTTCAAGAGTAACTGCATAACGAGCTGGGATGCAACATCCTGAGATAGGGAGGGACTGGCTGAAGTAGCCCAGGCTCTGTTCCAGTTCTCCCCTAGAAATAGAAGGTCCTTCAACACTTTAGCCCTGTGATTCATGTGACATGCGGTATGTAATCTGGGTGGGCTGCTCTTCGGGATCTCTTATCTGTGGTGTAAGTGAGGAATATGCAGTAGAGACTTCATCCACCTGGGCAACTTTCTGAGCTTTGGGGGGATTGGCTCACAGTGAGTCCTAGTCTTCGTCTCCTACCACCTGTCTATAGGTAATAAATGCACTACATGTAAATTGTTGCTTATGAGAATTCAGAACAGGTTGGTAACCAGTGCCCCTGGGCCTGCTTCACACACTGAGCCATTTGTGCTCAGGGCTTCTCACTGCACATTTGGAGGCCGCCACTTGTAGGCCCTGCTTGGATACAAACTCTACAACTTGTGTCAAATTCTTAAAGTTTATTTGAGCATTTTTGATCTGAGCTGGGTCCAGAAGTTACAACAGAAACCGGGACTGGATCCAGTACAAGGCCTATGGGAGCAGGACTGAGTCCAGTAGGAGGCTTATGGTAGGAAAGGGTATGAGAATACAGGGAATGATGCCTTCGTTTGGATCCAAGGAGTCTGAAACTCCTCCACCTGGAACTCCAGCCAATTTCGTGTATAAGAACCTATGAACCCAGAGTCTGCACTTTTCCAGAGAAATGGGTGAACCTACCAAAGGTAATCTAAGAGTTAACAGTGGTCAAAGTGAGGAAGTCTTAACCTAGATAAAATTGTTCACTTGCAAGACATTAGAAAAGAAAGGATATTTGCAGGACTAGGTCTGAAAGGAATAAAATAAAATATTAAGAAAGGACAAAAAACACCTCAGAAACAACAGGATGTATTTTGATTGACATGCAGAGGCTTCTAAAAGGTTAAATGAACCAAAAATTGCCTTTCTAAATGACTTCTTACAAAAAGCAAATGAAAAACTTAAGCAGCTAATTTATGAGAAAAAAATTGTATTTTGATGTATTGAACTCACTGTACATTCTGTCTTTCTATCCTTCTCTGCCTACTCAGAATCTCCTAACTTCTTATCTCAGTTACCTTCCTACCCCAAAGACAAAAAGAAAGCTAAACAAATGCCTTATATAGTTAGGCCCTCAGATTAATAAGTCTACTTCTTTAATTACTGTTATGCCTTGTTCAGAAATCTTTTGAGTTCAGAGCAATAGTGAAAGGTTTCAAAGGAAAGCCCCCAGAAATTTTCTTGGAGGTAAAAAAATTCTCCTGGAGTATATGATCCATGATTCCTTGATCTTTCCCAATTTATTCATATGATACTGGGACTGGTGATACTTGAAAATGGATGGCTGAGGTCAAATGGGAGGTACTTGAGAAAGATATCAAAGATCTAACCATTCAGTCTTTCAGGGATGGACTAAAAAACGGCTAGGGAAATCTCATATGTCAAAATAAAGATCACAAGATCTTAAATTTGGAAAGGAGAAGTTTATTTCTGAGAAGGGTTGCAACCCACAGCCTGGGAAGCAGACCCTCTGGCTGAGACAGAAAGGAGGCACTTTGAAGGAAGAAGGGTGGGAGAGGAGTTTTATGCTAAACGGGTTGGCTAAACATACATATTTAATAGGTTATAGGAGGAGCTATGAATATTCATGAAAGGGGCTTGCTAGGTTGTGTGGTAAGCAAACATTCATGTTACATGGTCCCAAGTTCACTTCAGGGTGGAGACTTCACATTAAAATGTAATACAATTAGTCTGTGTAGGTCAAAAGGTGAAACTTAGGATTGTTTGAGTGTGGAAGGTCAAGGCTGCAGTGAGCTGTGATTGTGCCACTGCAGTATAGCCTGGGCGACAAAGCAAGACCCTATCAAGACCTTGTCTCAAAAAAGTAGGTAAATAAATAAAATAAGATTAAAGAACTGTAAAAACCTAAGAATAAACATGCAAATGTGTGTTTTGTAAAATTGTTTTAAATTGACACATAATAATTGTACATATTTATGGGTACAGTGTGATATTTCCATTGCATGTATACAATGTGTAGTGATCAAATCAGGATAATTAGCTTATCTATTGCCTCATTTATCATTTATTTGTGCTGAGAACATTCAAAATCTGCTCGTTTAGCTATTTGAAACATACTATACATTGTTAATTATAGTCACCCTGCAGTGCTATGGAACACTAGACTCATTCCTCCTAACTAGCTGTACTTTTGTATTTGTTTTTTATTTATTTTTATTTATTTATTTATTTATTTATTTGAGACAGAGTCTTGCTCTGTCGTCAGGCTAGAGTGCAGTGGCACCATCTCGGCTCACTGCAACCTCTACCTCCCAGGTTCAAGCGATTCTCCTGTCTCAGCCTCCCAAGTAGCTGGGACTACAGGTGTGCGCCACCATGCCCAGCTAATTTTTGTATATTTTTGTATTTTTAGTACAGATGGGGTTTCACCACGTTGGCCAGGATGGTCTCGTTCTCTTGACCTCGTGATCTGCCCACCTCGGCCTCCCAAAGTGCTGGGATTACAGGCGTGAGCCACTGTGCCTGGCCGACTACTTTTGTATTTTTTAATCAACCTTTGGCCATGCCCCCTTCTCCTGACACTTCTCAGCCACTACTAGCCACTATTTTACTCTCTACTTTTATAAGATCAACTTTTTAAGCCTCCACATATGAGTGAGAACATACAATATTTATCTTTCTGTGCCTGACTTATTTCTCTTAATAACCTCCAAGGTTGTCCATGTTGCTGGTATGACATAACTTTATTCCTTTTTTTTTTTTAAGATGGAGTTTCACTCTTGTTGCCCAGGCTGTAGTACAATGATGCGATGTCGGCTCATGGCAACCTCAGCCTCCCAGGTTCAAGCAATTCTCCTGCCTCAGCCTCCCTAGTAGCTGAGATTACAGGCATGAGCCACCATGCCTGGCTAATTTTGTATTTTTGGTAGACGCGGGGTTTCTCCATGTTGGTCAGGCTGGTCTTGAACTCCTGACCTCAGGTGATCCACATGCCTCGGCGTCCCACAGTGCTGGGATTACAGGCATGAGCCACCGTGCCCAGCCCAGAACTTTATTCCTTTTTGTGGTTAAATAGTATTCCATTATGTGTATATACACTGCATGTTCTTTATCCATTCACTTGTTGATGGAGAATTTTATGCTGGAGAATGTTCCATGTACTGATGAAAAGAAAATGTAATCTTCAGCTATTAGATGAAAGATTCTATAAATGTCTGTTAGGTCCATTTGGTATAAAGCACAGTTTAAACCTAATGTTTCCTTGTTGTTTTCTGTCTAAATGACTTGTCCAGTGCCACGAGTGGGGTGTTGAAGTCCCCAGCTGTTATTGTATTGGAGTCCATCTCTCCCTTTAGATCTAATAATACTTGCTATTTATGTATCTGAGTGCTTTGGTGTTGGGTGCATGTATATTTATTATATCCTCTTGCTGAATTGATCCTTTTATTATAACACAATGACCTTTTCTCTTTTTACAATTTTTGCTTTACAGAGTCTGCTTTATCTGATATAAATATAGCTAATCCTGCTTGCTTTTGGTTTTTGTTTGCATGGAATATCTTTTTCTATCCCTTCACTTTCAGTCTATATGTGTCTTTATGGGTGTAGTGAATTTCTCGTTGGTAGCATATAGTTTTATCATTAAAAAATCCTTTCAGCCTGTCTATATCTTTTTAGTGGGAGAATTTAACCTGTTTTAATTCAAGGTTATTATTAATATGCAAGGACTTATTCCTGTCATTTCGTTGACTGTTTTCTGGTTGTTTTATATATCCTTTGTGCCTTTCTTCTTTGCTTATTGTTTGTTATTTTGGTTTGGTGTATTTCTGTAGTAACAAGTTTTTATTCTTTTCTTTTCTTTTTTTTTGAGACAGGGTCTCACTCTGTTGCCCAGGCTGAGTACAGTGGCATGCCCATGGCTCACTGCAGCCTCAACTTCTCAGGCTCAAGCGAATCTCCTGTCTCAGCCTCCTGGGTAGTTGGGGCCACAGGCATGCACTGCCACACCTGGCTAATTTTGTATTTTTTGTAGAGATGGGATTTCACCATGTTGTCCAGGCTGCTCTCAAACTACTGGGCTCAAGCAATTTGCCTTGCTCGGCCTCCCAGAGTGCTGGTACTACAGGCATGAATCACCCTGCCCAACCAAGTTTTTATTATTTCGTCTTTCTTCTTTGTGTACCTGGTCTACCAGTGAGTTTTATACTTTTGCATGTTTTCACGATAGTGACGATTATCTTTTCTCTTCCAGATGTAGGACTCCCTCAATCATTTCTTATAAAGCTGTTCTAGTGGTAATGAATTTCCTCAGTTTTTGCTTGTCTGCAAAAGACTTTATTTCTCTCTCATTCCTGAAGGATAGCTTTGCTGGATATAGTATTGTTGGTTGACAAGTTTTTTTTTTTTCTTTCAGCACTTTAAATATATCGTCCTGTTCTCTGGGTCTAGCCTGTAAGATTTCTGCAGAGAAATCTGCTGTTAGTTTAGTGGGGATTCCCTTATACGTGACTTGATGCTTTTCTCTTGATGTTTTTGTTTTTATTTATTTATTCTTTTGAGACAGGGTTTCACTGTGTCACCCAGGCTGGAGTTTAGTGACGCGATCTCAGCTCACTGCAGCCTCGACCTCCCAGGCTTAGGTGATCCTCTGACCTCAGCCTCCTGAGTAGCTGGGATTACAGGCACATGCCACCACGCCTGGCTAATTGTGTGTGTGTGTGTCTATATATATATATATTTTTTTTGTTGTTTGTTTGTTTTTGTTTTTTGTTTTTTGGTAGAGATGAGGATTCACCATGTTGCCCAGGCTGGTCTTGGACTTCTGGGCTCATGTGATCCACCTGCCTTGGCCTCCCAAAATGTTAGGATTACAGGCATGAGCCACCATGCCTACCCTCTTGATGTTTTTAGAATTCTCTCTGCCTTTAACTTTTGACATTTTGACTATAATTTGCCTTGGGGAGGACCTTTCTGGGTTGAATCTATTTGGGAAACTTCAAGCTTCCTAGATCTGGATGTTTATATCTATTTCCAGATTTGGGAACTTCTCAGCTATTATTTCATTAAATAGATTTTCTATGTCTTTTCTCTTCTCTTTTTCTTTGGAATACCCATAATGCAAACTGTGTGTGTGTGTGTGTGTGTGTGTGTGTGTGTGCTTAATAGTGTCCCATGTCTTACAGGTTTTTAAATATTTTTCATTCTTCTTTTTTTTTCCTCTGACTAGGTAATTTCAAATGACCTGTCTTCATATTCAGAAATTCTTTCTTCTGCTTGATCAGGTCTGCTGTTGAAGCTCACTATTGTGTTTTTATTTTATTCATTGAATTCATCAGTTGCTGGATTTCTGTTCGGTTGGTTTTTTTTTTTTTCTATGATTTCTATCACTTTCTTGAATTTCTTGTTCATATCCTGAATTGTTTTCCTGATTTTGGTGGATTGTGTATCTGTATTTTCTTGTATACTGTTGAGTTTCCTTCAGGTCATTATTTTGAATTCCTTTTCTAGCAATTTGTTGATTTTCTTTTCATTTGGGTCTGCTACTAGAGAGTTATTAGATCCCTTTGGTTGTGTCATATTTCCTTGCTTTTTCATGTTTCTCATGCCCTTGCATTGATGTCTGTGCATCTGGTGGAAAAACCACCTCCTCCAAATTTTGAGAGTGCCTTGCATAGAGAAAGACTTTCGCATGTAGTTGGGTTGGTTTTAATGTGCTGGTTAAAAACGATGTGGTGACTCTGTTTCCAGATAAGTACAGTGATATAGTCCCTACTCAGCTTCTTCAGCTGTGTTGAATATCAGCAGTAACTGTAGGTGCCTCATTTGTCTAGGCTGTAGAAGTTTGTGGTAGCAGTGGTGCCAGCATAGATGGTTAATGTCCTTGGTATCAAAGGCTTTTGGGGTCCTCCTATTCCTGTTTTCCCCACAATAGGGTACTTAGGTCAGGGAATCTCTCTTGATGTCAGTCTGACATGGCCTATAAGCAGCTCCAGTGGTGCTGGGTTCCAGATGCAGGTGCTTGCAGCAGCTATGGATCCAGGGTCCTAGGCTCAGGGTCTCACAAGCCTATTATGGCACCTGGGTTTTGGGGTCTAGGTTCATTCTTTGTGGCAGGGTTGGATGTTGGTTGCCCATAGATCTGTAACTCTGAGACACTCCCTAGCAGCTCAGGCCTGGGGGTCTGGGTTGTAGCTGTGATTCTACCCCTGGGGGACAGGGCACAGCACTGGCCCAACTCTGGGGAAGAAGGGTTGTCCTGGGGGTTTGGGCCTCAGGATCAGGGCATGACTGCAATTTGGTAACCTCAGCCAATAGGGCTCAGTGGCAACTTGGGTCCCAGGGGATGAGGCATCAGGTGGTAGTGACACTAGACTCTGGGATGGTGAGGCTTGGCAGTACCCCAGACTCTGGGAGGCCAGGTGCAGCGATGGCAAGGACCCCAGATGGTGGTATAAGGTTGTCATTTGGGCCCTTGAGGGGTAGGGAATAACACAGCAATGCCTCCACTTCCCAGGTGGAGGGCTGTCTCAGCCCCTGAGACTCTAGAGTGCTAGTCCAGCTCCAGGGAAGCAGGTACTAAAGTTGTTTGGCCTGTAGGGTAGGTGTCTCCGCTCAGCCACTGCTGTTTCCCTGGAATGTGGGGTACCATCTCAGCTCAGCTCTGGGATGTGAAGCTGTTCAGCTTGGCCAGGGCACTGATTCCTCAGGAAGCAATGTGCTGTTTCACCTCAGGCCTTGGGGGCGTGACTGTTCTGGGCAGCCCAGGCACTGTTTCCTGGGATGTAGGGCACTGCTTCAGCTCAGGCCTGGGGTGCGTGACTGCTCTGGGCAGCCCAGGCACTGTTTCCTGGGATGTAGGGCACTGCTTCAGCTCCCGCCCAAAGGGGTAGAGGGAGGGGTAGGCAGAGTGGCTTCACATCCGCCTGGCCCCACCGGGAAGGTTATAACAGCTGCACCAGTTCTGCTTCGGGATGTTGGGCCATTGGGCTGGGGTGGTTCCACAGGAGCCACCCTTATTGTTCCAGACCATGACACACTCCAGCCATGCTTCCAGTTCCAAGATGGCAGAGCACAGTAGCCACGTGGGCCACGGGGGTGGGCACTGTGTTGCTTCCTTCTCTCGGGGAGCACAGCCACGTAGACTCCAGGCAGCTCCCTCTGCTGAGCTTAGTGCCTGTGGGGACTACAGGGACCCCGGTGGTGAGGGCTGTGGGCGTCCATGGTGGTGGTGAGGGCTGTGGGCGTCCATGGTGGTGGTGGGGGCTGTGGGCGTCCATGGTGGTGGTGGGGGCTGTGGGCGTCCATGGTGGTGGTGGGGGCTGTGGGCATCCGTGGTGGTGGTGGGGGCTGCTGGGGTCCTCTTGCTTTCCTCCTCACCCCAGGGAGAAGCTTCTCGTGGGTCCCAGCTGGTCCCAGTTGGGGCATGGGGTGGTGGAGGCCCAGCATTTCCTTCCCGATGTGGCCATCCTGAGTTTCTGTGCTCACCAGCATTTCTGTGACTCCTCTGATGCACTCCACTGCTCTCTCTCTGTTACTTTCATTCCGATGCTGTTGTGCGTTCATTGTTCTGGCTGTCTCCACGAGGGGCCGAGCATGAGGCGCTTCTAGTCAGCCATCTTGCTGACCCATGTATATGTGTTTTGTATGGTTGAAAGAAGGCCATGATCAAAGTGTGATTTCACAAATAACATGGTTTAATTGCCATACAAAGAGACTCCTTTTTTCACAGTGCTCAAAGATGGGGAGGCTGATGAGAACAAATCTCTCAGGGAATACACTCAACAGATGAGGTACGTTTTGTCTAGGGTTCAGTTATTAAAGTCCAGTTGCTCTAGGGTGGAAGCAGGCTGCTGGGGACGTAGAGTCTAACTGAAGTTTGAGGTGCACCTTTCTATGAGAAGTTATTGGGAGAGACAGTTTGACCAGCACAGCAGAGATCTGGGGCGAGCACCAGGTCCCTCAACACTAGCGAGTGGTGTTGCTTGTGGACGAGGCTTCAAAGAACAGATCAGAGGCTGACAGAGTAGCCCAGCCACAGCCTGAGCTGTCAATGTGTCTGTTGAAATTACGGATGTATATGTGTTTTGGGGTCCAGTACTCACATACGTGGTCTGATAAGGTGCGATGTAAGATCTTCCTGGGCTTGGGCTTATTCTCCATTTTCTCATCACAGCAAAGCATGTGCCACTCATGTAGCACACGAAGTGTTTGGAATCATGTCACAGCTGCATAGCCAAGTGGCCTGCAAGGTCCATCCCTCCATGGATGTCAAGCCCCACAGTAAACCCAAAACCCTATGTATTTAAGTTTTTTGGGATTACTGCTTCATGATGACAAAATAAGCAGCACGATCTCCGGCTTTCCCATTTTCCTGGGTGATTTCATAGCTAATGTATTTCTTCACCTAGCCTTTCTTCTAAGTTTCTTTGAAATCCAGTGTTCAGAGTGAAAGCTTGTAAACAGTTATGATGAAGCCTTTTTGAAAACAGCTTTGTATTTCTTTCCCACCTGGGCCAAGGCTTGACTCAGATGTATAACTGGCAATTTTTACTCCTCATAACAGTACCCTGGGTAGATCAATTGATTGACCTTGATGTTTAACTCAGCCAGGTTGTACCGGAGGCTCTGTTCTCACTCCTTCCCTTACTGACTGCACAAGTTTGCCATTTAAAAATGCAGCTGTGTCTATTTCACTCCTCACCACATTGTCCCCAGTCATCATTTCTCTCACTAATTGGCATTATATTCCTGTTTGACTCTGCAGCACCGTTCATGAACTATTTAATCTCTGTCGAGTCATGATGATACATTCGGGAGCGGAAACATTTGAGCCTGATGTGCTCTGTGGGACTAAGAAGAAGGAATGTGTTCTATTTGTGCAATCCATCAGCAATTGATCACGGACTGTTTTCGTCTTCTACTGTCTTGAATTCTCATTTCATCTTTCCTTGTTAGACTCGTTAGTGAACCAGAATACATACACTCACTCTGAATTCACTCAAAAGGGACCTCGCAGATGTGGCTGAGGGTCTTGAGGTGGGGAGATGATTCTGGGTTCTTCATGTGTATCCAATATAATTGCGTGGGTGCTTATGAGAGGGAGGCAGGAGTGTCTGTGTCGGGAGAAAGTCATGTGAATATAGAAGCAGAGGTTGGAGTGATGCAGGGTGGCCTCTGGGAGCTGGAAGAGGCAAGAAATGGACTCTCCCCTAGACCAGTGGTCCCAGCCTTTTTGGCACCAGGAACTGGTTTTGTGGAAGACTGTTCTTCCATGGGTGGGGGTGGGGATGGTTTTGGGATGATTCAAGTGCATTACATTTATTGTGTACTTTATTTCTATTATTATATTGTCGTATATAATGAAATAATTATACAACTCACCACAATGCAGTGGGAGCCCTGAGCTTGTTTCCCTGCAGCTAGGTGGTCCTATCTGGGAGTGATGGGAGCAGTGACAGATCACCAGGCATTAGATTCTCATAAGGAGCTCACAACCTAGATTCCTCTCATGTGCACTTCACAGTAGGGTTCATGTTCCTGTGATCATCTTTTTTAAAAAATTTTTTTGAGATGGAATCTCGCTCTGTTGCCCAGGCTGGAGTGCAGTGGCGCGATCTCGGCTCATTGCAACCTCCACCTTCTGGGGCTCCAGCAATTCTCCTGCCTCAGCCTCCCAAGTAGGTGGGATTACAGGCATGCGCCACCACGCCCGGCTAATTTTTGTCTTTTTAGTAGAGATGGGGTTTCACCATGTTGGCCAGGCTGGTCTTGAATTCCTGACCTCAGGTGATCCGCCTGCCTTGGCCTCTCAAAGTGCTGGGATTACAGGTGTGAGCCACCATGCCCGGCCTCCTGTGATAATCTAATGCCGCTGATCCGACAGGAGGCAGAGCTCAGACGGTAATGTGATTGACAGGGAGCAGCTGTAAATTCAGATGAAGCTTCACCTGCTGACCGCTCACCTACTGCTTCGCAGCCTGGTTCCTAACAGGCCTGGTACCCATCTGTGGCCCGGGGGTTGGGGACCCCTGCCCTAGAGCTGCCTGGTTCCTAACAGGCCTGGTACCCATCTGTGGCCCGGGGGTTGGGGACCCCTGCCCTAGAGCTGCCTGGTTCCTAACAGGCCTGGAACCCATCTGTGGCCTGGGGGTTGGGGACCCCTGCCCTAGAGCTGCCTGGTTCCTAACAGGCCTGGAACCCATCTGTGGCCCGGGGATTGGGGACCCCTGCCTTAGAGCTTCTAGATGGAACCAGTCCTGCCAGCACCTGGGTTTCAACTCCTCGAAGACTCATTGTGGACTTCTGACCTTCAGAATGGGAAGGAAGTAAAGCTGTGTCGTTTTCAACGGTTACAGCAGCAATAGGAAATTAGTGTGTATGGCAACTCCACGCTGAAGCTTCTGAGGCACTGCCAAACTGTTTTCCAGGTGGCTGCTACATGTTACATCCCCACCACCACTTGGTGTGGGCAGTCCTTTTGTGTACAGCCATTCCAGTGACTGTGTGTCTCACTGTGGTTTGAGTTTGTGTTTCTCTAATGACTGATGATGTTGAGCATCTTGTCCTATGGTCATTAGCCATCCAGATATATTCTGTGGCGAAGCGTCTATTAAAATCTTTTACCCATTTAAAAGTTACGGACTTTCGGCCGGGAGAGGTGGCTCACACCTATAATCCCAGCACTTTGGGAGGCTGAGGCGGGCAGATCACCTGAGATCAGAAGTTCGAGACCAGCCTGGGCAACATGGCAAAACCCTGTCTCTACTAAAAATACAAAAAATTATCCAGGTGGCGCATGCCTATAATCCCAGCTACTCGAGAGGCTGAGGCAGGAGAATTGCTTGAACCTGGGAGGTGGAGGTTGCAGTGAGCTGAAATAAGTGAGCTGAAACACCACTGCACTCCAGCCTGGGCGACAGAGTGAGACTCCGTCTCCAAAACAAACAAGCAACAACAAAAAAGTTATGGACTTTTCATATGTCCTGATATGCTGATTACCTGATATGCTGATTACCTGATATGCTGATTTTTTTCTTAAAGGTAACTATTACCCTGACTTTTATCATGGTAAGTTGATTTTGCCTGTTTTTATATTTTATGTAAATGGAATTATATAGTATGCATGCTTCTAAATCTGTTGTCTTTTACTTATGTTTGTGAGATTTTCCCAAATCATGGTATATTATGAAAAAAGTAAAGAACTTTAGGCTGAGGAATGTTATGAGAAAAGTAAAGAACTTTAGGCTGAGGGATGCAAGTCCTTTTAATGATCAGGCCCAGAGAGACCGTAGAATGAGGGGCAGCCACATGCTCCTCCCTGCTTTGAGCTGTGTACTCGTCTCTTCAAACTGTGGGCTGTTGCCACAAGTAGATGTAAATTAACCTAGTAACGCCACACTGGACACTGTGACCCACACCCTACCTTGTAACAAGGTACAGCCAATCACTAATCAATGTTATTTCTGTAGACTAATGAGAATTCTTTTTTCCTTTTGTTTGAGATGGAGTCTTGCTCTGTCGCCAGGCTGGAGTGCAGTGGTGTGATCTCGGCCCACTGCAACCTCCACCTCCCAGGTTCAAGCAATTCTCCTGCCTCAGCCTCCTGAGTAGCTGGGACTATAGGCATGCGCCACCAGGCCCAGCTAATTTTTTGTAGAGGCAGGATTTCGCCATGTTGCCCAGGCTTGTCTCGAACTCCGGAGCTCAGGTGATCCACCCGCCTCGGCCTCCCAAAGTGTTGGGATTACAGGCGTGAGCCACCACGCCTGGCCAGATAATTCTTGACATAACTTTTATCAGCCCACTCCTTGTTTCCTTTTGCCTTTAAAAATCCACTTGTAACGGTTGCTAATCAGAGTGTATATTCGGGAAACTTGATTGTGTGCTCCTGGGCCAAAATCCTCATGTTTGGCCCAAATAAACTCTCTACTTGTATTAATTTTGCCTCAGTTTCTTCCTTTTGGGTCAACAGTTATTTCTAGTTTGTTCATTCTCACTGCTGAATAATGGCCCATTATGATAGTACCATTGTCTATTTAGTAGTCTATGGGCATTTGAGTAATTTTACTTTAGGGCAGTTGTAAATAGCGCTGCTGTGAGCATGTGTGTGCATGTCTTTTTTTTTTTTTTAAGATGGAGTTTTGCTCTTGTTGCCCAGGCTGGAGTGCAGTGGCGCGATCTTGGCTCATTTCAGCCTCCACCTCCTGGGTTCAAGTGGGTCTCCTGCCTCTGCCTCCCAAGTAGCTGGGATTACAGGCGCCTGCCACCATGCCTGGAAAATTTTTTTTGGTATTTTTTGTATTTTTATATTTTTAGTAGAGACAGAGTTTCACCATGTTGGCCAGGCTGGTCTTGAACTCCTGACCTCAGGTGATTTGCCCGCCTCGGCCTCTCAAAGTGCTGGGATGACAGGCGTGAGCTGCCGTGCCCGGCCATGTGCATGTCTTTTGGTGCATGATTCACATGTTTTTGTGCTGGTATATACCACAGGTGGGACTGATGGGTTGGAGGGTGGGTGTACGTCCTGCTTGAGGAGATACGGCCACGCTTTTCCATGGAGGTGTGCCTATTTGGACCAGACTGTTTTGCCATTGGGCATTTTCACACGTGGGGGCCACACCCAGGGACCCTATTGCTAATCAGTGTGGCCAACGTTGTCACCTTTAGGCTAGTGAAATGAGAAAGGATGGAGGAAGAGGTGAGTGTCAAGATTGGAAACCAGGACCAGGGAAGGGGCCAGGGAGGGACACCAGGGGTAGGGAGTGGTGACCACAGGACAAGTGAGCCAACGTGTTTAGTGCTAGCTCTGTGGCCCACACCATTGCAAAAGCATTCGGCGTCTCTGTTGAGGGGGATTTAACTTAGGCACACGTGTAATCACTTACGTGTGTGTGTACACCCTGGTGACTTGTAGAATTGGTGTGAGGCCATGCAGTATTTACTGCTGTTGCCAAGTTACATCTGTGTGGGGGGTTGAACAAACATGAAAGAACCATATTGGAAAGGTGGCATCTAACTGCCCTTGTTACTTAGGGACATCCTTTCCCACACCCAAGGTGCTTTTCCATGTCACAGGCAGAAACGAAGTGGGAAAGGGTTTTCTTTCCCTAAGACATCAAGCCCAACTCCGTCATGATTTCCTTCCACAAGGAACAGGTGGTCTTGGCAACCAAGTTCCCGATTCACTGACCTGCTCTGCATTCAACCTCCGCTTTTCTGAACCTCAAAGTGTTTACATCTTCCTGAAGACAGCCCGATTCTTCAAGAGTCCCAGCGCAGTGTTTTCCCTACATGAGAAGTGTTAAGCTCAGGTGCCGCCAGGGGCCAGGCCTGTACGTGAGGGTGCTGCAGAGGTGGAGGTGGTGAGAGTCAGGGTGGGTGCACCGGTCGCACCCTGCAGGAGCACGAGCTGGGGATGCCTGATGAGAAGCTCAGAGTATGGATTTTTATGTGAAATCCCCCATTAAGAAAAAAGTTGGAGTCCAGGCGCGGTGGCTCATGCCTGTAATCCCAGCACTTTGGGAGGCCGAGGTGCGCGGATCACGAGGTCAGGAGATCGAGACCATCCTGGCTAATACGGTGAAACCCCGTCTCTACTAAAAATAGAAAAAATTAGCCGGGCGTGGTGGCAGGCGCCTGTAGTTCCAGCTACTCGGGAGGCTGAGGCAGGAGAATGGCGTGAACCTGGGAGGCGGAGCTTGCAGTGAGCAGAGATCACGCCACTGCACTCCAGCCTGGGTGACAGAGTGAGACTCCATCTCAAAAAAAAAAAAAAAAAAAAGTTGGAATAGCAGCCCAAAGAAAACACACCTTCCTGCTAGGCCACCACTTTGCAATCTCTGTTTTAAAAATTTTAAAACGTGATTTGAACCAGCAGAATTGTGTTTAAAGCACCCAGCTCTGGCAAGGAGACCACGGAGAGCTCAGCACTTAGACCAGGAAAAGCCCCACAGCCCCCTCCGATGGTCCAGTCTGCGTGCAGGGAGCAGGCACTCTTTATAGGAATGACTTCCATGGGGAAGGGACTATTCCACTCACCCTCACAGTGGAGGCTTCACTGGCTTTCCCCAGGCACAGGCAGCTGTGTGCAGCTTCTGTGTAAAGCCTCTGTATGCAGCCTCTGTGTGCAGCTTCTGTGAGAAGTCTTTGTGTGCAGCCTCTCCCTGCAGCCCGTGTGCAGCCTCTCCCTGCAGCCCGTGTGCAGCCTCTCCCTGCAGCCCGTGTGCAGCCTCTCCCTGCAGGCTGTGTGCAGCCTCTCCCTGCAGCCTGTGTTCAGCCTCTCCCTGCAGGCTGCGTGCAGCCTCTCCCTGCAGCCTGTGTGCAGCCTCTCCCTGAAGGCCGCATGCAGCCTCTCCCTGCAGCCCACGTGCAGCCTCTCCCTGCAGCCCGCGTGCAGCCTCTCCCTGCAGCCCGCGTGCAGCCTCTCCCTGCAGCCCGCGTGCAGCCTCTCCCTGCAGCCCGCGTGCAGCCTCTCCCTGCAGCCCGCGTGCAGCCTCTCCCTGCAGGCTGCGTGCAGCCTCTGTGCACGGGCCCCCTTGTGTGCACGGCCTTTTTACAGGATCCTTTCTGTCCTGCTCTGTCCTGTTCTGCCTCACCTACTGGCATTGTCAAAGGGTTTCAGCGGGTGCCCTCTCCTCACTTCCCAGTCCTGGGATCAGAAGCCTCAAAGGGGTGTGTGTGCTGCAGGGCGGGCAGGTCAGTGGGCCCCTGGTCTCTCCCCTGGATGCAGGACCATAAGGCAGGTGTGTGTGTTTTGGGGCTGTGGTGTCTCAGCTGGGGACTGTCTTCTGTGGCCTGTGACCCTGGGACATGGTCTCTGCAAACCCCTCTTGGACCCTATCTTGGGGGTCATAGGGGGAGGCAGTGAGACTGGAGGACTGTGGAGGCCAAAGCAACTCCATGTTGGACATGAATCCGCCATGTTGGCTTCTGATTAACCCCTGTTCCGAGAAGGCCTCTAACATTTCCAGTTTATTGATTGTTTCTTGTGTGAGAGCAGGCACTTACTCTAAATCCTGCCACTGGATCAAACAGTCTTAAGGTTACCATCCCTCAGTTGTCCCTTCTGAGTCACCCCTCCCTATGGTCCATGAGCCCTGGGTCTGGGAGCGATGGGGCAGGGATCTACCATCTCATCTCGCTGTCGTCTGAGACACAGAGCTGGCTTCTGTTTGTAAGTCACTATTGGATGTTTCTTTTTAAGGAACTGAACATGTCGGCCTCTTTTTTCAGCCTCTCAGCTTCCTTGGACTTTGGGGTTGACTTGCACACGCCTGCCCGCTGTGGAACGACAGAGGACTGGTGGCCTCCAGTTTGCTTCCTGCTCCTGTGAGCGCCACCCCCCAGCAGCCACACTTCTACCAACAGCGCAGGCAGCTGGGACCCAGGAGATTCTCCAAGTGTGGAGGTGTGCGTGGTGGGGGGCATGGTATTGCAGAGTGAGAGGCCCCTGGAAGACACATGAGGGGGGGCTGCATTGGCTGCCTGGTGTGAGCCCGGCAGGAGGCAGGAGGGAGGGGATATTCCATGAGGCTCAAGGGGCGTCAGAGCAGCGAGGAACTGGACTCACCCCTGGGGAGGGCCAGGGAGGGAGCAAGACCCAGAACGAGCTGGAGGCTGAGTGTGCAGGCAGAGAGGGCCTGGCTGAGCCCCCCAGGCTCAAGTGAGAGTCATTCTGTGCCCCAAGAGTGGCAGAGGGAGGCCAAGTGATCCTCCGGAGGGAAAGAACCCCGGGGAGAGGGGCAGAGGTGACCCCGCAGAGCCCCCACCCCAACGGACGATGGAGGCTCGGTGGACATGGGCAGGTGTGTAACAGCCAGCTCTTCAGGTAAACTAAAGAAAGCAGCCTGCATGTGTGGCATTTGCCAATTTCTGTGGTGTAAACACTGCCCGGGGCTGACCTCCCACTGCACTCTGACGCCACTGAGCGTGGAGCTGGGGGAGATGCTGGTGGTCTCTACCACATGGCGTTGCTACCACAGACTCAACAGCTAACTGCAACAGTAGTAAAATAACCGGGAGCTGAGGGCTTGCAACTATTCCTGTTGCTTTAATAGAATTTACTTCATGGTAAGTTTATCTGATGCAATTCTGATAATGGCAGCATTGAACGCTCGGCTCGTGCATTCCCAGAGCTCTAATGACCGGCTCTGCAAGCTCACGGGCCAACTCCAGCACACCCCACGGAGGCTCCTTGCACGATGATGTCCTTTCCTGTCCTGGATGGGCAGGTGACGTCAGGGATCTGGTGGCCTCCTGTCCCCCTCCCCGCCTCCGCAGCACGTCATAGACCCTGGGATTCAGCTGCTGTGCCTGGGGGAGCTGATATCCGGTGCGTTTCACGGGGGCAGGTGGAGATGAAAGCCGTTGGTGGAATCGTGAAGGCGGTGCTGCTTCCCATGCACCTGAGCTGGAGGAGACTCACAAGGGCCTGAGCTGCGAGTCTTGGGTCCAACTCACCTCAGGCCTTTAGTGACACAAGTTGGTTCTCCCTCCTCGGCGGGGTCAGATGCGTCACTGCACCTCCCAGGCGTATGGGGACTCTCTTTAGAGAAGCCCCTGCGGACATTTCTTCCTTGACAACAGCCAAAGCTCTAGGAATCCTGGAGTCCGGCATCACCCTGAAAAGTGAGGGAAATGACCCCAAATGGGGCCTAGCTAGGCTGTGAGAGGACAACCAGGAGGGTCCCCGGCACCTGCCCTCCCCTCCCCTCTCCAATCCCGGAGAGGAGGCTTGGCGTTCCCCTCTTTTTGCAGGACTCTTCTCCTGCCCATTCTTGGGCGCCCGCCTACCCCACCATGCGAACAGCCCAGACTCAGCCCTCATAAAAGGGCTGAAAGCAACCTTAAAGTTAAAGTGAAAATGTTTTCACCCGGCACTTCCTTCCAGAAATTCATCCAAGAAAAGCAATCAGAGGTGTGTGTGAAGATTTATATTGTAACAGCATTGTTTGTAATGGTGGAAAACATTGGAGACCACCTAGACGTTTAAAATAGAGGATGCATTATATGAGTTATTGTACATCATTCTCATCGCATATCAAGCAGACATTAAAAATAATGCTGTAATGTGCGCAAGGACGTCTGAACAAAGATATTCATTACAGTGTGATTTGTAACAAAAGACTAAGATAAATGTCTGTTGATAGCGAATAGCTTAAATAAATTACGAGGCCCCTATACAGTAGCACAGGCTGAAGCCATTAAAAATAATGAGGGTTCTGTAAGGTCCCAACTTGGAAGAATCGTGCTATATAAAAAAGTGTGCTATCATTTTTCTGTATGTGTGCATGTGTGTGTGTGTGCATATATGTGCATATGCATGTCTGTATGTTTGCATGTGTGTGCACTTGTTCCTGTATGGACTATCTTTGAGTTTTTTATTTTTATTTTTTGAGACAGAGTCTAGCTCTGTCTCCCAGGCTGGAGTGCGGTGGTACGATCATGACTCCCTGCAGCCTTGACCTCCTGGGCTCAAGCGATCCTCCTACCTTGGCCTTCCAAGACGCAGGGATTACAGGCACACGCCACCCTGCCCGGCGGAGACTATCTTTGGAAAGACCTTTTAGAGCAGGTGACCACGGCTGCCTTTGAGGGCTAACACAGAGACATTGTGGCCAAAATAACAAAGAAGAAACTTCTTTTCCTCCCCACTGTGTATTTTATACTCTACACTTTTAAACCACAGACATGACTTATTTTGGGGACATAAAAGCAAAAAACTAAAACACCAAAAAGACCCTAGAGCTCAGTGCACACAGACGTTGTCCTGGGGTGAAAGCACTTTGGCCAGGGTGGGAAAAGGCCAGCCCTACCAGCCCCAGCGTCCTCTTTTGTAAAACATCCAATTTCAGCTGGGAAATAAAATTTTAGGGTTACAGCTCTTCATCTCTGATTCTGCAACCTCAACACCCACCGTTTCCTATGTTTTAAAATAAACTTTTCCAGTTTAGCATGGCTTTAGGTTTTCTGAGAAGGTGTGAAGACTGTACAGAGTCCTCCCAGCTCCTGTCCCGTTTCCCTGTCACTAACCTCTTTCATTACCACGGTACATTCGTCACAGTTAATGAGTTCGCACGGATGCATCACTCTTAACCCACGTCCACGCTTCAGTCACACTTTATTCGTTGCTCCAACGGCCTTTTACTCTCCCAGGCTCCCACCCGGGATCCCAGGTGACATCCAGTCATCGTGTCTCCTTGGGCTGCTCTTGGCTGTGACCGTTTCCCAGGCTTTCCTTGCTTTGATGACCTTGACAGTTGTGAGGAGGACTCGCCAGGTGTTCCGTGCATGGTCGCTTTGTTGGGATTTGTCCAGTGCTTTGCTCCTGATTAGCCTGGGGTGTACAGAGGTAAGGTGGCTGTCTCTCACGGCATATTGAGGGCCCCTGTTATGCGTCGGACATCATGGCTGACGTTGACCTTGATTCCTGGCTGAGCCTGGTTGCCAGGTTTCTCCACTGTAAAGTGACTTCTCCTTTTTCCATTCTGTGCTCCTTGGAGTCGCCATGCAGAGCCTCGATCTCTGTCTCCAGTGAAGATGGTGACAGTGGTCCCTGCTGGTGGTGCTGCCCAGAGGGAACGGTGCTGTCGGCCATCCTGGCTCTGTCCTTCCCAACGGCTGCACAATCAAGTCACAAGCCTGCGCTTTTGGATGCCTTTGGCTATTCAGCCTGTTTCTTTATCTGTGACATTCACTGCATGTCCTGGGGATAGAGTTCTGGAAAGGATGGCCCATCCTTGTTTGTGTGTGAGGTGTGTCGAAGGAAAAATAAGGCTGAACATCATTATTTAGGCCTTTGGGGGAAATGTTTTGAGTCCTCTGTATGCAAGAATCAAGATGTATAATTCAGCAGCTGAAATCTCAGTCTTACTTTCATGTCTGGAAATAAATTATAATATACATGCAAATTAAGGAAAGTGACTTTTTTTTTTTATCCCTGTTCTGTTTCTCTACAGGATAATTTCTACCATGTTCAGCTGAGGGTGCAGAGTCACATCACTTTTTTCCTTTCTCTGAAGTTCATATTTTATTTGAATTCTACTGGGCGTTTATCACCCTTCTCCATTTGGAATGACGCTGTCAGAACCCACTGTCTTTCTACATCTGCACCTCATTCCTTATTTATATGAGATTCTCCAAAGGCAGATGTTATGGAGAAGAAAATTGGTTTTGGAGCAGACTTTCTCCATGAATTTTCAGGACGACCGTTGCATCAAATGCCCGTTAGTAGAAATGGAGGGTCTTAGGCTGTTCTCTGCTGCTACAACAGAATATCACAGACGGTAATTTATAAAGATGAGACATTTCTTCTGCTTATATTTCTGGAGGCTGGGAACTCCACACGCATGGCACTGGCCTCTGGTGTGGTCATCCTGTGGTGGAAGGGTGGAAAACGAGAGGGTGAGTGATTGCAGAGAGAAGAGACAGCACGAGGGGCTGGGCTCAATTCATAACAACCCACTCCCACCATAACTAACCCACTGTCACCATGACTCACCCACTCCTACCATAACTCACCCACTCCCATCATAACTCACCCAGTTCCATCATAACTCACCCAATCCCACCATAACTAACCCTCTCCCACCATAACTCACCCAATCCCACTATAACTAACCCACTCTTACCATAACTAACCCACTCCCATTATACCTAATCCACTCCCATCATAACTCACCCACTCCTACCATAACTAACCCACTCCCACCATAACTCACCCAATCCCACCATAACTAACCCACTCCCACCATAACTAACCCACTCCCATCATAACTAACTTACTCTCACCATAACTTACCCACTATCACCATAACTTACCCACTATCACCATAACTAACCCACTCCTACCATAACAAACCCACTCTCACCATAACTAACCCACTCCCATCATAACTAACCCACTCTCACCATAATTCACCCACTCCCATCATAACCCACTCCCACCATACTAACTCACTCCATCATAACTAACCCACTCTCACCATAATTCACCCACTCCCATCATAACCCACTCCCACCATACTAACTCACTCCATCATAACTAGCCCACTCCCATCATAACTAACCCACTCCATCATAACTAACCCACTCCCACTATAACCCACTCTCACCATAACTAATCCACTCTCACCATAACTAACCCACTGCCACCATAACTAACCCACTCCATCATAACTAACCACTCCATCATAACTAACCCACTCCCACCATAACCCACTCTCACCATAACTAATCCACTCTCACCATAACTAACCCACTCCCACTATAACTAACTCACTGCCATCATAACTAACCCACTCCCACCATAACTAACCCACTCCATCATAACTAACCCACTCCATCATAACTAACCCACTCCCATCATAACTAACCCACTCTCACCATAACTAACCCACTCTCATAACTAACCCACTTCCATCATAACTAACCCACTCCCACCATAACTAATCCACTGTCACTATAACTAATTCACTGCCATCATAACTAACTCACTGCCATCATAACTAACCCACTCCCACCGTAACTAACCCACTCCTAGCATAACTCACCCACTCCCATCATAACTAACCCACTCCCACCATAACGAACTCACTCTCACCATAACTAACCCACTCCCATAATAGCTAACCCATTCTCATCATAATTAACCCACTCCTACCATAACTAACCCACTACCATCATAACTAACCCGCTCCCACCATAACTAACCCGCTCCCACCATAACTAACCTACTCCATCATAACTAACCCACTCCCACAAGAACGACATCAATTCCTTTGTGAGGGTGCAGCCCCAGGACCTAATCACCTCTTAAAGGCTCCACCTCTTAACACCAAGAGGATGGCAAGTACATTTTCACATGAGTTTCAGAGGGGACAAACATTCAAACCGTAGCATGGAGATTTCCTGCGAGGAGATGTTTCCCTGCGCAGTCCAGGTGCTAAATCCCAGCCGGTCCCTCTCCAGGGGCAGTCAGGGGACACACCCCTGGTGTCAGCAGTGTTTCTGTGGTGCCTGTTCCCTCCTGAGGCTTGGGGCAACAGGACCACGAGAGGGGTCTGGGGCAACTGACACAGCTCCGTGGGGTCCCCCGGATTGCTGGAGCCTCGAGGTCTGGAGTCCTCGTCCCTCACCCCTCCTGGACTCAGAGGCAGCGTCTGGTGCAGGTTGATGCATGGGCTTTAGAGTCTGGGAAACCTGGGATTGAGCCCCAGGTGTCCCTGGTGTCATGCAGATGCATCTGTGCCCCTGGAGGGTGAGTATGAAATGGGACAAGGCAACAGGAGACCTAGCCCAGTGGGGGGCACTTAATAGGCGGGAATACATGGCAGGTGTCCTCAGGAGAGATGCAGGGACCAGCACCAGCCTACCAGTGTGGGGCGCGGATGGACCCTCTGCTGCCACATGGCACATGACAACTCCAACCCTCCTGGTGTCTGACCCAGACCCCTGCCAGGGATGGAGGGTGGGCATGGCCTGGGCACTGCATAGGGGGAGGGTGGCAGCAGTCACAGCGCAGGAGGGGAGGCTGGGCAGGGCTGGAGCCCCAGGGCTCCAGTGTCCAAGGGTAGGAGATGGGCAGCCTGGGAGATGGGGAGGTGAGGAGGGGCAGTCGAGAGAGCTGAGGCTCTGAGCCCCCAGGGCATGCTCCACTGGACTTCGCTCACAAAGTTCAAATTCAAACATAAGGTTATTAAGGATTTCAAGATCCTTGCAGCCCGACTGCAGGGCCTTTGGGCGTGCAGGGATCCGCTGACCATCAGATGCATATGTGCCAGACTCGAGTGAAAGACACACCCAAGTCATGACGTGGTGATTCCCATTCTATAGAGCAGGAAACACGCACGCGTGATTCCCATTCTACAGAGCAGGAAACAGACGGGCGTGATTCTCATTCTACAGAGCAGTAAACGGACACATGTGATTCCCATTCTACAGAGCAGGAAACGGACACACGTGATTCCCATTCTACAGAGCAGGAAACGGACACACGTGATTCCCATTCTGCAGAACAGGAAACAGACACGTGTGATTCCCATTCTGCAGAGCAGGAAACGGACACGCGTGATTCCCATTCTACAGAGCAGGAAACGGACACGCCATGATTCCCATTCTACAGAGCAGGAGACGGACACACCATGATTCCCATTCTACAGAGCAGGAAACGGGCATGCTGTGATTCCCATTCTACAGAGCAGGAGAAAGACATGCCATGATTCCCATTCTACAGAGCAGGAAACAGACACGTGTGATTCCTATTCTGCAGAGCAGGAAACGGATGCGCGTGATTACCATTCTACAGAGCAGGAAACAGACATGCGTGATTCCCATTCTGCAGAGCAGGAAACAGATGTGCGTGAATTACCATTCTACAGAGCAGGAAACAGACACGCGTGATTCCCATTCTGCAGAGCAGGAAACGGACACGCGTGATTCCCATTCTACAGAGCAGGAAACGGACACACGTGATTCCCATTCTGCAGAGCAGGAAACGGACATGCGTGATTCCTATTCTACAGAGCAGGAAACAGACACGCCGTGATTCCCAATCCGCAGAGCAGAAAACGGACATATGTGATTCACATTCTACAGAGCAGGAAACGGACACATGTGATTCCCATTCTACAGAGCGGGAAACGGACACACATGATTCTCATTCTACAGAGCAGGAAACGGACACATGGGATTCCCTTTCTGCAGAGCAGGAAATGGACACACGTGATTCCCATTCTACAGAGCAGGAAACAGACAAGCGTGATTCCCATTCTACAGAGCAGGAAACAGACACGCGTGATTTTCATTCTACAGAGCAGGAAACGGACACGCGTGATTCACATTCTACAGAGCAGGAAACGGACACATGTGATTCCCATTCTACAGAGCAGGAGATGGATACGCCATGATTCCCACTCTACAGAGCAGGAGACCGACACGCTGTGATTCCCATTCTAAGGAGCAGGAAATGGACACACATGATTCCCATTCTACTGAGCAGGAAACGGACACACGTGATTCTCATTCTACAGAGCAGGAAACGGACACATGTGATTACCATTCTACAGAGCAGGAAACAGACATGGGTGATTCCCATTCTACAGAGCAGGAAACGGACACACGTGATTCCCATTCTACAGAGCAGGAAATGGGCACACGTGATTCCCATTCTACAAAGCAGGAAACAGACACGCATGATTCCCATTCTACAGAGCAGGAAACGGACACACGTGATTCCCATTCTACAGAGCAGGAAACGGGCACGTGTGATTACCATTCTACAGAGCAGGAAACGGGCACGTGTGATTACCATTCTACAGAGCAGGAAACGGACACACGTGATTCCCATTCTACAGAGCAGGAAATGGGCACACGTGATTCCCATTCTACAAAGCAGGAAACAGACACGCATGATTCCCATTCTACAGAGCAGGAAACGGACACACGTGATTCCCATTCTACAGAGCAGGAAACGGGCACGTGTGATTACCATTCTACAGAGCAGGAAACGGACACACGTGATTCCCATTCTACAGAGCAGGAAACGGGCACGTGTGATTACCATTCTACAGAGCAGGAAACAGGCATGCCATGATTCCCATTCTACAGAGCAGGAAATGGACACACGTCATTCCCATTCTTCAGAGCAGGAAACGGACACACGTGATTCCCTTCCTACAGAGCAGGAAATGGACACACGTGATTCCCATTGTACAGAGCAGGAAACGGGCACGCCGTGATTCCCATTCTACAGAGCAGGAAACGGACACCCGTGATTGCCATTCTACAGAGCAGGAAAGGGGCACACCGTGATTCCCATTCTACAGAGCAGGAAATGGACACATGTGATTCCCATTCTATAGAGCAGGAATCGGACACATGTGATTCCCATTCTACAGAGCAGGGAACGGGCACACGTGATTACCATTCTACAGAGCAGGAAACAGACACACTGTGATTCCCATTCTACAGAGCAGGAAACAGACACACGTGATTCCCATTCTACAGAGCAGGAAATGGGCACACCATGATTCCCATTCTACAGAGCAGGAAACGGACACACGTGATTCCCATTGTACAGAGCAGTAAACAGACACGCCGTGATTCCCATTCTATAGAGCAGGAAACGGACACACGTGATTCCCATTCTACAGAGCAGGAAACAGAGACGCCGTGATTCTCAATCTACAGAGCAGGAATCAGACACGCGTGATTCCCATTCTACAGAGCATGAAATGGACACGGCGTGATTCCCATTTTACAGAGCAGGAAACGGACATGCCGTGATTCCCATTCTACAGAGCAGGAAATGGACACACGTGATTCCCATTCTACAGAGCAGGAAACGTACACGCCGTGATTCCCATTCTACAGAGCAGGAAACAGACACGCGTGATTCCCATTCTACAGAGCAACAAACAGACACGCGTAATTCCCATTCTACAGAGCAGGAAACGGACACATGTGATTCCCATTCTGCAGAGCAGGAAACAGACACGCATGATTCCCATTGTACAGAGCAGGAGAGACACGCGTGATTCCCATTGTACAGAGCAGGAAACAGACACGCTGTGATTCCCATTCTACAGAGCAGGAAACAGACACGCTGTGATTCCCATTCTACAGAGCAGGAGACGGACACGTCGTGATTCCCATTCTACAGAGCAGGAGACGGACACACGTGATTCCCATTCTACAGAGCAGGAGACGGACACACGTGATTCCCATTCTACAGAGCAGGAGACGGACACATGTGATTCCCATTCTACAGAGCGGGAGATGGACATGAGTAATTCCCATTCTATAGAGCGGGAAACAGACACGCCGTGATTCCCATTCTACAGAGCAGGAGACGGACACACCGTGATTCCCATTCTACAGAGCAGGAGACGGACACACGTGATTCCCATTCTACAGAGCAGGAGATGGACACGCCGTGATTCCCATTGTGCAGAGCAGGAAACAGGCACAGAAGGCTGGGTGGCATCCCCAGGGTAGTTGGGAGGGAGATGGAGAGCCAGGCTCACACTCAGGTGTCTGGGTCTGCTAAGATTCCTGCTGGCCACACAGTGACCTCAGTTTCGTAGTCACCATCCTCGATGTGAGCCCCACAAGGAGGACGCTGCCTGCCATCCCAGCCTCCCGCTGCGGATGGAAGAGGTTTGATAAAGAAGGAACCGGTCTCAGAGTCCCAGCCTGTGGGCTCTGCGGAGGGGATTAGAAATGGTGCTTCCAGAGTGCCTGAAAGGAGGGAAGCAGCTGCCAGTGCCATCGTCATTATCTATGTTGAGGATGACACAACACCCTTAATGATGCTGAGTGGCTGTTTCCAGACTCAGGGGCTCCCCGCCTTGCTCAGCTGAGCACCTGTCCTGGCTGCAGCCCATCCTCAGCCCTCGGCAGAGCTGGGGCCTGGGCAGCTCAGCCGTCTCCTTCCAGAGGAGCTCAGATATCCTCAGGTGCTGAGGGTCAGCCCAGGTCCCAGTGTGTCCCAGCCCTGGGCGTGGGTCCCCCCACATGAGTGCTGGAGTCAGACAGCATCCCCGCGGGTGGGAGGAGCCCTTCCCGGGCAGGACTGTGCCCTGTTGCAGCTCCATTTGGAGGGAGACTTAACATGTTCTGACACTCAATAGGCTTTCTCTTCAACCCTTTCAAGACTTGGGCATTGATTTTTCTCGTCTGCAGGCTGAAGGACTGGGCTCTGGAGCGGAGATGTAGAAATCGAGGTGGCGGCCGCTGACCCATCGGTGCAGGAGAGAAGCTCTGGAGCCCATGGGTGGGACGAAGGTGGTGGGGACACAGAGCTGCCCCCAGGCCTGGGCCCAGCTCACCTCCTAGCGCCAGGCACGGCCCCACCCAGAAATCCACAGACAAAGACAGGGCTCTCCAGGGGAACCTGCTCACCCTAAGGGTGGTCCCGCTGAAGACTGGCACAGACTTGGCTTCTGTCCCACACCAGGTCCAGCCTGGACCGTTCCCAAGAGCAGAGGCTGGGAATGTCGGGAGCCAGGAAGTTCCAGGAGTGTCCCCAGGACCATCTGCCCAATGTGGACAGAGACACAGCACACCAACAACATAACAACACAACACAACAGTTGTGTTACATACCAGACTCAGGGGCTCCCCACCTCGCTCAGCTGAGGACCTACCCTGGCCGCAGCCCATCCTCAGCCCTGGGCCTGGGCAGCTCCACTGTCTCCTTCCAGAGGAGCTCAGACATCCTCAGTTACAACCACACAACACCAGCACCACACCACAACATAACACAAAACAACACCGCACACCACACCATCAACAGCACTGCCTCAACAAGATAACACAACACCACAATACAACAGCAAGAACATATACAACCATACACACCACACACCACACCATGAAAACCCCAAAACAGCACCACACACCACAGCACACTACAATGTAACACATCAACATCAACAATATACACCACACACCACATCACCACACCAACAGCATAACTCAAAACACCCCCACACACCACACCATGACATCACAACACAGCATCAACCACACAGCACACCACAATGTAACACATCAACATCAACAATATACACCACACACCACTTCACCACACCAACAATATAACTCAAAACGCCACCACACACCACACCACAACATAACAACACAGCATCAACCACACAACACACCACAACGCCATGACAGCAGCACCACAACACAACACCCCATGTGGTTCTGTCACGTGCAGTCAAGGGTGCCCCAGCCCAGACATGCTGGATGAGAAGGAACTCGGTTACAGACGACAAGGACACTCCCAGCCTCGCTGGGGCTGAGCGCTTCACTCCTGGGGCTCCCTCCACATCTGGTCCTGACCCCCCATCGCCTCCTGGGGCAGAGCCTGGCCTCCCCTCCCCTCCCCTCCCTTCCCCTCCCTTCCCCTCCCCTTCCCTGCATTAGTCCAGTGGCTGCCTGGGGGAGGGGGGATCCCAGAGCCACCTGCCCATCCCCCCTGGAGGCCATGGGGTCAGCTCCACCTTCCTCCCACCCCAGTCTGGGCCTCACCTGTTCTCCTGCCTCCCCCGTCCTTTAGAAGCAGAGGAGGCCACGAGGATCCAGCACCCACAAGTGAGCCCCGCGCTCCCTTCCCAGGGAGGGGAGGGGAGGGGAACCCCTACCTGATGTCACCCTCTTTCAATGACAAGGCTTTTAGTGTATGATTAAACCAGTGGGATTGAGCGATTGTTCTTGGGCAGTTTCTCGACCGTCACCCACGACTCTCCTGGTGTCCACTGCAACCATCTCAACCCAGAAGCCCTGGCAGGTGCCGCGCGGCCCGTGTCTCGGGGACTGAGCCCAGGTGTGCAGGTTCAGGCTCTTGGTGGGAAGTGCCAGGGACAGACATCAGCAACTAATGCAGAAACTAACCCACAGGCAGGGCGCCAGGAGGTCCAGGCTTCGGGACACAGGCCCTTCCGAGCCTCCCTCCCCCACCCGAGGTTCGGCGTCATCGTCACCACAGAGGCAGCCCCGGGTGCAGCAAGGACATTTATGTCCTAACCAGCAGGATAGAAGGGCATGTGGCTCCCTGGGATAAGTCAGGGCTCTCCCCGGAGAAGACGACAAGGACGTGTGGTGAGCACGTGCTCACGGCAGCGCCAGAGCCCAGCACTAGAGCCGGGTTCGCTCTGCTCTTCTCCACGGCGCTGAGGCACACCTTTGTGTCACCACGGTTTTCTGTGGTGTGACAAGTAATGTTTTCCTAAATACCCAAGTGCCACAGATTGGGAATGTTTTACTTTTTAGTACATAAAAGGTCATTAGAGTAATTGATGGTGGGTGACTTCACCCTTGCTACATTCAGACGCGCTGTGTCACCAGAGAGGAGGGCTGGGGTCACAGCTGGCAGGACAAATGCCCGGCTCAGCTGTCCACGGTCAGGAGAGGGCAAACAGCTGGGGGCAGTTCTCTGCAGAGCATCAGAAACCCTGATGCCAATCAGCAGATGCCCGGGAATGTGTTGGCTCACATAGTGAAGAAATCTAGGTTATTCTAGCTGGTTCTGGCCTCTAGAGACATCTCCAGGACGTTCTCTCTCTCTCTCCCTCCATCTCTCGCTTTCTGTCTCTCCCCTGCTCTCCCTTGCTCTCTTTCTCTCTCCTGGTCTCTCTCTCTCTCTCTTCCCGGCTCTCTCCTGCTCTCTTTTTTCCTATTTCTCCCCTGCTCTCACCTCTCTCCTTCTCTCTTTCCCCTGCTCTCTCCTCTCTCCTCTCTCTCTCTCTGGCTCTCTCTCTCTCTCCCCCGTGCTCTCTCCTGCTCTCTCTCTCTCTGGCTCTCAGCTCTTCCCTCCTGTGCTGCTTCCATCTCAGGCCCCACATGCTGTCCCCTGGGAGCCCCAGAATCCCCTCTGGCTGTGACCCCAACAATGCTGCAGCACCTCCCAGCTCACTTGTGCTTAAGAAAGAGCACAGGCCTTCCCCAGTAGCTTCTGCAGTGGTCCTGATCTTGCTCCAATTGGCCCTGATGAGGTCATGTGACCCATACCCCACAGAGTGCTGTCCTAGGGAGGATGTCTGTTTGTTATGTGGGCCCTAATCACGTGATTCACGTGTACAAAAAGGCGAGGGTCCCACCTGGCCCACAGGGACTGAATGTGGGGAGGGGCAGCCCCACAGGGAGAGCCAAGAGCACCAGGGGAGGCAGGGGAGGGGCTGGGGAGGAGCCTCGTGTCCGCGTGGCGAGTTCTTCACAGCAGAGCCGTCCGTCCTGGTGTTCAGGGGCTGCCGTCTCTATTCACTCCCCGGTGGAACCTTTCTGGGCTTGTCAGAGTCTGCATCAGCCCCCAGGAGTGTGTCTGCTGCACACTTGACCGGCATCCGTCATGCACACGCAGCAGAAGAAGGGCTGAAAGCCCTGGTCTGTTTCACACCTGAGTGAAAAATTAAGTCTTTTCATCCGTGAGGACTTCAGTCCTGGAGTAATGACCCAGGCCGCTGGACTCCCAAGGGGGCTTCCGTCTGCTCCATCACTCAGGACCCCAATCCCAGAGCTGAGACGGGGCAGGCCCTGATTCTTCCTGCAGCGCATCTACCGCAATTTATTGCCCAGGATTAATGCTGAGGCTGTTTTCCTGCTTGTGACTGAGAGCGTGCAGAGAGACCAAGACGGAGAGGTTTTCCCGACATGGACCAGGGCGGCTCTGCTCCCAGCATCGCGAACGGTGGCACCTGCGTCTGGAAGAGAAGTTCTGCAGGCTGGGATTCGGGGAAGGGGGCGCTGGAGCTTCCTGGGAGAGGCGGGCAGGACTCCCCAACCTGGGAACAGTCAGAGGCAAGAGCTCAGCTCCAGGTCGGGCAGGCCGGCGCCTGGATTCCACACTCACAACCGTGCGGCTCAGGCCTCAGTTTACCCACCTGTAAAATGCAGATAACTGTCGTATTGACACGATCGCCTTGTGAGGGCGAATGAGGCAGTCCTGTGAAGATGGCGTGGACACATCACGGCTGTCGATCATAATGGGCAATACTAATATAATACAACCACGTGGGGTTGGGTACTGTTGTTAATGCCACTGAAGACGTTTTTGTTGATTATTTTGACACCCTGCTGTGAATCTACCCTTTTACCTGATCCTAAATCTCTCCCGCTGCTGCAAAGCTACCCTGAGACACACCCAGGAGGTGGGTTCTGGGTTCTGGAGCCCCGTCACCCGGCCAGGTCAAGGGACGGAGCTGAAGGTCAGGCACCCCTGCGTCCCCTCCCTACGCTCCCGCCCCTCAGCCCACGTCCCACAGTCCAGACCCCACACCTCCCCCTCCCCTTTCCTTTTTCCTCCCGTGAGACCCACCTCTCCTGCCCCTCCCTGGCCTCCACCCCCTGCTCAGGGTTCAACACTGTCCTCCGATTCCCTCCACGTTTCCCTCCTTCCTCCCTGGGCCCCCATCATCCACAGCAGACACCCCTCAGCCGCCGCCCCACCTCCTGCTCCTGGCCACCCGCGTCCCGTGAGGACCCTGCTCCTGGACCCCAGCGATACATGTCCTCCCGCTTCTCTCCCTCTCATCGGCTCCTCCCGGGATCCCCCTTCCCAGTGTCATCTCTTGGCTCCAGCTTCTTCCAATCAAACCCTGAACTCCATCCAGAGAGGAGCTGCTGCCCTGCTCCAGAGTCCATCTGGTCAACCCAAGTCAGCCCCTGGGACCCACCCCTGTGGGGCAGCCACATCCCGAGTGCGGAGAGCACGGTTGGCTCATCTGGGACACACGCTTACTGGCTTGTTCTGTGTGATCGGGGATTGGGTCTGGGGGCCTGTGGGGGTTTGGGTCCCAGGGTGGCTCTCATCCGACCTAGCCTACATGCCGGCCGCCAGCCACACGGGCCAGTCCATTGTCCTCAGTGAGGCAGTGCCTGGGAGGTGACAGTGATCAGGGCACAGAGCTCGGGTGTGGGTGCCATCCTGTTCCCACGTGTGACCAAGTGTCCTCTGTGCAGAGCTTGGGGCATGGGTGCCATTGTGTCCTCATGTGTGGCCACGTGTCTTCTGTCTTCCCGTGGCTGCTCCTGGGTGGTCAGGCCCTGTGTTCCAGGCGGCTTCGACTGTGACTGTCCTGGGTGCAGCCGTCACTGACCCAGCCTAAGAGCAATAAACCCACCTGCCCTGGCCTGGAGAATGTGTGGGTTACTATGCACCTGTCGCCATGGCACCAGCACCTGTGACTTCAGGTCGGATGAGGGTCTGGAGAAGAGTGAGCAGCGTCAAATGGTTGGGGCCCAGGGTGCCTGCGGAGGTCAGCCTCTGCCCAGTTCTCTGCAGGGAAACCTGTGGGGCTGTCCTGGGCCCCACGGAGCTCACAGTCACCCTGGGGAGAGGGAGGAAGGGCCCAGGAAGCCTTCTCATCTGGGACAGTCCTGGAAGAGGCCCCTTGGGGACTCACATGGGAAGTTAAGTCCAGAAATGGGGCACCCAGCAGCCAGGCTGAGCCAGGACCCTGAGAGAAGAGACAGCTGTCCCCGGAAGTCCTGCACTGCGGCTGCTCCATCCACCAGCCAAGTGGAGCATCCTGGACCCACTCACAAGGAGCTCTGCTCTTCATGACTTTAATGCAACCTGTCACCGTCATGGTGGGTGATCACTAATAGAGAATAGCAAGGCAGGGAGACTACAGGGTGGGGAGTTTCTGCAGAAGACATTGGAACCAGGAATGTACACAGATACCATGAATGTGAATTGTAGCTTCAAAGGGAAGGCACAGGCAGCCCAGCAAGAGCAGCAGCCGTTGGGAGCTCACGGGGAGCCCACCTCTCCTCCAAGTGGTGAGAGACCTCAGAGGAGAGGCCTAGGGTCTCTGCCCCCCTGGAACAGAGAGAAAGATGCCTGCGTGGACAGGTCCCCAGAGGTGTGGACAGCAGGGTCCCCACAGTGACCGCAGCAGGACAAGCTCGGGTTCAATCTCCTCAAGGAAAGCTTTAAGCTCATCCCCACCTTCTGAGCAGGTGCAAGCCGGTCCCAGGGATGCTTTGTTCCGTTCCCTGCTCTCCAGGGGAGGCGGGTGGGGAAGGGAGGAAGACAGAGGCCACTCCCTCCTCCCTACACAGCCTCAGACCTTCCAGCCAGAAGCAGCGCTGGACTGGCGTCCAATGATGATGATGACAAAGCTAATAATTATTAGCATTATGAATTAATAGACAGGGAGGTAGTGAAGTGCAGGTGCTGGGGGGCTACAGCACAAAGTCCAGGAGAGTCCATCCTGGCCCCACCCCTGAGCCCGGGTGACCTTGGGCCAATCCCCCAAGGTCAGCCCTTCCAATGGGTTCCATCACCTCTAAATTGCACCTCCCAGGAGAGCACAAAATGAGAAAAAGCGCTTGAAACCCTGAGCATGGATGGCTCCTGAGATAGCCAGTGGGGCAGGGGCTCCATCCAGCCTGGGATGCTCCATGTAGTCCTTATGGCATCCTGTGAAATTCTGAGTCTGTTGCCAATAGTTCAAAGTTGGGATGTTCCAGGTAAAACCTGGATTTCCACCTCATCCTGGAGAACCAGAAGTCCCGGCAGCCCTGGGTGCACCCGGCCACAGTTGGCTGTCAGAGTCAAGGCTGGGGGCTGCTCCCCAGTGACCCAGCTCCCACCAGCTGGACTGGCAGCCACATCCACCTAGCCCCATTGGTGCTGTGACCCTGATGTGACCTGGGCCTCTGCCGCCGAGGCCCTGAGCCCCCCTCCCCCAGCGAGAGGCCTACGGCCTCTGGAGTAAGCTCAGTGGGGAGCAGCCTGCTGTGGGGACGCCTCTCACCACAGGTTCCCCCTGAGTTTTAAACAAAATGCACATGTGCACACACGCACACACTGAAACACACATCTGCACACACCTGCACACAGTTACACACCCACACGGATGTACACCACACACATGCCATGCACACAGACACACATGTGCACTCACACACACATATCCCACAGACATGTGTGCACACTTATGCACACATGCTCAATGCACCTGCACAGAGCAATGTACACACATGTACATACACTCATATCCACACACTCCATGTACATGTGTGCACATGCATGCTTAAGTACACCCGAACATAGCACATGTGTACACATATACACACATCTCTACATCCCATGTACCTGTGTGTACATGCATGCTCAAATACTCATAACACACACGCGTACACACATATGCACACTCAGATCCATACATCCCATATACCTGTGTGCATGCACATTCTCAAATACACACCTGCACAGAACACATGTACACACATATACACACAACCAAAAACACATCCATGCACACACACACATATGCACATGAAAACACGTCTGCACATTCATGCATACTAGACGCACACATCCACACACCCACGTGGATACACAGATACACTTGCACACTAACATCCACACAGCTCCACACACATGCATGTGCACACGTGCACACACACCTGCACACACACCTGCACACACCTGCACACACACCTGCACACACATGCCCACATCACATCTATATGAACACCTGTACACACACATGCCACATGCACACCTGCACACCCAGCCTATCTCCCAGCCTTAGGACAATGACATTCTCCCTTCAGGGTTCCCAAATTCATGACTACACTCAACCCCTCTGCAGGGCCGTGCAGACCCCGAATCTGCTGCAGGAAAGGGAGGCAGTGGGGGATGATGAGAAGCTCCTGTGACACCCAGGGATCCAGTGTCCCCTGCACCCATGGGGGTGGACGATTGGTCACTGAGGCTGGTGGCATTAGAGAGGAGAGGCATCGATATCCCCTGTGGGACAGATGTGGGAAAGGATGCATGTGGGGTGAGGACAGGGTGCTTGAACTGGAAACCAGAGCTCCAGGGTCTCCTCCAGAAGGATCAGGTGGAGACCACAGGCTGGGAGTCTTCTAGTCAGGGGTCAGCAGGAATCAGCCTGGGGACCTGGCTCCCTGCAGGGGGAAGGGGCTGGATGGCCACCGTGGACTCAGCCTCCATGGATTGTGAGGGAAAAGCTCTTGCCCCTGCAAATCCAGCCCACACCTGCCTCGCTGAGGGACTCATCAGCACCCTGCAGGACCCTCCACTCACCACTAGAAACAGAATGCGCTTGGGTCGCTGACTTACTGTTCCCCAAGGGAAAGTTAGGAGGGACCAGTTAAGTTAGAGCTTAGGGGGTGCAGGGACCCTTCGTCAGGAACTCAAAGTGGAAACAGAGCCCAGGCCGTTATTCCGCATCTACTCACCCCTCCCTCTGGAAGGGATCAGAGGCATCTTGGTGTGGGAGCCCCTCCTGGACGTCAGAGCCCAGGGGAGGCCCCGTCCTCTCTCCTCGGATGCCTGAACCCAGGGGAGGCCCCATCCTCTCTCCTCGGACGTCAGAGCCCAGGGGAGGCCCTGTCCTCTCTCCTCTGACATCTGAGCCCAGGGGAGGCCCCGTCCTCTCTCCTCTGTGGGACGTGCCCAGGCCCGAGGACGGGGGAACAACAATGGGCTCTTCACACAGAACCAGACTGTTTCATCGACCTGGGAGTGAGGGTCCTGGGTGCTCTGTGTCCCTGATGAATGACACACCTTCCTAGCAAACTACAGGGAAATGTCATCAAATCAAGCTGCTGGTTCTAACCCCAGAACTTACATGAAATGCAGGGAAGGGAGGAGCATCTCCAAGGACGCCTGGGGATGTGATCAGCACCACCTGGACACGGGACTCACAGGACAAATGGCACAGCCCCGTCCTTCTGCAAAGAAATCAAGGGGAGAAAAGAAGGGGCTGGAGGAGAGGGGAGAAGGAAGATGGCAGAAATGTGTGGATACCTTCCCCCCATAACCAGTGGTGTGCTGGCAGAGGCTGAACAATGGGATCTCTTGGTGTCTGTGTATATGCTCACACACCTGTGCACAGATTTTCATTTTTAGTGATACAAAGGCTCTGCAGCACCCAGATTTTGAATAGTGGAATATACCATGCCCTTTATTGTGAATTCCATATTGCAACCGGTTGTTGCAGGATGTTCTCACTGATTCTTACTGAACTATTCTATTCATAGTTGACTTCTGGGTGCTGGCTATTGATTTATTGCCTCTGGGTTCCAAAGCTGCCCTGCGTTGTCTGCTCGGTGGAAATGCATCTGGGCCCAGCAGCATCTCTCCCATGTCAGCCAGTGCAGTGTTGAGCACAGTCAGCAGAGGGCGCTGAGGATGCCTGACAGGAGAAAAGGTGCGGCTGAGCCAGCTCCAGTGGGCTGGGCTGGAAGGGCTGGGCTGGGCCCCCTTGCAGGGTGGTGCTGGGCTGGTGGCTTCTTCAGTGCCGGCGCCTGTATGAGCTTCTCTCATGTTCTTTGCAGTTCTCTGTACTCCTTAATCCTCAACTCCTCATTACGGCAGTCCTCTGTTAAATTGAACAAACCTTTAAATAAAACCTGCCCTGTTCAAATCACTGTGGGGTTTCTCTCTCCTGATGGAACCCAGGCTGACACACTATGGCTGCAAATCAAGCAAGATTTGGCAAAAATAGACAATGAGTAAACGTCACTGTCAGATTCAGCAAGAGACTCGCAGGACTGACAAATGCGTGCAGTTCTGACGTGCGTGTGGGCTGTATTTTCATGACACTGACCTAAGTGAGAGAACATCACATGCATTGGCGCAGGTCAGACAGAAGTGGACACTGGAGCCCCACGTGTTCATCAGCAGACTGGGCAGCTTCCTCACTTAATCCGAAAATCATTTTCAGGCCAGGTGCACTGGCTCACACTAGTAATCCCAGCACTTCAGGAGGCTGTAGTGGGAGAACTGCATGATGCCAGGAGTGTGAGTCACCCTGAAAAATCTTATCTGTCTCTACAAAGAATATTAAAAAAATTAGCTGGGTGTGGTGACGTGTGCCTGTAGTCCCAGCTACCCAGGAGGCTGAGGCAGGAGGATTGCTTGAGCCCAGGAGGTTGAGGCTGCAGTGAGCTGAGACTGCACCGCGGCACACTTGAGCCTGGGCAACAGAGCGAGACTCTCTCTCCAAAAAAAAAAAAAAGGAAAAAAAGAAAAGAAAAAAAAGGAACTGGTTCATGGTTTTCCTGTACTGGAAGAACATTTCCTCATTTTTTTGTGCCACTCACAGTGTGTTGGCTACTGACACAACACATGTTTAATCTGAATCTGCACTTTCTTAAGTCTAGGAACTCAACAAAAGAATAAATGAGGCCCTCATTTGCACTGTTTGATGACTGCCACTGTTTAAGTATTCTCGCCGTGGCTGGTTCAAGCTGTCATTGGAGGTCTCTGGACGGAGCTGGGGAGAGACGTGCAGCCTGGCACCACCGTTTCCACCACGCAGACACCACGGACGCAAGGAACCCTGAGGGCGGAGACCACGGTAGAATGTAGTGAAGTCATCACAGGGACACTGTGAGAGTTTATTCCCTTCGTTTTCACATAATTTATTCCATTGTAAGTTTACAGGATTTAATTTATGACAACAGCTGTGTTTCATGACCGGTCAGCCCCAGCACCCACTGCCCCCACTCCGGCTGGGGAGCCCCTGACAGGAGTGAACGCGAGAGGGGCCCGGGGTCTGCTCCTCCTCCTCCTCCATCCCGGCGTCCACACGCTGCCCGGGAGCCCCTGACAGGAGTGAACACAAGACAGGCCCCGGGTCTGCCCCTCCTCCTCCTCCTTCATCCTGGTGTCCACATGCAGCACACTGTGAGCCTCTCCCAACATGATCCTCATGATTAAAATCAGTCTTTCCCCACAAGTGACCCCTACATCTAAAGCAAGGACAGCATCTGTGACTCACTGAGACCCAGGATCCGGGGGCCGGCATGTGGTGGGGGGATGCTGACAGCTCAGACCGGGCTGTGGCCTGAAGCCAGCGAGGAGGAGAGGCCGAGGCCAGGAGCCAGGTGCCCGCCCTCCATCCTCCGTTCCTCTCTGTAAAGTGACCTCTCGCTCAGAGAGGGGATGTGGATGTGACATTTGGACAGACGCCCGATGAAGTGAGGGAGCCGTGTGAGCACTCGGAGCAGGGCCTTCCTAGCAGTGGGAATGGGGGTGCAAAGGCCCTGAGGTCAGGGGAACTTGATGTGTTCCAGGCACAGCAGGGACACCTGCTGGAGGGGGGCGTGGGACATCAATTCAGGACGTCAGAGTGGCCGAACTTGCAGGGCCTGTGCGTACCTCTGTGTCCCAGGCTGAGACCCAGGTTTTGTTCTGAATATGCAGGGAAACCTTAGAGGCTTTGAGCAGGGAAGGGACAAGGTGTTTAGGATGCTCACTCTCCCGTCCCCCACTTTCCACGCCACACCCAGCACCTGTGGGGCAGGGGCAGGATTTCCACTGCCGTTCTCACCATTTCTGATGCCATCCCAGCTCTGGGGACTGCACTGGTGCAGAGTTCTTTCCATCCTGTCTCTCAGCGTGTTTATCTAATCACTGTGTGGCAGGTGGTCTTGCCCATTATTCCCTCGGATTAGGTGTTGATAATTCACTGAAATGGAATCTGAAGGTGTGCGGCTCATTAGGCCTCTAATGAGAAGGGAAGGCTGGGCCCCAGTGGCCCTCATCAGCTCTTCTGTCTTTGCACATGGCCCTCGTCAGCACCTCCTGTCTCTGCAGCAGTGATTGATGACATGACCAGCCTCAGATGCTGGCCTCTTGATCCACACGGGAGGGGCCCTTTGGGGTCCTGTGAGGCCAGGGCTGGAGGCAGCAGGGGAACTGGGTTTGCCGGTGGAAGGTCCGGGCTGGGCTCCCTTGTAGGGTCTGAGTGGCCGAGTGCATCCTAAAGACCTTGGGTGACAGTGATGGAGCCGCCCCAGGGCTCAGGTGGTCATGGGGGATTCCAGGGCCCATAGAGCTGAGATTCCAGGGTTGGGGCAGGGCCTCTCCACCAGGACATCTTCCCAGGCCATGGGATTCGGCTCCCTCTTTCCTGCCTGGCTTTCTTCTCTGGAGGTTGCTTGTTTTTTTTTTTTTTTTTTTTTTTGTTATTGTTGTAATAAAGGACACATAACATAAAATTTATCATCTTCACCTTTTTTTCTAAGTGTATATATAGCAGTGTTAACCACACGAGATCTCTAGAACTTTTTCATCTTGCAAAATGGAATCTCTCTATCCATTAAACGACTCGTCTTCCCCCTCCGCACTGTCCCTGGCAACAGCAACAGCCATTCTTTCTGTCTGTAAGGGTTTGACTGCTCTAGGAATCTCACATGAGTGGAATCATCTTGTGTGCATCTTTTTGTGACTGGCTTATTGCCTTAGCATAATAACCTCAGGATTCATCCATGGTGTAGCACCTGGCAGGATTTTCTTCCTCCCGAAGGCTGAAGAGGATTCTGCTATGTATAATCCCACGCTTTCTCTAGCCACTCCCCCTTCAAAGGACATTTAGGCTGCTTCCACCTCTTGGTTACGGTGAGCAAGGTTGCAGTGAACAAGGGTATGCAGATATCTCTCTGAGATCCTGTGATCAGTTCTTCTGGATAAATACCCAGAAGTGGGATTGCTGGATCATAGGGATTTTTTGAAGAACACCACACTGTTCATTTGACCACACCTGTGAGGGCTTATTTCTGGGTTCTCTATTCTGTTCCATTGGTCTGTATGCCTGTCTTTATGCATACTGTTTTGATTCCTGTAGCTTTGTAACACATCTTCGGTTTTCTTTCACCAGATTGTTTTAGTTATTCAGGGTTCTTCAAGATTCCATATAAATTTTAGGATGCTTTCTAATTTTTCTATTTCTGCAAGAAGTCCCATTGGGACATTTATAGGGATTGCATTGAATCTGTGGATCACATTGGGTAGTATGGACATTTTAATGCTACCAAGTCTTCCAATCCATGAACATGGCATATCTTTCCATTGCTTTGTGTTTTCTTTAACTTTTTCCAACAGCGTTTTGTAGTTTTCAGTGTACAAGTATTTTGCCTCTTGGTTAAGCTTTTTCCTGAGAATTTTCTTCTTTTGATGGTGTTGTAATGGGATTGTTTTCTTAATTTCCTTTGGAGATTGTTCATTGTTAGTGTATTGAGATGACACTGAGTTTTGCATGTTGATTTTGTATCTGGCAACTTTGTTGAATTAGTTTATTCTTTTTTTTTTGAGATGGAGTCTTGCTCTGTCCCCCAGGCTGGAGTGCAGTGGCCCCACAATCTCGGCTCACTGCAACCCCTGCCTCCTGGGTTCAAGCGATTCTCCTGCCTCAGCCTCCCGAGTAGCTGGGACTACAGGTGCCAGCCACCACGCTTGGCTAATTTTTGTATTTTTAGTAGATATGGGGTTTCACCGTGTTAGCCAGGATGGTCTCAATCGCCTGACCTCGTGATCCGACCGCCTCGGCCTCCCAAAGTGCTGGCATTACAGGTGTGAGCCACCGTGCCTGGCTGATGTGTAATCCTTCTAATTTGTTATTAAATTTTGTTTGTTAGCATTTTATTTAGGATTTTTGCATGAATATTCATCAGAGATTTGGTGTTGTAATTTTCTCTTTGTGTTGTATCTTTGATTTTTGTATAAGGGTAATACTGGCCTCATAGAATGAGTTTGGAGGTGTTCCCTCTTCAATTTTTTGGAAGAGTTTGAGAAGGATTGCTGTTGGTTCTTCTTTAAATGTTTGGTAGAATTCTCCATGAAGTCATCTGGTCCTGGGCTTTTCTTCTTTGGGATGTTTTTGATTATTAATTCAATTTCCTTACAAGTTATAGGTTGGTTCAGATTTTTTATTTTTTCATGGTTCTGTCTTGGTAGGTTGGATGTTTCTGGAAATTTATCTATTTTTTTTCCAGGTTATCCAATTTGTTGGCATATAATTGTTCATGCTAGTTTCTTATGATCCTTTTTATTTCTGTAGCATCAGTTGTAACATCTCCTCTTTTATTCCTGACTTTTGTTATTTGAATATTTTTTTTTAGTCTAATAAATGTTTTTGATTTTATTGATCTTTTCAAAAAACAGCTTAGTCTTTTTTTTCTATTGTTTTTCTATTCTCTATTTTATTTTGGCACTAATCTTTATTATTTCTTTTTTATGTTAACTTTGGATTCAATTTGCTTTTTGTCTAGTTCTGTGAGGTGTAAAGTTAGGTTGTTGATTCGAGGTATTTTTTTTCTCTTTTTAAGGTTGGCATTTACCATGGTAAGCATCCCTCTAGTACTGCTTTTGCTTAGTACTGTATGTTTGTACCTAATGTGTAACTTTGGTATGTTGTGTTTTTATTTTCATTTGCCTCAAGGTATTGTCTAGTTCCTTTGTGTTTCTTCTTTTACCCATTGATTATTCAAGAATGTGGTTTATTTTCCACATATTTGTAGGATTTTCCAATTTTCCTTTTGCTGTTAACTTCTAGTTTCATCCCGTTGTTGGAAAAGATACTAAGCATCATTTCAGTCTTCTTAAATTTATTATGATTTATTTTGTGGCCTAACATATGATCTTTCCTGGAGAATGTTCCATGTGTGCTTAGGAAGAATGTGTGTTCTGCTGTTGCTGGAGAGTGTTCTGTGTGTGTCTGTCAGGCCCAATTGATCTATGCTGTTGCTCAAGTCTTCTCTCACCCTGTTTTTCTGTCTGGCTGATCTATCCATTATTGGAAATGGGGTATTGAGACCTCCTGCTGCATTTCTGTGCGTTTCTCCCTTCAGTTCTGTCAGTTTGTTTTACATATTAGTGTGCTTTGTCAATAGGTCCATATGTGTTTAGAATTGCTATATCTTCCCAGTAAATTTACCTTTTCATCATTGTATGAAGTCCTTTTTGTCTCCTGTGACAGTTTTTGACTTGTCTATTTTGTCTGACATGAGTGTGGCCACCTCTGCTCTCTTTTGTTTACCATTTGCATGGAGTATCTTTTTCCATTCTCTCATTTTGAACCTGTGTATGTCCTTATATCTAAAGTGATATGGAGGTAGAGAGTGGAAAGACGGATAACAGAGACTGGGAAGGGTGAGTGGGGATAGGGGAAGGATGAATAAAAGTTGGTTGAAGGGTACAAAGAACAGTAAGATAAAAAAATAAATTCAATATTTGATAGCAGAGTAGGGTGAATATAGTTAACAAAAGTATATTGTACTTGGGTGGTGAACACCCTATACCCTGACTTGATCACTATGCATTATATATGTATAACAAAATTTCACATGTGCCCTATGAATTTGTACAAATAAAAAAATATAAAGTGTCTTGTAGACAGCATATAGCTGCATCTTATTATCCATTCAGTCACTCCATGTCTTTTGACTGGGGAGTTTCACCCATTTATGTTTAAGTTAATGACTGATGGGAAGGACTTACTGTTGCTATTTTGTTGTTTTGTGTTTGTCTTATAATTATTTGTTCCTCTTTTCCTCTCTTGCTGCCTTTCTTTGTGTTTCTTTGTTTTTGTTTTTGTTTTTTGTTTTTTGTATTGAGCTGCTTTGATTTCTTTCTCATTTTCTTTTCTGCATCTTCTACAAGTATTTTCTTTTGGAAGGGTCTGATCTTATTTGCTACTCAAAAAATCTTATTTTTGTCTGGATGCAGACTTAGAAGTAGAAGCTCACTGCTGGAGAGTCTGCATTTCCTGGCAGTCTGTTCCTGATGTTTTTCTTTGGCCTCTTTCATTCTCATGGCCAGCGTGTAGCCTACTCTGCAGCCTCTGCTTTATTTTTCGTAGTACACTGTTTTCTTCAGAGCAAGATGCCGGCATTTATGTTGCAGGACACGTGGAGTAACAAGACACTGAGTCTTGGGTGCTTTGGTCCTCAGTTTCTTACATTCTTTGTTTAAGGGCTTTCAACATATTTCCAGACATCATCTTCTTTAGAGACATTGAAAAGTCTGCGGATTCTGCTAGCTCTTCTGGGCCCCAGGCAGCGAGGCACCATAGTATCAGTCAGTCCAGGAATGTCCTTCTCTCCTATGTTTTTTTTTTAACAATAACCAAGTTGAGGACGCCGAGATTGGCATCCACAATGCAACGGCGAACAGGTTTTCACTGTCTTTCTCCAGTTCTCCTTGGTCTATGGCAGGAATGCCGCTTACTCGGTAGCAGGTGGACATGGCCATGGGTCAGGTCGCCCTGCTTCATGGGAAGGCTTGTTTGTCGTTCCCACCACTGATCCAGACCACAGAACCCTTCCATGCTTCACGAGAGCATCAGCAGCAACTTCTGTGGCCACAGGCATCTCATACAAACTACGAAGTTTGCGTTCATCGTCCACTTCAATGAGCTTCTGGCAGCCAGTGGCTGGGAAGATGTTCAGCTTCATCTTGAAGCAGCTCTTCTGTTGGTATTTTCTTTGTGGTTACTATGGGGACTGCATAAAACATCTCATAACAATCGACCTTAAGCTGGTAACAACTCCAACTGCATGCAAAACCTCTATCCTTTCTACAACCCCCCGCTTTATGTCCTCAGTGTCAGAGATTACACCTTCTTACACTTGGTATCAATTCGCAGAGCTTTGTAGCTGCCTCAGAAAGGCTTCTGGGCCTTGCTGTTGTGAGTTGGTGTTTCTGTCAGGAGGGAGTTCTGGGCTTCCTGTTCCGCCTCTGTGCTCTCCTCTCTAGAGGTCTAAACACTCCGCCAGGATCATGTGACAACCCCGGACTCTCTGTGCTTCCATCCTGCCCTGGAGCAACCTCCTGAGAAAGTGCCCAGAAAGAGTGACCTGGCGGGCCTGAGATGATGGCCCTGGGAAAGGCCTGCTGGTGAGGTGCCCTTGGCTGGTGTCTTGGAATCTGGCTGCAGCAGTTCCCTGCGCAGACACAAAACCACCCTCAATAGCGAGGAGCTCCTGTGTCTAAACTGTGGAAACCACGTGGTATCCTGAGCCCGTTTCCTTCTGGGGGCCTGGAATGTCTGTGCGCGCCAAGCAGAGGTGCCCCCGTGACCAGCCCCCTAGTCGCTGGGCGCTGAGTCTCCGTGGGCTTCCCTGGTGGGCGACGTCTCACTGTGCCATCACGTCACGTTGCTGGAGGAACTAAGCACAGCCATTGTGGCTCCACAGGGAGAGGACAGGGATGCTTGTGCCTGGTGCCTTGGACTTGGCCGCCCAGCCCCTGGCTGTGCTCACCCCTCCCCAGCCCCTGCAGCCCTGGATGGCAGTGGCTTCCTGCTGATGCCTAACTCGGGGTCACCGCCCCACCATTTCTTCTGCAGCTCCTCCAGCCCCTCTGTAGCGAGTTCCATGTTTAAGTGGCCATCATGGCACTCCCTGGGTGGCTCTGGCTTCCTGGCTGCCCTGGTCCACTCATAGGACCCTTTTCTACCAAGCATGGCCTCCTGGGAGCCTCACACCCCAGGACACAGAAGTGACCGGGGCCCAGCAGGTGGGTTGCTGACCCCGGAGACAGAGTGTCCACTTTGCTCATGGCCAGAAGTCATTTCATTATCTCTAAGAAGCAGACGGTCTGCTCCTCCTGTGTCTATAATTTCATTTACCTTCACACACACACAGAATGTCAATGTGACTTCCTACCTCCAACTCAGCAAGGAGGACACGGATGCTTAGATGGGAAACGGCTGCTGCAAATGCAGCCTGAGTGTGAGGTCAGGGACTGTGCAGACAGACAGGCAGACAGACAGATGGAGAGATGGACAACAGACGGATAGATGGACAGGCAGACACAGAGATGGACGGACAGACACACAGACAGGCAGATAGGCGGACAGATGACAGACAGACACACATGGACAGGCAGACAGACAGACAGATAGATGGAGAGATAGCAGAGACACACAGGCAGAGACACAGTCAGGCAGACCTGGTTAGATTCCCGCCAGTTGCCCTAAGTAGTTCAGTTGACAGTTCAGAGCTTTTGTTGCTCACCTGCGAAGCAGGGTGGGGCTCCGTCTCCTGATCTTCAGACCACCCTCCATCCCCACCTACCCGTGGGGAAGCCCCCTCCCTACTCTCAGTGGACCTGGGGGTACACACAGCACTGCTCCCTGATGCCAGGCTCCTAGGGCAGTTGCATGGCCCAGGCCTGGGGAATCCCTGGACTCCATCTCCTGGTCACAGGGACGGGCCCAGGATCAGCGGGGTGCCTGGGGTGGAATTCCAGGCCAGCGGGGATGTTCCGGGCTGGTGGGACCCTGTGGATATGGATGCAGCTCCCCATTTCTTGCCTTCCAGGGTGTTGTGTTTCTGAAAGAGAAACCCCAGTGCGTTAGGTGAATGTGTCCCCCAGAAATCTCCCTGGGGGTCCCCAGTCACGGTGGACAGTGAATCCATGACTCAAGCAAACCCCCCAACCCCGAGTCCCACTGTCACCTAGTCAGAGCCCACGGGGACCCGGCCTGGGTCACTGCGCAGGAAACGATGCTGGACTCACTGCGGAACCCGTGGGGCCCAGTGCTCTGGTCTGACCCAGGAGGACTTGAGCAGCCCAGTCCCCAGGGGCTTCCTGTGTGACATCACAAGCAGACTGAGGCCCGTCAGAGCCGCCCCAGGCAGTTATGTGAGGTGCTCTCAACTTACAACCTTTAAAACAAGGAGGACCCACCCTGTTCACAGGAGCTTTCCAGATCCACCAAGCGCAGGTGGGAAGAGACCTTGAAGTATCAGGGTTCGAGCCCCGAGAGAAGATCCAAGGGGACCCCCTCCTCCATCTGACTGAGGAACGGACTCCCCACTTCCACCACCCCAACTCGTCATGGCTGCTCGGAAATCTCATATTCAACTCAGAAAAGGAGGCGAAACTCCTCTCGACGCCTGCATTTTAAGCAGCGGCTCCTCGGCTCCTGTGCGCTGTTCAGGTGCTCGCAGATCGTCCCTGCTCTTCCCTCCACCCTGCAGTGAGCTCCCGGCAGCTGGGCCGGACGCAGCTTCCCATGAGCAGAGGATCGACCTGGGAGCCTGGTGGGTGATCTCCGCCCAGACTAAGCATGAGAACCCCAAGTCCAGTGGGACAGGCCACAGACCAGCGACTGCTGCCCATGCCTGTCCTGGGGACTCCAGACAGTGCCGAGGGAAAGGAGAAATCATTCATTCAGCCATTCATTTGCTGACCCAGGCAATTATTCATTCATTCATTCAACAGATATTGACTGAGTCCTCCCTTTGAGGCAGGCACTGTTTTATGCACTGAAATACAACTATTTATACAACAGACACTCTTCCCTCCCCCCATGGAGGTTCTGTTCAAGCGGGGAGACAGTCATTTGTTAAACGAAACATAAAATCTCAGTGACAATTAGAGCTCTGGGGGAGAATGAAGGAGCAGGAAGAGGCAGAGGAGGAGGAGCCGGGGCTGCCAGGTGTAGTAGACCAGGTTGCGCACTGCTCAACTTTGCTGTAGGATTCACATCACAGTCATCAGAGTCACACTGGGCAGTTTCCCAGTAGATGGCCGCACTGTGTCTCAGGAAGGGCCCATTGCCGCTTTGTCCAAGGCCATCTCATGGGCTCGAAGCCATAGGAGGGGAGGGGTCCTTCCAGGATGACACAGAGTCTGGGGCCCTCACTTTCCTCCCATCAGATGATGCCCAGCCTGGGAAGGCACTGAGACTGCAGCGGAGTGGGCCAGGGAGCAGTGAGAGGAGGGGACGTGGGCGGGGCAGGGCTGGGGCACTGGAGGAGCAGGTCAGGCAGGGCCCATCAGCCCAGGGGCACCCCAGGACTCAAGCCCGCAGCCGACCCCGCTCTCCTAGGCTTCACTGCAGCTGTGGGAAGGGGAAGCATGGAGCCCTCCCTCAAGGTCAGCACAGCGCCTGGCTTGAGCTCACGATGGTGACTGTCCCCTGTTGCACCATTGCAGTCACTGCCCTGGTGGGCAGCCTGGACCCCAGCTCCACCGCGCATGGACTGTGTGGTCTTGGGCAGTGCCAAGCTCAGCCTCACGGGCCTGTGGGGACGGTCACAGGAGGTCCACGTGCCAGGCCCAGGGTTCATGCACAGGGTTACCACCATTGCAAGGTTGCCTGCCCCATCTTGTACCCGGCTGTCCATACCCTCATCTCAGGGGGCAGGACAAAGCCAAGGGGGACCGAGAGGGGAGAGAGAGGCCAGAGTCCCCTAGAGCCCTGTCCCTAGGACCAGTGCCAAGAGCAACCTCAGAGGAGGGACGTGGGAGTGGCTGGTTCCAGTCCCCACCCCCACTCCGATGGGAAAGTGACCCCGGGTGACCTGCCAAGGTCACAGGGCAGAGCTAGGGCGAGGTCTAAGCACCTCACATCTGAGCAGAGGAACCCACTCAAGGCCCACCAGGACCCACACGGCCAGTGTTGTCATCACTGAGACATAGAGACGGGGGCCCCCGAGCCACACAGCTGGACAGTGAGAAAACCAGGCTCCCAGCAGTGAGCTGGCCGCATGCCCAGGGCCTTCCACAGCTCCACACAGCCCAGCCTCCAAACCAACTCAGGATGGGCCCAGGGCTCAAATGCCCCCAAGGCCCAGGCAGAACGGTGGGAGTGCAGGTGCCCGGGGGTGACGATAGGGAATGGTGGGGACTGCGGAGAACCGGAGAGGGCTCCCCTCCTAAGGGCAGTGAACCTCAAAGTTCCCTAAACCTACAGAGCTCACCAAGCTCACCTCTCCAGGGGGCTTCAGCCCAGTCTCAAGAGTGGCCCCTGGTGAAGGGGGTTCTTGGGATGTGACAGTGACCTCCGAAGCCTGGACATTTGCTCTGCAAGGAAGGGGTCTGGGCTTTTAAAATGTCCTGCTGAGAAAAGAGAAGACACAGGGTGGATTCGGGCACAGGGGATGTAACGGAAGGAACAGCCCCTCTGCAGCAGTGGGGGTTCAGAGGGTCCGTCAGCGCAGGACCCCCACCCTGGCCCCTGCAGAAAGGCAGGCCTGGTGCGGAAGCTGAAACTTGAAGCCTAGCGGGAAGGCCCCGCAGATGTCAGTCGTGGGGTGCGCCAGAGGCAATGGGGGCCCCGTGATGAGTGTGACACTAACTGCGTTATGTTGATGAACGCAGGGATTTTCACATCAGAGTTAGGAATGGCGGTGACAATAAACTAAGGAATGGTTTCCATGGGTACAGTTGACACGCGGAATCTTGTGTCTTAGAAAGCCTGTCTTGAGGCTGGTTACAGTGGTTCACGCCTATAATCCCAACATTTTGAGAGGCCAAGGAGGGAGGATCGCTTGAGGCTAGCAGTTCAAGACCAGCCTGGCCAGCAGAGCAAGATTCCATGTTTATTAAAAATTTTGAAAGGCACGTTGCTCTGTGTCTCAGGATTGCTCTGTGCTGTGTTCAGACAACAGGAGGATGAAAACAAACTCTCCAATCTCGGGGCTGGGAGGAAACAGGGTGCCTATTACCGTGAGGTGCGGTGAATTGATCTTTCATTTAATCCTCCTGCAATGCTCGTGGCTTCGTTCCTTCCTTCCTTCAACAAGCGTTTCTTGCGGCACCTACTACGGGCCAGGTGCTGTCCTGGGCTCTGCAGATCCAAAAGTGAAAGAAACGGACAAAATCCCTGCCCTCCTGGAGCTCCCCTGAAATAAGCGGATCCGTGAAATGAAGGGAAGAGGTGAAGCCAGAGGCGTCGGGGCTGGGAAGGGAAGAACCGGGCAGGGCCCCGGGGGCATCTGGGGGGCGGCAGGGCCTCTCCAGCCGCGGGGGCCTCTCCGGCTCTGCGGCGCCTCTGAGCGGGGCCTGCGCGGTGAGGAGCGGCCCCTACTGCGGGCAGGAAGCAGCGCGGGAGGGGGAACCGCAGGGCAGACCCGGGGCCAGCATCGCCTCCGGGGACGGGCCCGGTGTGCCCGGGAGGGGTCAGGGCCCTAGAGGCGGCGGCAGCGCGTGGAACAGGCCCTGACTCAGGGTCCTGGGCAGGAGCGTGGACTTTGTGCATTCGGAAGCCGCCGGTCGAGGCTCGGTGGCTGCTGCGGGGGCAGCGGGTGGGGAGGGCAGGACGCATCTCTGTCTACACCTGCTTCACCCGCTTAACGACACGAATTAGCGTCCTCCGCGCAGGGACCCGGAGCTGGCTGGAGGCGTCCGCGGAAGACCCGCGCCGGGTCCGAGGGCCGCGTGGGGGCCGCAGACTTGCAGGGAGCGCAGCCCCAGGTGGGCAGGGCCGAGGCGGGGACCTGAAGCCGGGGAGGGAGGCCCAGGGCGGGCTCCGTGCGTCCAGCAGCGGGTGGGTGTCTGCGCCGCTGGGGGTTCCAGAGAATTCTCAACCGTCCCCGTCTCTCCCCCGTGGGACAGCGTCTCTATTCCAACCTGACACGGACGCCAGGAGCTCGCGCTTTGTGTCATTTAAAAAAGAAAACACAATTTACTTGTGAAAGTCGAGACGAGAAAGCTCGCGGATGCCGGTTAGGATTTGTGGGGTGAGACGGGAGAATTCACACCAGTCCCAGCGATGCTCCCGGGAAAATAGAGTCCACGAACGTGTCAAGTCTCCGTTTATCGATAACCGCGTGTGCGGGGAGGGGCTGTGCTCAGTGTCCCGCGTGAGGCTCCTGGGAGCGCTCCCTCCCCTTCCGCGTCTGGCTCTGGGAGGGCCCTGGGCGGCCAATCAGGATCCCCACTGCCCTCGCCAAAGTGCTGTGTCCGGTGCAGGCCTGTGACCCACGTGGCCTCCAACAGGGTCCCTGTTTATCGCGCTGTCGTGGTCGTGGGGTTTGAGGAAGAAAGCCCAGCGCTGTCGCCATTTGGTCTCCCATCCAAGTTCTAACCAGGCCCGACCCTGCTTAGCTTCCGAGATCAGATGAGCTCGTAGGCGTCCGGGGGGTGTGGCCGTAGACTTTGGCCACTTGGTACCACGGTGGGCTGAGGGGCTGCGGGTGGGAAGGCGATTTGAGGAGCACATTTGCAGGCAGCAGACTGTGGCTTCCAGAACCGACTGTGCCCGAGGATAAGGCCTGAACTTCAACAACCTGCAAGTGGGTTGAGCAACCCGTTTCACGGTTGAGGAGACAGAGCGCTGGCTCAGCCTGGACCCGGAGCTGAGGTGGGTCCTGCAGAAGCCGTGGGGGGCCCGGACTGTGCATGGGAAAAGGGCCACACCAGGGGCTGCAGGACCCCTTCCTGATTCCCCCGGGACGGGGCGCCTGTCATTTGTCTACACCCCATTCTCCCTGGGCCTTATCCTCCGGCTTCCCCCGCATGAAGGAGTTTGCTGCGAAGCACGGAATTCCAGCAAGGCTGGGAAATCCACGCAGGCCCAGCGCCCAGTGCCCCAGGGCCCCAGTGCTACGGGTCCCACAGGATCCGCTATTTGGGGTGAAGGCCCTGGGTGTCCCCCGGGGGCAGAGCTGGGCTCTCTCCTTCTTGGAGGAGGGTGTGCTTTTGTTTCAGAACTGTGGGAGCAGACAACATTTCTGAAGATTGCAATTTTTGATTTTTAGCAAAAATTCCTTTCTAATATGTATGAGCCCGAGCAACACATTCATTTTTGTGATACGGAGTGAAATCAGGCATGAATTTTTCACGTTTCTTTTCTCATTCATTGGGCGTTAGGTGTATCACTCCTCGGCTTGTCAAAATGTTTTAATTTGTGGATTTGTTTTTAAAAAGTGTATGATTGGCAGGGAAATGGAGGAGGGTTTCCCTCCTGAGAACACCCACCACGTAGACAGGAGGCCCCAGTGCCAGCTCGGAACTTGGGGGTGGGAAGTAGTTAACTGGGATGGGGAATCCCCTGCATGACAGGTTCCTGTTTCCTGGCTCACCTGGAGGCTCCTGGAGTTGACCAGATGAGACCCTGACGTGGAAACAAATCTCTCGGGCACAGGCACACTTCAGGGTGAGTGCAGCCTTCACAGGGGATGGGGCCTCACTGGGCTCTGAAGGCCAGGGCCACCTCCTCCTCCTCCTCCTTCCCAGGGACTCCAGGAGTCCCCTCCCCATTCCCATCCCCCAGCCTCTATCCTCCATCCCAGGCTTTAAAGAGATGCATTCACCTGTTGAAGATGGTGGCCCAGGCAGGAGAAGAGCAGGGACCGCTGCTGCCTTGTTCCCCAGGAGCACAGGAGAGGAGGCTTCGAGACCCACATGTGTCCTGTGGCTGCTCCACCCACACCGGGGTCTGACCCCAGCGGATCAGCAGAGAGGGCGGCCCAGAGCAGGAGGCCCAGCCCAGGGCAGCTGGGGTCTGCAGGGCTCCCCTCCAGAGGCTGCACCTCAGACCTTGGCAGCAGCCCCCAGCTCTGTGGATCCTCCAGGAGATTTTCCCAAGCTCTAGCCCCAACCCTTTAATTCACACTGGGAAGAGCCTCAAAGAACCCGGCAGGGACGGAGCTCCCCCGACCCTCTGGGCAAAGATCAACTTGGTTAAAAGGGCCTCCAGCTGAAACCCATCTCCTGGGGAAATGTATTAAAACAGAAACTCTGCTAGGAAGATTGTTTTGCTCAGATGTTCTTCTCCTCCTGGATTTCTGCTTTTACAGTCTTGACCTGAACTAAATTTAATGCAGAAACCTTCACTGGTTGCTGGGAGAGCAGAGTGGAGGTTTAAGTGAGAAAACTAATTTCAAAGAACTGTAGGGGAAGGAAAACTTTTCCTCTACTCTCTCACCTTCAGTGGGTGGGGGCCTAACTGATGAAAGTCATTAACAGGAAGAAAGTGGCTGGGCATGGTGTCTCACACCTGTAATCCCAGCACTTTGGGAGGCCAAGGCAGGAGGATCCCCTGAGGTCGGGAGTTCGAGACCAGCCTGACCAACATGGAGAAACCCCGTCTCTACTAAAAAAAATTACAAAATTAGCTGGGCATGGTGACACATGCCTGTAATCCCAGCTACTCTGGAGGCTGAGGCAGGAGAATCACTTGAACACAGGAGGTGGAGGTTGCGGTGAGCTGAGATTGCACTCCAGCCTGGGTGACAGGAGTGAAACTCTGTCTCAAGAAAAATAAACAAAAAACCAACAGGAAAAAAGCATGCATTTGGACATTTTAAACTTCTTGTGCATGAGGGTGTCCCAGAAATAAGCAAATACCAGAGGAGCAGTGAGATTCTGGAGCTCACATCTCGTCCTAACGGGGGTAGGGAGGGCAGAGGCGCACTTACGGAAATGCAAAGGACTTTATTGAGAGATAAATGGGCCCTCAGGAGGGCAGATGGGAGACATGGTCCTTTGTGACAATGTCTGCCGGGATGTGGGGGGGCTTCTCCCCTCCAAGAAGAGAAGATTACAGTTGTTCCTGGGGAGACACTTAGGACAATGGAGTTGTTTGGGGGAGGCTCTGGTTTTAGGCAGATAAAGAATTTTAGGAACTCCAATGCTTTCTGCTCAAAAGAATTCTGCTGCCAAAATGGCATACCTCAGGTTGGCGCATCCTGATTCCCTCGAGAGCCTTGCGATGTACTGTAGACCTCTTCCTGTAAACACCACCCCCAGACACAAGTGACAAGACAAGGTCAGATTGAGGAGCGATGTTTGCCTCATGCTTAATAGTCAACAGTTTGGTACATGCAATATCTAAGTGGCTTCCATAAATGAATAACAAAGAGAAAGAAAGAGCGATAGAAAAATGAGCAGATATTATGAGCAGGTAATTCACAGAAAAGGAATATCAAAAAACAGTTAAGCAAAAGAAAAGATGTCCCACCTCACTAATAATCAGCCAGACAGTGAATTCAGCAGGTGTGTGACATTTTTGCCTGCCCGCTCCACGCTAATGTACTAAGATGTGCAGACAGCAGCCTGGGGAGACCAGCTGCACCTCCCTTAATGCAGTAGCTCTGGGCCAGGCATGATTGCTCCTACCTGTAATCTAAGCACTTTAAGAAGCCAAGGCAGGAGGATCATTTGAGGCCAGGAGTTCAAGATCAGCTGGGCAGCATAGTGACCCCCATCTCTATAAAAAAGAAAAAAGAAAAAAAAGCAGTGGCTCCAAAGCCTCCCATGGAAAACTTCTCATCATGTGGGCAAGGCAGAAGCTTCATTAGTAAAATGATTCAGCACCTGCCATCTGATGTCCATTCTCCAATCCCTTAGCCAAGCGCAACTCAAATGCCATTGATCATGGCCTATTTCAGGGACACAAGTTTCCTTGCATTAATCACTCTTTCCAGGATGCCAGGCACAGTGACCCCCTTGGTACGGGGTTAGGGGACCCACCTGTGTCTCCTCCTTGTCTGGGGGAAGTTTACATGCTCTATGGAGGGTGTGCTGCTGAGGAGAAGTCCAGAAGGGAAGTTTTCTATAGGGGAGCTCAGCTCCTGTTTATAAAGAGGGAGTCCAGGATAGGGGAGATGGCTCCTGGGAGGGGAATGTCTCCACATACCTAATAATTTGAGATGATTATAACAATAATAAGTATATTTCATCCAGCATTTGTGGTGGGATTGTCTGTGCTCTGAGCCTTGTCATGATCTCACCACATCCTCTTCTCTCTCTGGGATACCAACATCACCATCATCACCATTACCATCATCATCATCATCACCATCACCATCATCACCATCATAATCATCATTATAACCACCACCATCATCACCACCACCATCACCATTATCATCATAATCATCATTATAACCGCCACCATCATCACCATCATCACCACCACCATCACCATTATCATCATAATCATAACAATCATCACCATCATCAACATCATTATCACCATAATCATTGCCATCACCATCATAATCATTATAACCACCACCATCATCCCATCGTCATCACCACCACCATCATCACCATCATCATCACCACCACCATCGTTACTATCATAATCATAATAATCACCACCATCATCATTAGCATCATCACCACCATCACCATCATCATCATCATCATTATGACAACCATCACCATCATAATCATTGTTATCACCACCATGATCATCACCATCATCATTATCACCATCATCACCACCATCATCATCATCATAATCATAACAATCATCACCATCAACATCATTATCACCATCACCATCACCATCATCACCACTACCACTATCATCATCATTGTAACAATCATCATCATTGTCAACAACATCATTATTACCATCATCATCACCATCATCACATCACCATCATTACCGTCATCAACACCATCATTACCATCATCATCACCATCACCATTATCGTCACCATCATCACCGTCATCCTCATCACCATCATCACTATCATCATCACCATCATCAACATCATCATCCCTATTTCACAGCTGAGGAAGTGGAGGAGAGGAGGAGAAGGAGAGGGCTCACCTCTGTCAGGAAATGAGCAGGAAGTGGCTCCCATGGCCTCTTATCTTAGTGCATTGGTCAGAAATGGGTCACTTGGTCACATAAGGCCACAAGGAGGGCTGAGGAAGGTTGTCCTCACTCTGGGTAGCCATGGGTCCAGTCCCCACTCGGGGCTCTAATCCACAGGTGAGGCAGATGTGGAGGGAGGGCTTGAGAGTCTTCAGTTCTGAGAAGCTCCTGGTGATGCTCATGCTGCTGGTCCCAGAGTAGCAGAGCTTTAGGGGCTCAAATTCCTCATTTTCCTTCACTGTGAGAGGTACCTGCTTAGGGGCCATGGGAGGGTCCCTTTTATCCCATAACTGATTGTTGCTCAGGGTCCTCTCTGCAGAGCCCCCGGTCGACTCCCAGGGACAGACCTGTAAGGTTTCTCAGCTAATTGTGGCAGCATTTCCTGCAGTGGATTCACCCCCAGAATGTGGCACCGGGCTGCCTGTGCCTCTCTTTGTTTTCCTGTTGCTGATGAGGTGGCTGGGATAAGAGTGCAGAGCTGGCTTGGAAGACGGGAATTTCTCCTGTCGATATCAATCATGTCTAGTGTGTTGCTGAACGTGCCTCATTACAATGTCAAACGTGTTCAGAGATGGGAGCTTAAACTGCCATTATCCTTACCCATATCTCTCTCTGCCTTGAACTTCTGTAAGCAATGAATTTGAGTCCCAGGACAGGGATGAGAAGGCGCTGAGTTCCAAAATGAGGGGATAGGCTTTGTGGCATCCTGGGCAGAGGAGTTTATGTGTCTAGTGCACAGGCACCACGGGTGGGGGATCACCCCACAATGAACCCGGCCACAGGGCCATGGATGAGACACATCTCTCAGCGGGGACCCAGGAACAGGGTCTCCATCACCTCCATCCCAGCGACCCTCTACTCACACCTGCAGTCAAATGTCTGCTCCTCCCTGTGAAGGGCGAGGGGGCCATGGAATCCCTGACTGCACAAAAGGCTGAGCACTGCACACACCCAGAGATCTCAGGCCCCTGCCCTCTGGCTGAGCCAGGGGGAAAGGGGATTTTTCCTGGAATTCAACTCTCTGCACTGTGGCCACCCCTTGAAGGACTCACAGACTCCCCTGATTCAGCCTCATGGCATCTCAGGGAGGTTGGGCAGCTTCCCTCTGCAGCTGGAGGCCGAGTGCCTCTCCCACCTCCAATCCTGCCCTTCAGCAAACTGACTGACAGGCAAAGGAATCAACCCAGAGCCTCCAGAAGCTTCCAAGTCCCAGCCAGGGGAGCCACACCTGCCCAGATGCTGCAGAAGAGCAGCACTCAGTCATGGCCTGCGCTATTTCACACAAGAGGAAACTGGGTTTGGGAGAAGGAAGGGGCTACGCAGACTTAAACAGACACGGCTTTAAGCAAAGATAAACTCACAGAGCAGATAAGGTGTTCTCTACGCTCTGCTTTGTCCAGATTTTAGAATCATGAATGTGTGACCTGAGACCCTATTAATTAGATGCTTTAATGTGATGACTAAAATTGGTCAAAAATTTAGATTAGCCAATTCACAAAAGAGGATTCTCATATGTCCCATAAGCACAGGGACAGTTGTGCAGCATCGCCAGACATCAGGGAAGTAAAAATTAAACCATAGTGAGACTCCAGTACATGCCCACAAGGATGGCTGGAATTGGAACAGCTGACCTCCTGCTGAAGACCAAGTGGGGCCCTTGCAACTCCTGTGTGTAGCTGGGAGGAGTGTGCAATGGTGCACCCCCCTAGGACACTCTTTTGGATGGCTTCTGGGGAGGAGTGTGCAATGTTGCACCCCTAAGACAGCCTCTTGGATGGGTTTTGTGGAGGAGTGTGTAATGGTGCACCCCCAAACACCCTCTTGGATGGGTTTTGTGGAGGAGTGTGCAATGGTTCACCCCTAAGACAGCCTCTTGGATGGGTTTTGTGGAGGAGGGTGTATTGGTGCACCCCTAAGGCACCCTCTTTGATGGCTTCTAAGAAGGTTACCCATAGAGCAACCCCATGACCCAGAAAATCCATTCCTGGGAACGTAAGAAAAATACATAAATATGTCCACAAAAAACAACTGCACAAGAATGACACAATAGCTTTGTTCAAAATAGTGAAACCCAGAAACAACCCAGGCAAATGCAGAAACAAATAGCAGAATCTTCATACAATGCAACGTTACTCTACGATCATTCCTGAGAAAGACAGCTTTAGGGAGAAATCTCAAGAAATTGTGTTGAGAAAAAAATGGGAGTCATGAAATACTACATGTCACAGAATTCCATTTATATCCAGTTCCTGTCACTTAGGTTTCCAAACAGGCAAGACTGTGTGGAAACCGAGCACAGGTGCAGTGACCTCTGGGTGTGGACTGGAAAGGGCATGAGGGGCTCCTGGGGCGGTGGTGTCTGTGCCTCAACTTGGGGGCGGTCACAAGGCCTGTACATATGTGAAGTCCCATCCATCTGTACTCATAAGATTTGTTATTTTACTGAGCGTAAGTGATGCCTCAAATAACTACTAAAAAGGGGTGATGGTAAATCCTGCCTGATCCTTCAAACCCCATCTCCTCCTGCCCCGCCCTCAACCCTTTTCTTAATCTCCCAGCCACACACCATCCCCTAGAGCAAAGATGTTGTTTTTTGCTGTTTTTTCCCCATACGTGGATTCAAGATCATTGCAAATATCAACCGTACATTTGAAGATTAAAGTGAAAGTCATTCTTGACTCCACCCCATCCTTTCCCTCCTGCTCACCACATTCCTGTTCATTTCCAGAGAAACACTGTGGCCTGGTGGGGGTGGGGGTGTCTCTTCTTCCAGAGGGTCTCTAAGCTTTTACATCCATACATCCATATGGATGGAAATAAGTGCCCCTTTCACCATGGCTTTTATACACACACACACACACACAGACACACACAACATCACACTGGGGCCATGTCTTCTTCCTTGCTTGTTTTGTAGAATAGCAAGCCTTAGAAATCTTTCCACATGCATATGTATAGTTCTACCATTTTGCATCAGCTGCTACACAATATTCCATAACATGGACATACCGTAGGCTGTATTTAACCAAATCACCCTTGGAAGAGACTAAAGTTTTATTTTTCTGCACGTCTCCAGGATGACCGTCGACGTGGCAGCACACATTCTAGCACCCGCTTCTTTTGCCCATGCTCAGGTAGATGCTGAGAAGTGAAATTGGGAACCATGGCATGTGTGCACTTTTTGTGTCAATAGATACGTCAGATGGTTCTCCAGAAAAGACCATTCGAACTTACATTCACACAAACAGCATACGTGAATCCTCTTTCCACACATCTTGGCTAATACTTTTTTTTTTTTTTTTGAGACAGAGTCTGGCTCTGTTGCCCAGGCTTGAGTGCAGCGGCGTGATCTCGGCTCACTGCAACCTCCACCTCCCAGGTTCAAGCAATTCTCCTGCCTCAGTCTCCCAAGTGGCTGGGACTACAGGCCTGTGCCACCTCACTTGGCTAACTTTTTATATTTTTAGTAGAGACGGGGTTTCACCATGTTGGCCAGGCTGGTCTCGAACTCCTGACCTCATGATCCACCCGCCTTGGCCTCCCAAAGTACTGAGATTACAGGCGTCAGCCACTGCACCTGGCCACTTGGCTAATACTTGACATGATCATTTCCTCATTTCTGCCCATCAGATAGGTGAAACGTTGTATCTTGTTTTAACTTGTTTGCCCTCATTCCTAGTGAGTTGAGCATTTTTCTATGTTGCCCTTTGTCATTTCTCTCCCATAAATTGTTTGTTTATATCCTTTGCCTGAATTTTTGCTGGGTTGTTTATCTTTTCCATATTACTCTAGGGAGGCAGTTACAGATTCTGTGTGTGAATCTTTTGTTCTATGTGGTGTAATGTTTTCTGCGAGTCTGTGGCTAATGTCTTCACTGTACTGATATGGAAATGTTAAATGTCGATGTAGACAAAAGTATGTATTTTTCATTTTAGCCCTGTGTATTTTTGTCTTGTTTAAGGTCTTTTGATACCCAGGTTACATTTTCTTTCTTTCTTTCTTTCTTTCTTTTTTTTTTTTTGAGACGGAGTTTCACTCTTGTCGCCCAGGCTGGAGTGCAGTGATGTGATCTTGGCTAACTGCAACCTCTGCCTCCTGGGTTCCAGCAATTCTCCTGTCTCAGCCTCCCGGGTTCCAGCAATTCTCCTGTCTCAGCCTCCCAAGTAGCTTGGATTACAGGCGTGTGCCACCACACTCAGCTAATTTTTGTATTTTTAGTAGAGACGAGGTTTCATCATGTTGGCCAGGCCGGTCTCGAACTCCTGACCTCAAGCGATCCACCTGCCTTGGCCTCCCAAAGTGCTGGGATTACAGGCATGAGCCACCGAGTCCGGCCCATTTTCTTATATTTGTGTGCATTGTCTGTATAGTTCTGCTTGATGTTTAGGTCATAAGTCTGTCTTTGTTTTGGGGAACGGGGTGAGGGTGAGGCTTGATTTTATTTTTCTCCCACAGAACAGGCAAGCATCTCAACACCATTCATTGCCACCCATTAGGGTGTGAACAGCTCCCTTATTGCATCTTAAGTTCATGGCACATGGCTCTGTCTCTGAACCTTCCATTATATCCTATTGATCTCTTCCTCTACTTCCGTTGGTGCCACGGTGTTTCGTTCACAACGTCTTTATTATCTATTGAAAACGGGGAATCACTGCTCTCCACTCTTCTTCCTCTTCCTCTCTTTTTGCACTGTTTTAGCACTTACTCTTCGTGGTGTATTTAGAATCTATTTGCAAATGTCCCTGACAACGTGTGTGGAGATATGGATTGACGCTGTGCGGAACGTGTGGATTTGAAAGGGAAGAACGGACGGTCGTGCAGTCTCAGGCTCCCTGCTCAGGAGTGGAGCAACTTCCTCCTCCCTCTCTTGAGAGCACGGTAACGTCTTGCAGGAGAGTTTTACAATCATCTTTACAAAGATCTCACTCATTAATTAGGTTTACTAGCACATGTTTCAAAGGTCTTGCTGCTATTGTAAACGAAATCTTACGTATTCTATTGCGTCTTCTAATCAGACAGTGCTGATCAGTAAGAATTGTTCTGTATTTGCAATTTTTCTTTTAGTCCCTATGATTTATGGTGTTGGTTAATTAGGTTTTCTATGTGGGCCATGATATATCTGCAAATATTGTTAATGGTGTCTCTTCCTTTTCGATATCTATGCTTAGTTTTTCCTTGTTCTGTGCATTATCAAGGACCTATATTAAATACTGTTTGTGATAGTGATAGCAGGCATCTTTACTATGTTCTTGACTTCAAAGGAACAGCTTCTGATATGTTTTTTCTTTTTGAAGACAGGGTCTCGTTCTGTCACCCAGGCTGCAGTGCAGTGGCATAATCATGGCTCACTGCAGCCTCAACCTCCCAGGCTCAATCAATCCTCTCACCTCAGCCTCCTGAGTAGCTAGGAATACAGGCACCCACTACCACACCTGGCTAATTATTTTTTGGTAGAGATGAGGTTTTGCCAGGTTGGCCAGGCTGGTCTCGAACTCTTGGGCTCAAGCGATCCACCCATCTTGGCCTCCCAAAGTGCCGGGATTTCAAAATGACACATGACAATAACCATTTTCTCTGTTTTCTGAATGTTGCATGTTTACAATACCCTGGATTGTATTCCTGTTTAGTGCCAAAAAATGGTTTCAAAATTATAATCCAATTCCTTGCAGGCCAAAAGGATGCTGGAATAAAACAAACCAGAGCTTCTTCCCCAAATCCCAGTGAGGTTCCTGCCTCTGGGCAGGAAGGAGTGGCCTTTGCTCCTGGGGAAAGGAACTAAAGAGGATTCTGGAGGACTCTGGGCTCCCACAGCCTCTGGGACTCTCAGGCCTCCTCTAGGGGGAAACATGGCCAGAGCCTGGGGAAGACAAATTGAATGCTGCACACGCTGACCGGCTGTGGCCCCTCACCTCACAGCCTAGGAGCTACTTGCTGTAAGGCCACTGTGCAGATGAGAGACATCGGTCTCCACAGTGTTCAACCATTCAGCCAAGATCACGGCCAGTGAGCTGTGGAGAAGGAACCCACATCTGCCTGGATCACGATTCTTTCCACCACTGGGTAGAAGGTAAGTGAGGAATCTGAGTGTCTGGCAGCATTTCTGGAAAATAACTGAGTATTATCATTAGAAGACATTATCATTAGAACCCAAGGGAATTCTTGGTGAAGGCCCATGCTTGTCACACCCAGTCCTACATGGGACTGGCCAAGGCCACTGCTCAGCCAAGGGGAAACTATGTGTTTGAGAGACAAGGGGTTCAGTGAATCCTGTGCTGTTCCCATGGGGGGAACCCTACACAAACCCAGGCACTAGGGCGTCCACCAAAATAATGGTGAGGAGGAGGACAGAGAGGAGAGGGGAGGTGCAGTCAACAGGCTCCCCACTTTGGTGGAGCAGCAAAAATAATGGCGAGGAGGAGGACAGAGAGGAGAGGGCAGGTGCAGTCACAAGGCTCCCGCTTTGGTGTAGCAGCAAGGGACACATTTCTCCCTAGTGTCTTAGAGGAGCATGAATTAAGAATGTATGATTTGAAAAAAAGTAAAAGTGGGTGGGCACGATGTCTCATGTCTGTCATCCCAGCACTTTGGGAGGCAGAGGCAGGTGGATCACCTGAGGTCAGGAGTTCAAGACCAGCCTGGCCAACATGGTGAAACTCTGCCTCTACTAAAAATACAAAAATTAGCCAGGCATGGTGGCACACGCCTGTAGTCCCAGTTTGTTGGGAGGCTGAGGCAGGAGAATCGCTTGAACCCAGGAGGTGGAGGTTGCAGTGAGCTGAGATTGTGCCACTGCACTCCAGCCTGGGTGACAGAGTGAGACTCCGTGTCAAAAAAAAAAAAAAAAAAAAGAAAAAAGTCATAAAAGTAAGACGTTTAAAAAGGAATTTCCGGGTTTCAGTTCACTGTCTCATTGCAGTTGAGCTGCTGGCATCAAGAAAATTCCATGGTCTCTGGAGGACCTGGCTATGCAGACGGTGGTCGGTGGACATCCCAGTCATTTAATACCAACCACTTGGCCCAGGGGGAAGCAGTCACTTGTGGCCCTCTGGGGGGTCTTATCCCATGGGAGCAAGTGAGGAACATTGCCAACCTCTCCGTCACAAATGAGTGGCCCATTGTGTGTAGATCACCAATAAGAACCCCCATGTGGTCCCCACAGGCCTGTGAATAGACAGAGGTAGCAGGATCAGGTCCCATTTTCTGGCAAGGGTCTTAGGATGAAACTATAGGTGTAGAAAGATGCTCCCAGTCTGAGCCAGATGCATGCCTTGGAAGGCCCAGGGGGGAAGCTGTGGTCATGGTCCTGCCTCTCCACATGCTGTCAGCAGTGATGCTTGTCAGATATGTTTGGTTCTCATCCTCCTGGGCACAAGGAAAAGACTGCACATCCTGGCTCCTTGTGGTTGGGTGGGGCCAGTGACAGGCTCTGACCAATGAGTGTGGAGTGGAAATGACACCACAATATCCATGTCAAAGCGACGAATTGTCCATGTGAGACTCCCTGGGACACCCCTTCCTTCAGGCACAGCAGCCAGCAGTGTTCACATGTCCTCCTGCCACGGGCGGAGCCTCCCTGCTGACATGTGGTGGCCGTGCAACATGCATGAGGAAGAAGCTTTTACACCGCTGAAGGCAGGTTTTTTTTGGTCACTGAAGCAGAGCTTAGCCTATGCTGACTATTGCACCTCTAATTCTTCTCCTCTTTGGGGGACCCAAAACTCTAGCATTTCCTTGCACATAGTGGGAGTGCAATTAATGGATGGATGGGTGGATCATAGAATGGTCCAAAGCCCTCCAGAATCTCAGCAGTGGCCCAGAGAGCTGGGCACTCACAAAGTACGGAATTTCTTCTTTCCCCAGATCATGCTGCCTGTGCGGTGTTATTCTCACAAGGGAGGCCAGTCTTGGGAAGGGCAAGTAAGTTGTAACCCAAATAGTGGGATGTTGTACAGAAGGAAGATGTCTCCCCTGATCAAAATTACCTTCTTTCCATCCAGCCAGGTTACCGGTTCCTCCAGGTGCAGAAACATGGGCCAGTGGCTGAGTCCTGGCTCCACGAGATGTTGGGAGAAGGCAGCACACATTGAGGAGAAGCAAGGAGGTAGAGGCAACTTCTCAAACCTGTGTGTGTGTGTGCGTGCATGGGGGTGAGCATGGGGATGAGTGAACATGTGAGTGTGCATGTCTGTGAGAGTAAGAGTGTAAGTGTGCATGTGTGTTAGTGTGTGGGTGTGAGCATGTGTGAGAGTGAGTGTGCAGGGCAGTGAGTGTGTAGGTGTGCATGTGGGTGTGATTGTGAATGTGCATGCTGTGTTAGTGAATGTGAGTGTATATGTGTGAGGGTGCATGAATGTGAGTGTGAGTGTGTGTGTGGATGTATGTGAGTGTGCATGTGTGTGAGAGTATGCATGGCTGTGAGAGTGAGTGCATGTGAGTGTGTGTGAGGATGTTTGAGTATGCATGTGTGCACAAGTGTGAGTGGGCATGAGTGTGCGTGTAAGTTAGTGAGTGTGTGCATATGTGCATGAATGTGAGCTGCATTTCTGCCACTTCAAGCTGAAGCTGAGCCCTGACTGACACAGTTTTCTTATTTCTCCGAGAGCAGCACCACTCCTGATGGTCTCCTCCAAAGCCCCAGGAAACTCTTGTTAGCAATCTTAGATTAAATTTAGAGAGTTTCTGGATCACGACAGGAAGCTGTGTCCAGCACGAAGGTGTCCTGTGAACAGGCTCAATCACAAGCTCTGCAGAGACGGGAGGTGACAGAGGCCCCAGAAAGCCAGTTCCCGACAACGCCAATACTGCACGTTTATCAGCTGCAGCAACAGCCGGCTGGAGGCGGTGGCAGCACCTCAATGCCCTTGCCTCGTCTTCAAGATTCTTCTGTTTGATGTTGCGTCCTCACTGTTCCTCTGCTGAGGAGCTGTAGTGTGGCTCACAACTACGCGATGACTCTCCAGATTCAAAGACCACATCTCACCCTCTCTAAAGCCCCCAGGGGCCCAGCGCAGTGCCATGTGCAGAAGGATTGATGAGCATTTGCTGAGCCGGGTGATGATCCCATGGGCGTTGTTTCCTCTGCCCTCAGTCTCCAGCCTGCAGACGCCTGAATGGATTCTGGAGAGGTGTGCGTTGGACTCTGAAGGTCCTCTGAGCCCATCCAGGATAAAGATGCTCTCTCCCAGGCGTCTGCTCAGCCGCCGGCTATCGGCAGGACATTGCGCACCAGGTATCTTCAAGCTGCTTCTGGCTGGATTTAGGGCATGATGGAAACATCAAGACAACTGTAGTTCTGCCACGGGGTCCCACATCTGCTCATCCTGGGACAGCCAGGGTGTGCTAGGACACCCAGGAAGTGGCAGCAGGTTTCAGCACCCTGGAGAGGGCCAGGCCCCTGTGGCTGGTCAAGCTCCTCAGTGTTAAGGGAGCAGCTCAGGAAGGCCCCGCCCAGGATGATGAGGGGAACAGGAATGAAGTCAGCAGGTGGGCGAGAGGAACATGACTCAGAGCAGTGGGAGGGCAGGAAGCGTGCTGGGGAGGAGCCCTTGAGAGGCCATCACCTGGGGAAGCCCCTGCTGTCCCAGGGACAAGGGAAGGCTCCTCCTTGATTCCCCAGAAGGACAGCGTGGTTACGGTCAAATCCATCCACGGGGCAGATTTTCCCCACGGCCCTGTCCCCTGACCCTAGTGGCCCTCCCACAGACATGCCCTGCAGGGCCCAGGACACTGGCCCTCGATGGGCCCTGAGCCAGTGCCACCTGTGTGTGCACTGATGAAGGTCAGTCACTTTACTGGAGGAAGGAGGAGCAGAAAGAGGAGAAGGAAACATTAACTCCTAAATCACAAGGCAGAAAGGATTCCTGAATCAAATCAGCCAAATCTGCCTCCTAGGTGGTTCCAGATCTGCCCCCTCCGCTCCCCGTTTCTTAGGGCGCGGCAGCAACGTTAACCCGGCTCCACTGCACATCCTCCTGGCCCTGGCCCTGCACCCTTGGCCCCTGCACATCTCATGGCTGGCACCTCTGTACGGGCTCTCATTTCACGTTTCACCTTCAAATTGTCCTCTGTGAACACGTGTATGCATGCACATTTATTGATCTATTTGTTTACGTTTGTTTGATGATCCAGTTGCAGTCTCTTTTCATTAGAAAGCTAGGCTTGTTCCAAGCATAATATGTGCTTGTTTTGACTTCTTTTGAAAACGAAAGCACCTGAAACCTCCCACAGCTAATTAGCCTGCCAGGATTTGTTTAATGGCAGAGACAGAAAAATCCCCTCAATGCAGCCACGCAGCTCAGCAATAGGGCGAAGGGAAAGATGCACCCCAGCCTCTTGACTCAGGTATTTAAGAGGAAAACACGTCCTTCCGTCCTTCCGGGATGGGCAGAGGGCGGTGGCCTGCAGGCCGGCGTGGGTTGGCAGGAACGCCTGGGCTGACAGCTTTTCCTTCTGCCTTTCTGCTTCGCATCTGTCTCCCCAGAGACAGCAGACACGCCCAGCACCACGGTGGGCACGGAGACTCAGCCCCAGCCCGAGAAGCGGCCCCAGATCCTGAGTTATTTAACAAGCAGAAGTGAGTAAATGATGTCCGAGGCTCCATCCCTCCCATCCCTGCTGATGGCTCATCAGTCACAGGCAGTTACAGGGAACGGGGGAAGCCACCATCAGGGAGGTCCGTTTACTGCAGGATAGATGATTCGAATTAAGATTTCCACCTCCAATCCAAATCATGGAAACAAGACATTACATTTGATTACAGCCAATTAAAATAGCAGTCATCCTACCTTGGAGTGATCTCCTGCCTTATGTGGGCGAAGCCTCCGAGTCTTTCTATGTTATTTCCTCATTTGTGCCTAAAAAGTTCCTTCTAGGGAAGAAGGGCCCAGCATCATCCTGCCCACTGTGCAGATGGAGAACCCGAGGCTCAGAGGTGCTTTCATGCACTTCCCAACCTCCCAGAGGCCTGGAGAGCAGGGACCGGCTGCGCTTCTCCTCCCGTGCTCTGCTCCTGAGCCAGGAGTTTCCCCAGCCAGGCCCCTGCCCCGAGCCCAGGTTGGGCCATGATTTCCTCCTTAGCCTGCCTCGGTCTCATCCTCTGGCCTCCAATAATAGGGCACTTCCTCCAGGCAGCCGAGCCCAAGCCTCATGCTCCTATGCAGCCTTTCAGGAAGTCCGTGTGCTTCTGCCTTTAGAATAACCTTAGCGGCAGACGTGTCCCAGTGCTGCTCTCATGAGATTTGCCCTGGGATTCTCTTCCGCACCCATGGCCTCTCCTTGGGGTCCTGCGGGACACACCCCAGGCTGCTGCCTGCACCCAGGCCCTGCACTCCCCACACAACTGCCTGGGGTCCCTCCCCAGCCTGTGTCAGTGGGTGTCACCCTCTGCTTGTACCCCGCAGGGGCTACACCTGCCCTTCAGAACCTGTGCCATCCCAATGGCAGCAGAGGAGGCCTTGGTCCTCCCCAAGGGCCCGTGCGCTCCCCGGGGCCCCGGATCCCTGCAGGGCGTTGTGCCTGTGCCCTGTGACCAGTTCTGGTGCATGGGCTGTGAACTGTAGGGACAGGAGAGGGCCCAGGGAGCTCCCCATCCTCTCTCCCAGAGGCTGGTCTGGGTTCTGTCCCTGCACCACAACTTCCACACCCCTGCAGGCTTAAAACAGCCCTAGCTATGGTCTCACGATTCCTGTGGTGCGGCCTGGGCAGCCCTTTCCTCTCTCACACAAGAAACTCCAAGGAAGGAAGCAGAGAAGGAGCCCAGACCTCCTGTTCTGAGGTTGTCCCCAGACCCTCCTGTCCTGCAGGCCTCCCGTGGTCAGGCAAACAAAGGGCACCCTAACAATAGACTCAGCAGGGCAGTCCCAGCAGGGGCATACCAGGCTTGCTGGCTGTCCCCAGTCCAGGGCCCCCTCTGTCTTCTTGAGCCCACCAGGGGGTGGTCCAGCCCCAGGAGGCCCTTCCTCTCTTTAGGGCCACAGTCACTGGGGACCTATCTGTGTTCATGGTGCTGCCTGTGCCTGCTCTGGTGTCTGATGGGGCTGAGACAAACCCCACTGTGAGCTGAGTCCCAGAGAAGGCGGCAGGGAGGGGGTGGGGAGTGGAGGAACACTAAGAATTCCATGCAAATGATATGCAAATGATCAGCACATGCTCGGGTTTGGATCCTGTTTTCTTCCTGGCCTCATTCCTGCTGGACTGTGAACCTGCCCTACTTTCTGTCTCCCAGTTATAGACTTTTTGGGAAAAACATTTTTAGCTACCAGCACTCTCCCAAGTCCAACAGAGCCAGAGCGAGGCTGTGAGACCCCCACCCACCACCTGGGGATGGAGCTTCCCTCCCCACCATCTGCAGGCTGTGCCCCCAGCCCGCCCCCGAGTTCTTCTCTCCTCCATGCTCTGCCTGAGTCCCCTCCTCCAGGAAGCCTTCTCTGACCAGTGCAGGCCACAGGGTCCTCATGGAGTTGTGGGGGTACAGCAGACAGGACACTGGGCAGGTGACCATGAGCTAGTGAGAGTGGGAAGGACTCATAAAACTCATTTGAGAGGAGAATTTGAGCTGTGCAAATTTGTATCCATCTATCCATCCACTCATCCATTCATTCATCCATCCATCCATCCATCCATCCACTCTTTCACCTATCCATTCATCTATCCACCCACCCATCCATCCATCCATCCATCCATCCACTCTTTCACCTATCCATTCATCTATCCACCCACCCATCCATCCATCCATTCATCCACTCTTTCATCTATCCATTCATCTATCCATTCATCCACACACCTATCCATTCATCTATTCATTCTTCATTCATTCACTCATCCATCCATTCATTCATTCATTTACCTATGTATTCATTCATTAATTCATCCTCCCACTTATCCATTTATTGATCAGTCATTTTGTTCATTCATCAATCCACTTCTCCATTCAACAAATAGGGGACAACTGAGACTGAGACCAAGACCAAGTCCTGTCCCTCGTTGGGCTTGTTTGTGCTGCAGACAAAGAGTAACCAAAATAATCCACGTTAAAGCATTGGGTGGTGATAAGGGAAGAAAAATCAAATAGGTGAAGGTCAGCGTGACATGGCAGGGGTGTGAGTGGGGCTCCTTCAGATGCGTGGTCAGCAGCAGAAGGTGTTCGAGCCACAGGGGCTGACTCCTGGGGACGGGGAGCAGGTGGAGAGGAGGAGGCCTGGGATGAGCCTGGCAGGAAGAGGAACGCCCATCGAGGAGACTCAGGGGCGGGTGCCTCACGGGGACCGTGGCCAGGCTGGGGTCGGGCGCAGTGCAGCAACACCAGACTGAGGAGGACAACGCCCACACTGGAGACTCGCAGTTCCATCCGGACTTCGTGGGGCTGAAGTGGGTCCTTCTTCCTGCTCCGTCTCGGGGATATGAGGGGCACCCTGGCAGCAGGAGAGCTCCGTATACTAACAGCAGCCCCTATTTAAGAATTCTTGTAGCCAGGCATCCTCATCACCTCCTGTTTCTGAAATAGGCCTATCTTGTCCTCATTGGTGTTAGTGACACAAACCCCACCGGAAGAACCTAAGCCCTGAAAGGGGATGAATGGGTGAATCTAGGGGAGGGGCAGAGCGACCTGATTTGAGGTCTGGGTGAACCCAGGGCTCAGGTCACTATCACCAAGGCCTGATCTACCCCGGCTCTGCTTCTTCCACGTGGACTCCAGTATCCAGCAGGCTCTGTCCACTGGTCCCAGGGGCGCAACCTGTGCCACGCCCCCTCAGGTCACAGGCAGTGAGAAAGGCCAGAGCCTCTCAGCCTGTTACCTTGCATCTGATTGGCTCTGATGGAGTCACACCCCTATGCCTGAGCCAATCACGTGCTCTGGGACAGCCGTGTGCTGATTGGCTGTGACTCAGTCATGTGATCTGTCCCTGGACTGGGGATGTCCCCAAACCACGTGGACTGAGGCTGGGTGAAGGGTGATCCTCAGGGGGCTGTCCCAGGCACTGGGGAATGGCTGCCGAGTGGTGTCCCTGGGAGAGCATCAATTTCCCTGCTTTACAGAGAAGGGAACCGTGCTCAGTGGTGAGGATAGCTCCGGGATCGCACAGCACAGCTGTCAGGGTCAGCACTGGGAGTTGGACCTGCCTGGAAGGCCTGGGCTCTGATCGCTGGTTGAACTGTCCTTGGCCTGCCTCTGGCCCTGAGCCACAAGTCAGCTCTGGAGATGCCTGGGTGGCAAAGGCACGCCCCATAGACCCTCTCCATTTTACCCACAACCTGACAATGAGCCCAGCACAGGCAAGGACCCGCAGACAGTGCTATAAATCTACCCCTCCATGGTAAACTGCAAAGCAGCCATTAAGTCTTCAGGAAACACATACTGTATGGCAATTAAAATGATGTTCTCCCCCTCCGTCTCAGGGATGAGACATGTGAAGACCAGTGAGAAGTACTCATCTTTTACAATGAATGTCAACAGACTCTTACAAATGAATTCACCCCAGACTACATTGTCAGCTCCTGGGGACAGGTTTAAATCGCCTTCTGTGTCTGTAAGTATCAGCTTGTCCTGGAGTCGACCCCAGATCTGAGGAGCACAAATGCTAGCTTGGAAGCCTGAGGTCTCCGGGCTCCTGCACAGACAGACAGCCGGACAGACAGACACAACACATCCCTGGGCTCCTGTCCTTCTGCCCCCTACAGTCCTCTCTCAGGGTGGGTGTCCCGTTGCACAGGCAGAAGTGGGGCTTGCTCTTGGCTCCTCCAGGCACCTCTGTCTCCTGACCCACAGCCTGGGGCGGTGGGATAAGATAGGGAGGGGCCTGATGAGTGCAGCACCAGGAGAGACACTCAGCTGGACACACTGCTCCGTCCGTGCTGGGTCTTTAGACAGGTGTCCATTGTGATTGGCCCGTGCTCCACTCTGACTGAAAAATGCTCCAGCCTGATTGGACGGTGCTCCATTGTGATTGGCCCATGCTCCATCCTGATTAGATCATGATCCATTCTTTGTGGTTCCGGATCCATTCTCATTGAGGTATGCTCCATCCTGATTGGCAAATCTTTCATCTTGATTGGCCCCTGCTCCAGTCTGTGTGGTCTGTGGTCAATTCTGATTGGTCCATGCACCATTTAAGTCGGTGCCCTATTTTAATAGTTCAGTGCCCTGGGGAATATGTTCCCAATTGGAACTTCCCACTGGTTTGGAAATAACTGGGAAATTCTCCCCACCCCATCACCTCTCTGCGGTTCATCCCTAAGATTCCTGCCCAGCATTCTGCACCCTTGAGCACATTCTAGCCCATTCCATTGTCTCTAAGGGAGAAAAGGCTCAGGGAAGGGTTGGAAGCAATTAGGAAAAGGGAACAAGTCTGGGTTTCTTTTAAATCCTGACGTTTTCAGCATTTGCAGATTCCCCAGGGCCAGATGCTTAGCCATCTGCATGGAGCACTTTCTCCTGGAAACGATTTCCTGCCTCCCAAATGGCACAATTCTTGACTGTGCCGAGGGCCATATCACTGCTTCAGGAACAGACGCTCGCTGCTGGCACCCAGAGAGGGAAGGCTGTCTGGTTCTGGAATCTCATTTTCCAATCCTGTAATGATATGCAACTGTGTTCACACTACACTCTGCAGCTGAGAGGCCCCTCCCCAGCCTGAGCTCAACTCCCCTCAACCCTTCCCCGGCACAGAGCGACTCTCAGACTCGGGGTTCCCCTGTTCCCACCCCAAAATGTCTCCTCTGCAACCTGGTACAGTGCCAGATCCCAGGGGTGCACCTCCTATCCTCTAGGTAAGCATTGCCCCTCGGAAGCTCTTTTACAATTAAAACCTGCCAGGGAACTCAACCCCGCTCTCAAGGTCACCGAGTGCTCACATCTGCTTTTTATGGTGCCCCAAGAACCTTTCCCTCCTATTCCACCAAGAACGCACTGGTTTCCCATGGAAATGACCCCCCCGGTTCTCAGATCACGTGTCTGTCCCAGCTCTGGGATGGATGTTGATGAGGCCTGGCCAATCAGAGCATCTTGATCAGGGCACCTGGTGCTGGATGGACACAACCCCCAGGCAGTGAAAGCCAGAGGGACCCACGTCTGGGCTTTGACAGAGGACTGGGAGGATGGATCTTTTCATAAATGTCCCTGAGAGGAGGGGAGTGGGCTTGGCACTGCAGGTGGAGGGGTTGGCCCCACATGGCTGAGCTCAACCAGGAGAGGAGCCAGACAGGCAGCAGAGTCAGAGAGAAGGAGACAGAGAGGCAGACACAGAGAGACAGAGAGGTCCTGGTGGCTTCTCCCGGGCCCATCCATCAAGCTGTACCTGCAGGTGCACAACCCTGGACCCTTCAGTTGGTTTGAGTTGGGTTTTTTGTCTCCTAACAGAGTCCTAAATATGGAGAAGACATCAGAGAGGGAGGTGGAGAGGCTTTGACAAACCTCTCCACAAGCAGCACCTCCAGACTGGAGACTGCTCCCCGTTTCCTCCCAGCACCCACCCACGGAAGCAGCTGGTGCCCATGGCAGGGACGGCTGAGGGATGTGTCCAGGACGCCCTCCCAGGAGGCTCGGTGTTTGGGCTCCTCAGCTCATCCATCAGCACAGACATCCTAGGTCCTCCCCACTGGAGGGACTGGGGTGGAGAAGGGACCACTTCACCCAAGGTCTGAATGAAAAGGCTTCCACAGGTGAGGTGAGGATGGCAGGGGTGAAGGTGAAGCCTGGACATGACCCAGAAGGGTGGACATTGGCCTTGACCAACTGGCAGAGCCCCAGGGGATGGAGTGAGATTGATGCCCCCAGGCCTGGCTGGCACAGAGCCAAGGAAAACACCTGCGTCAGAGCTTCCTTCCACCCACCCCCTATGCCGACCCCTCACCTAGCTGTGGAGTCCCCAGAGCTAGAGAGGACCCTCCCTTCCTGCCCACTCCCTAGCAGGGTAACCACTGCCCAAGACTCGTCTTTACCTCACTGAGAAGTACTTGGCTGGTCCGTTTCCCCTTAGAACTGCAGAGGTCGATGCAGCGGCAGGGGTCACCAACCCTGTCACCTGGGCAGGGCTTGCAGATAGTGCTTGATGGGCCAAGTCCAGTTCCCAGGTGGAGCTTTAGCCCATGGGATCCTTCAACATCAGAGCACACAGAACCCCCTTAAACCTAATCGATTTTTTTTTGCCAGTGTTCTGTGGTAGAGATGGGTGTCGTTCACCTAATCTGCCTTCTGCAGATGGAATCTACGGCAGCTCAATGTGACCCTGAATCTCACAGAGCCAAAGAGGATGTCCTGGAGTCTATTTCTTAGCTCACACAGGTGTATTTTCTGCAGGGTGGATTCCTAGAGGGAAGACGTAAGAGCTGAGCACCATCAGTGTCCCCACGTGAGCCCAGGGGCTGGAGAGTCTGTTGCTGGTCATGCACCATGTTCCCCTCAGAGCCCCTCACCACCCTCATCTGTCCCCTCACCACCCTCATCTGCCTCCTCACCACCCTCATCCGTCTCCTCACCACCCTCATCTCTCTCCTCACCACCCTCATCTGTCCCCTCACCACCCTCATCTCTCTCCTCACCACCCTCATCTCTCTCCTCACCACCCTCATCAGTCTCCTCACCACCCTCATCTCTCTCCTCACCACCCTCATCTGTCCCCTCACCACCCTCATCAGTCTCCTCACCACCCTCATCTGTCCCCTCACCACCCTCATCAGTCTCCTCACCACCCTCATCTCTCTCCTCACCACCCTCATCTCTCTCCTCACCACCCTCATCTCTCTCCTCACCACCCTTATCTGTCCACTCACCACCCTTATCTCTCTCCTCACCACCCTTATCTGTCTCACCACCCTTATCTGTCTCACCACCCTCATCTGTCTCCTCACCACCCTTATCTGTCCCCTCACCACTCTTATCTGTCCCCTCACCACCCTTATCTGTCCCCTCACCACCCTCATCTCTCTCCTCACCACCCTCATCTCTCTCCTCACCACCCTTATCTGTCCACTCACCACCCTTATCTGTCTCACCACCCTTATCTGTCCCCTCACCACCCTTATCTGTCCCCTCACCACTCTTATCTGTCCCCTCACCACCCTTATCTGTCCCCTCACCACCCTCATCTGTCTCCTCACCACTCTTATCTGTCCCCTCACCACCCTTATCTGTCCCCTCACCACTCTTATCTGTCCCCTCACCACCCTCATCTGTCTCCTCATCACCCTCATCTGTCTCCTCACCACCCTCATCTGTCCCCTCACCACTCTTATCTGTCTCCTCACCACCCTCATCTGTCTCCTCCCCACCCTTATCTGTCCCCTCACCACCCTTATCTGTCCACTCACCACTCTCATCTCTCTCCTCACCACCCTCATCTGTCTCCTCACCACCCTCATCTGTCTCCTCACCACCCTCATCTCTCTCCTCACCTTCTCATCCCCAACCTGGCACCCACTGGGACCTCCAGCTCCTCCACACCCAATTCCCTTTCCCTTCCTCCGCCACTCCCACATTCTTACCTACCCCATGCTGCAAAAGAGACTCAATACATTGATGTGTCCAACTCACAAGATTCTCCCTCTGACTTTGCAACAGGGAGAACCTCTGCCCCAGGTTAGGGCCAGCGTCATCCTTTCAAACACTCTCTTGCATCTGGACTGACTGCCCCCAGTTTTGACAGTACCTCCGTGTGCAGCATCATCCCAGGCCCTGCTTCCCAGGCACCGCCCCATGGGGTGAGCAGCCTCCTGGTCTCTGACTCCCTCCTCCCTCTGGTTCCTCCCTCTGACTGCCCCGCCCCTGCCCACCCAGATGCATTCAGGAAAGCCAGGGGCTTGTGTTTGAAAATCATTTTCGTCCCACAGGGCCCCGAGCCTGAACCAGGCCTGGTCAGGGGGTCTCTACGCCGTCCCCCGGCCCCACAGCCCCGTACATGGGGAAGGCACACGTGGTTGGGCTCTGATGCAGCTCAGGACCCCCCTCCTCCTTGGAGCCACGTGGCTGAGAAAAAGTTGCCTCCTGTGTGCCGGACCCTCCCATGGGGAGCACTTGCTGGGTGCCTCTGTGGCCCTGAGACACTGCTGCAGAATGGAGATAAAGTCACTGGCTGGCTGTCCCCTGGCCCACCCGCCTTCCCATGTGTCCACAAAGGATGGCCTCAGGCTGCTTGGGGCTGTGCTGGACGACCCCCATGTGGCCACCCAAGGGCATGTTGGGGTGAAACATATACCCAGGTTACTATCCTGGGCACTCTGGGGTCCTTTGGGGCCTGCTGTGTGGGCCACCCTGGCTGGCGGCCTCTCCTGAGTCTACAGTTGGGAGCTGGCACCAGCTCTAGACTCAGGCTGACCCCTCAGAGGACGACTGTGCAGCCCTCCCCACCCCTCCTGGCACTGGGCTGCCAGCCGCAGGTGGCCTGTGGCTCTGCTGCTCATCACGTGTCCAACATGGGGTGGGATATGGTCTCCCCTCCTGCAGGGACCCTGATGTTCACACAGGATCCCCAGGAGCCCCTCACTGTGTTCAGCTGAGTCAGCACTCACTCCTACACAGCCTCCCCATCAGGCAAGCAACCCCCCAACCCATGCCCGCCCTCCCTGGTCCTGTCCAGGCCCAGAGGGGGTGATTGTTGCAGGGTGACTGTCTATCTCCATCTCTTCTTAAGCCGTGTGTGTGTGTGTGTGTGTGTGTGTGTGTAGGGGGGGTTACAATTACGGGAAAAGCCCTGCTGGACCTCCTGTTGCCAAGAGAAAGGTGCCTCTACCTTCAATTTTGTAGAACAGAGTGGGTGTCAGGAGGGTGGCAGCTGAGGCCATGGCCAGGTGCTCCTCAGTGGGTGGATTCCCCAGACAAAGTCTTCACCTCTCACCCTGCCAGCTCCTCCTCACACACCTATTCCTGTTATTTCAGTGAATGGTACCATCCTCCTCCCATCGATCTGGGTGCAGAGCCCTAGAAACAGGGCCCAAGAGGGCCTGGAAGAAAGGAGAAGAGGACTTCATGATCGCGGTCAGCCCCTCCCTGCACTCACTCCTCACCCACACCTCCAGCCCTGCTCTCCTGTGGTCCCCTCCTGGGTCTCCCGCAGTCCCTTCCTTGGTCTCCTGTGGTTCCCTCCTGCATCTCCCGTGGTCCCCTCCTGCGGGTGGAGTGGCAGCTCCTGGATATTCTCAGACTCACCTCTCAGGTCTGCACACCCTCCCAGCCCCCCTGGTGTTTCTTTCTCATCTGAGCAAATCCCTTTGGCATCAGAGAGAGGCCTGTGGACAGCCCACAGGAAGGCATCTAGGACAGTGAAGCTCAAAGCACTTCCCTGGTGTGGGGGTGAAGGCTGATGTTTCCAGAGAAGACATGTTTCCACCACACTCTACACGGCTGCCTAGTTCTCCTCTGTCCACACCAGCCTGGCTGTCAGGAGAGCACATTTGCATGGAAGGGGCTCAGGGTGTGGAAGAAAGGCAGACTCAGGGTGGACTCAGACAGGAGCAGAACCACACGCATCGCATGAAAAGCACCATCAGTGGACAGTAACCCTTAGTCAGACTTCACAGCATTAACAGCCCCAGCGTAAAAGAAATTGCTTGGCATGTCTCCTCCCATCTCTGCACATCATGTGTCAGGTGGCCACTCAGATGGCTAATTGACTCCCTTGGGGAGCAGAGGCTGGGCCCAGGCAGCAACAGTGGTTCTGGTGTGATAATGTGACAATTAAACAAAGTGGCATCTGATTAAGTGACCACATCGATTCTCTTAACATGGAAGGACAGTAGCTCTTAGACCAGGTGGCATAAATCTCACTTTCTTTTCCAGGCTCCCTCCAGTGGAAATGTCAAGGTAAGAAACAGGCCAGCGACAAACATGGACAGATACATCCTAGCCCTAATATACTCACCAAGCTCCCTCTAATGCTGGCCAGGTACCATGCATTCATCAATCCGTCCACATTCCAGTGTTTGATGAAGTCTCCAGGGAAATAGCTGGTGCTGTCAGGTGATGAGCAGATGCAACCAGAGATGGATGATGGGGTCATTAAGAAACAGAGGAGCAAATGGGCAGACAGATAAATGGAGAATTGGTGAAAACGGGGATGGGTGTGCAATGGATGACTGGATAATTGCAGGACAAATGGTATAATTGGTTAAAATCCAGATGATTGGTTAAAACGGGGGGATGGGTGTACAAATGGATGAGAGGGTAGATGGATGATGGATGGACAGATGGAAGGATGGATGGATGGATGGAAGGAAGAAGGATGTATAGTAACCTGAGTATATGTTCAGATAAGTGAATGGGGAGATGGATGGGTGGATGGATGAATGGAAGGGAGACGAATGGATAGTAAACTGGGTATATGTTCAGATAAATGGATGGGCAGATGGGCAGATGGATGGATGGATGGATGGATGGATGGAAGAAGGATGTATAGTAACCTGAGTATATGTTCAGATAAGTGAATGGGGAGATTGATGGGTGGATGGATGAATGGAAGGGAGATGAATGGATAGTAAGCTGGGTATATGTTCAGATAAATGGATGGGCAGATGGGCAGATGGATGGATGGATGGAAGAGAGAGAAAGATACATAGCAACCTGGGTATATGTTCAGATAAATGAATGTGGAGATGGATGGATGGTTGGATGGATGGAAGAGAGAAGAATGGATAGTACCCTTGGCATATGTTCAGATAAGTGGATGAACAGATGGACAGATGGTGGATGGATGGATGGATGCATGGAAGAGAGAAGAATGGATAGTAAGCTGGGTATATGTTCAGATAAGTGGATGGACAGACAGATGAACAGATGGATGGATGGTGGATGGATTAGTGAGAAGGTAGGTGGCCATACACACAAATGACAACTTTGAGAGCGAATGTTTGACTTAAATCTTAGGGTCATCATGTTCCCAGGAGACAAGCAGGTGGTGCGTTACTCCTCACCTTCTGTTCCCAGCAGCCCAAACTTCCCGTTTCCACCACTTTCCCTAATCAATTCAGACACTCAGGGAATGAGGGGGTCACAATCTGAGTCAGCGGGAGGTCAGCCAACCTGGCCAGCGGTGTGGATGCCCCAGGCAGCCCACACGTGGGTGGTGACTTGAACCTACACAGGCCATGGGGTAGAAATTTGGGCAGTTACCTGGATAATTGGGATAAAAACAACTCCACTCAAGAACCCGGAGGACTCGGGCCTCATGGGCTCTGGCGGGACACGATCCTCGGGTCACTCCCCTCCCCGTCCCTGTGCAGGTCCTGACCCAGGGAGCCCCTCCCATGCGGAGGGCAACGCTGAGCCGGCCCTGGGCACAGACAGGTCTAATCATCCCTGTCTTCCCCCCCAGGGGAACCACAGCCCATCTTTCCTCCAACACAAACCAACCACATCCCTGGATGGAACTCAGACAAACCACTTTCTATTGACTTCAATTTGCATTTTAAATAGACTAAGTGGCTCCGGAAAGAAAGCAGAAGTTCATTAGTGTTGTGAAATGCCATTTCCATCAACTCCTTGCATGGGAATCCTAATTACAGCTCCCTGGGGAGCAGTGGCAGGACCCAGGCCCACCGAGCCAGCAGCTGGAGCAGAAGTGAGCGGAGAGCAGCCTTGGCTTCCTGGGCCCTGGCTGGGAGAGCGGGGCTGCCTGGGAAAAGGAGCCCCCTCCTCCAACTCAGAGGCCCCTGGACCCTGACCTTGGCCGGCCAGTGGCCTGACCAGCAGCCGTGTCAGCAGCATTGCCCTGGGAGCAGGGGCTCTCAGTCCTGGTGCACTCTGGAACCCAAGGAGCCTGAGACAATCTTGTGCCTGGAGACCCCCCAGCCAAGAGATGCAGGTGGGTGTGGGAGTCATCACAGACCCCAGGGGTAACTATGCCTGGAGAACCCCCCCAGAGATGCAGGTGGGCGTGGGAGTCAGCACAGACCCCAGGGGTAACTATGCCTGGAGACCCCCCAAGAGATGCAGGTGGGCGTGGGAGTCAGCACAGACCCCAGGGGTAACTATGCCTGGAGAACCCCCCCAGAGATGCAGGTGGGCGTGGGAGTCAGCACAGAACCCAGGAGTAACTATGCCTGGAGATCACCCCAGAGATGCAGGTGGGCGTGGGAGTCAGCACAGACCCCAGAGGTAACTATGCCTGGAGACCCCTCCCCCCCAAGAGATGCCAGTGGGTGTGGGAGTCAGCACAGACCCCAGGGGTAACTATGCCTGGAGACCCCCCCAAGAGATGCAGGTGGGCGTGGGAGTCAGCACAGACCCCAGGGGTAACTATGCCTGGAGACCCCCCAAGAGATGCAGGTGGGCGTGGGAGTCAGCACAGACCCCAGGGGTAACTATGCCTGGAGAACCCCCCCAGAGATGCAGGTGGGTGTGGGAGTCAGCACAGACCCCAGGGGTAACTATGTGCGGCTGATTCGTGACCACTTTCCTGGGCACCTTCTACCTCCCCGACAGAGGCCCACACCTCCCCCCACAGACAGAACCCATCCCCAACCGTGCACTGAGCGCCAGGGAGACAAAGCCCCATCCACCCGCAGTGCACTCATTCATGGAGGAATAAATGTGTGTTGGCTGGAGAGGGCTTTTATATTACTCACTAAAATTTTCAACGCATCTATCCACAAAGACAACACATCAGGAAGGGATCATGTTTTCAACAGATGAGGCTGTAGCCATTGCAGGTCCGCAAGCAAAACAGTGAGCTCCACCTACACCTCCCACCTCACGCAAAAACTACCTCAGCATGTATCGGGGACCTACGTGTAAAACGTAAAATTATAAACGTTTTAGAAGCAACATTGGAGAAAGCTTTGTGACTTTGGGTTAGGCAATGACAAAAGCACAATTCTTAAAAAAAAAAAAATCTATAAACTTGACTTCATCAAAATTAAACCCTTTTGCTCTGCAGAAGACAGAGTTTAGAGAATGATCAGACCAGCCACCGGCTGGCAAGGAATATTTGCAATTCATATATCTGACCAAAGTCCTGTATCTGGAATATGTCAATAACTCTTAAAGCTCAACCATAACAAAGCAAAGGACACAATATTTTTTAAATGAGGAAAAATGTACACAGACGTTTTCCCAAATAAAATATACGAGTGGCAAATAAGCCCATAAAACAATGGACAATGTCAAGAATTATTAAGAAAATGCAAATTAAAGTCATGATGAGGTCACAGCACACACCTATTGGGATGCGAAAATTAACAAAAAAAGGAAAGCAAAGAAAGAAGGAAATGACAGCAGGTGCTGCTGAGGCTGCCGAGCAAGCTGCGCTCACAGTGGACGGTGCAGCCACTTCATTATGGAAACAGGGTGGCTGCTGCTCCAGCCAAACACTCCACACACTCAGCATGTGAGTCCGCAGCCCCACCCCAGGGACCCACTCACGTGGAGTGGAAAACCTACGTCCACATAAAAAAATGTAGGTTAAAGTTCCTAGTGGCTTTATTTGTAATTGCAGAAACCGGAAACAACGCAAATGCCCCCATCAGTGAGCACAGAACGAGCCGCCATGCATCGGTGCGGTGGACGCTGCTCAGCAGGGAGATGGGCAGGGCAGGCCGTGGGTGTGCACAGCCACCCGTGCAACTCTCAATGACCTGGGCTGAGGGCTGGGAGCCCACCCAGAAGGCTCCCACTGCGTGAGCCCATTTATGGGACACTCTGGATGTCAGAGAAGAGGCCTGCGGTTTCCAAGTGTTAGGGTGGAGGGGAGGGGTGAGTACAAGAGGAAGTGTGAAGGGATGTGGGGGTGATGGGGCTGTTCCTCTGTCTGTCCATCCACTTATCTGAACATATACCCAGCTTACTATCCATTCTTCTTTCTTCCATGCATCCATCCATCCATCTGTCCATCTGTTCTTCCACTTATCTGAACATATGCCAAGGGTACTATCCATTCTTCTCTCTTTCATCCATCCATCAATCTCCCCATTCATTTATCTGAACATATACCCAGGTTGCTATACAGCCTTCTTTCATCCATCCATCCATCCATCCATCCATCCATCTGTCCATCCACTTATCTGAACATGTACCCAGGTTACTATGCATCTTTCTCTCTCTTCCATCCATCCATCCATCCATCCATCCATCCATCCATCCATCCATCCATCTGCCCATCTGCCCATCCATTTATCTGAACATATACCCAGCTTACTATCCATTCGTCTCCCTTCCATGAGTCTGTGCAGTGGTCCAAACCCCCAGAACTGCACACCAACAAGGGCATGAAAATTAGAAGACAAATTTTAAAATGCATTTCCTCTTCCACCAAGCAGCTCTCCAGGAATGATTCCCATGAATGCACCCACATGAGCATCTTAGCAAAGGATGGGGAGCCTGTGAGGGACCCGCTGCAGGCGTGGGTTAAATGAGCCTGGAGCTTCCAGGCCTGGAATCCTCCATCCAGTGGGTAAAGAATGGGGCAGATCACTGTTGACTGACAGGGACTTTTCCCATGAGCGCCGTGTGAAAGGGATGTGGAGCCGCACACAAACCACCCTGTCATTTGCGTGGGAAGAAGAGACATAGCCATGTGTTTCCTTGTTGGTGACACAGTATTCGCTGGAAGGATGAACAGAGATGATAACACCAGCTGCATCTGGGGAGGGAACTGGAGGCCGAGGGACAGTGTGGAGACCTGCTTGTCAGTGAGTGTCCTTTGAAGTGTTGGAGGACACTTTGTCTATTCAACAGGAAATGTATTTTATAGTTGTTGCTCCAGCCTGTAGGTCTGCAGCTAAGGAGAATTGCCATCCTCCTGCCAAGCTTATAGGAAGAAGCCTCAGCCCAGGGATCCAAGGAGCCATCCCAGTTCCACACATGCAGGTTAAGATTATTCAGCTCTAAAGGTCAGCACAGGGCCGACCTGGAGGAACAGGAAATATGTAGGTTCCCAGCATGGGTCAGTGATCCCCTGACCAGGCCAGCAGCATCCATCCATCCATCCACCCACCTACCTACCCACCATTCATCCATCCTTCCATTCACCCATTAATCCATGCATCCATCCATCCACCCACCCATCCTTCTAGCCATCCACCCATCCACCCATCCACCTATCCTTCCATGCACCCACCCCATTCACCATTTATCTATCATCCACCCATCCATCCAGTTATCCTTCCATTCACTCACCCATCCACCCACCTACCCACCATTCATCCACACTTCCATCCACCCATCCACCCATCCATCCATCCTTCTAGCCATCCACCCATCCATCTATTCTTCCATGCACCCACCAAATCCACCATTTATCCATCATCCTACCATCCACCCACCCTTCCATCTACCCATCCACCCATTCATCCATCCTTCCATCCACCCATTCATCCGTCCATTCATCCATTCATCCATCCTTCCACCCACCCATCCATCCTTCCATCACCCATTCACCCTTCTATCATCCATCCATCCATCCATCTTTCCATCCATCCATCCATCCATCTATCCATCCATCCATCTTTCCATCCATCCATCCGTCCATCCATCCATCCATTCATCCATCCATCCTTCCACCCATCCACCTATTAATCCATTCTTCCATCCTTCCACTCATCCATCCGTTCATCCATCCTTCCACCCATCCACCCATCTACCCATTCTTTCATCTAGTTCACTGAGCACATGCTGTGGGCCAGACTGCATGCTGAAGCTGGGGATAGAGCCATTAGGAAGAAAAACAAGGTCCCTGAACTCCTGGACTTAGCTCTGAGTCAGGGAAACAGAGTAGCCACATACCCTTCCTTTTACTTAAAAAAAATCAATTCCTCATGGAGAAAACCATATTGCAATAATAACACACACCTAAAATTTAAAAAATTCCCATAGTCTGAGCAGATATGTAATTTATTCTTCTTCTTCTTTTTTTTTTTTCCTTGAGATAGAGTCTCACTCTGTCGCCCAGGCTGGAGTGCAGTGGTGTTGGCTTACTGCAACCTCTGCCTCCCAGGTTCAAGCAATTCTCCTGCCCCAGGCTCCCAAGTAGCTGGGATTACAGGCGTGCACCACCACACCTGGCTAATTTTTGTACTTTTAGTAGAAACGAGGTTTCACCATGTTGGCCAGGCTGGTCTCGAGCTCCTGACCTCAAGTGAGCCACCCGCCTCGGCCTCCCAAAGTGCTGGGATTACAGGCGTGAGCCATCGCATCTGGCCTCAGATCTGTAATTTCATTTGTCCATATTATTTTGTGATATTTGTCCACAGGACCATTTACTTTGTAACAAGTTTGTACCATTATCATAAATACAAACAGATGGTCCGACGGGTCAACGCAGGAGTTTTTGACTTTATGATAATGTGAAAATGATCCGCTTTCAGTAGGAACCCTACTTTGATTATCTATACAGCCATTCTTTCACTTACAGTGCAGTGTTCAATAAATTACAGGAGATGCTCAACACTGTATTATCAAATACGCTTTCTGTGAGATGATTTTGCCCAACAGTAGGCTAACGTCATGTTCTGAGCATGTTTAAGGTAGACCAGACAAAGCTATGCTGTTCCATAGGTTTGGTGCATTGATGCATTTTGACTTAGGACATTTTCAGTTTAGGGTGGGTCCTCGTGACACAGCCCCACTGTAAGCCGAGGAGCATCTGGATTGTAGTTGACGTTTTCACTTCTCATTGCACCCCTGCCCCAATGTAAGTCAAGAAGCATCTGGACTGTAGTTGACGTTTTCACTTCTCATTGCAGCCCTGCCCCAATGTAAGCCGAGGAGCATCTGGATTGTAGTTGACGTTTTCACTTCTCTTTGCACCCCTTGTGTGTCCGGCACAGGCTCCCAGGGCTGGGAATTCTACTCACCCTGCGCGGCAGCTGCAGAAAATCCCGCAGTGCCCATGGACCACTGCGTCTCGGCTGCCCTCCCACGGGTGACATCTGGGTCACTATTCCCAGTTCTCAGCCACCATACACAGTGCAGCCACAAACACACGTGTGGGCACGTCCTTGTGTGTTTGTGGCTCTTTCCATATGATATAAGAATTAACTTCAAGACCCCCATTCCGATAAGTTCCTTGGTCGGTACAGGACACCCATCCTGGGCTGACCTCAGGAGGCTCCTCTGAGGAAGTGATGTGTGGAGAAACCTGGGGGAGGGGAGGAGCCAGCTCAGGAAGCTTCCAGACCCGGGGAGCTGCAGGTGCCCAGTCCCTGGGCCTGGCAGGAGCGTGGTGTGGGGAGAACAGAGAGGAGGTGAGCAGGGAGGCCCCATGAGTCGGGGTGTGGCAGGGCCCTGGGGTTTATGATAGAGGTCATGGGGTCTCTAAATGCGGGGAGAAGCCATGTGAGGGCCGCACACAGAGGTGGCCACACAGAATGGGTCAGCACAGGCCCCTGACTGAGCGCTAGAGAAGGGGGCAGAGGGAGGGCGGGTCTGGAAGCCTTGCAGGAAGGAGGTGGAGCTGTGAAGATGGGGGAACGAGGATGGTGTCAGGTGCCTTCAGGACACAGGATCTGCGGCTCGGTGACTGTTGGATGGGGAGAGGAGACGGGCGTCCAGCACGTCCCAGGTTTCTAGTGTCAGCATCGGGAGGCTGCAGGCAGGATACTGGAAAAGTAAAGCATTCCGGGAGGGTCACGAGTGCAGCTGGGACTCGAAGAGGCTGAGGTCCTCTGAGATGACCCAGGAGCTGCCGACAAGGCAGGGCCACGGCCAGGGCCAGGGTGGAGATCAAGGGGTGTCAGTAGAGGGGCAGGGGCTGCACTGGGGGCTTCCTAGGGAGCAGGGTCCCGGGATCAGCAGGTCACCCTAGGAGGCCTTGTTGAGTCTGGCCTTCAGGGGAGCTGTTTCTGCGACGCCTCAGGCACCTCTCAGCATCGCACAGGGCAGGGCTGTCCTTGAGTTCTAAGTCCTGGGACCTGGTGTTCAAATTCAATGGACTCAGACGCCCCACAGAGCCCACGTGCCCAGCCACGGAGGACGTGGGGTCTCTGACCACAAATGGGGCACAGCCAAAGGGCACCCGGCTCCCCCTCAGCCCGTCACAGCATGAGGCTGGGGGTAGAGTGGTCCTGCAGCCCTCAGCCCCACCCCGCTGGTGTGGAGTTGGGAGGGCACCAGAAGGGGAGGGCCCAAGGGCTAAGGACCAGCAGGTGCAGAGTGAGGAGGGGCTGAGGCGTCCAGGATAGAGGGAGGCCGGGCTGAAGGGCGGCTGGGGGTGGAGAGAGGCCAGCTCCTCACACGTCCGCCCCCCAGGTGTTTGAGGCGCGTTCGGTATCCATCTTGGCGGACCTTATTCTGTGGCCATGGTTCTGGGAGGATGGAATCCTGAGGTCCGGTGTGCGGGGCCCCGAACAAAAGCCCCACGGTGTTCGGGGCCAGGCTGGGTGTGGGATGAGCACAGGAAACGGGGGCACAGTTGGGGAGGGAGCCCAAGGAGACCATGGACTTGGCAGGAAAATCCCAGGCAGGGCCCAGGCAGGGCCCCTGAGTCTGCGGGACCCCGAGGCGGGCACTCCCTCAGGGACCACCCAGGGCATCAGCATGACTGCCTAAAGTCCTAAAAATACCTGCCTGGAAGGAGCCTGCAGTCAGCTCCCTGGTCTCCCTTCCCTGTTATGACTTCCTAGCTCCTGTTTTTCCCAGGAAGGACAACCCCCCCCATCCCGAATCCCCCAGAGGCACGTCCTGGGAGGGGGCGCAGAGACCGCAGGGCGCCCTCCAAATGAGACTCCTGAAATTTCCCAATCCATTTCCACAAGGTGTACTTTCCTTTAAAATAACTCTAAAAATTTGAATATATTAATTAGATAAATAAATAACACACACCATATTACATATCCCATATGTCAATATTTACACATGCATTATGTAAATCGATTTATGCCATATATTTATATAGATGTAAGCATGTATATGTGATGGAAATGTACACATGACATAATATAAATATTTGATTCCTCATGTTGTTTGGAAGAATTGCCTGTTAACTAAAAATGGGACCATAACCGGATCCAGAAAAGTATTTTAACACTTGGAGCTCTTTAGACACAAGAATTACGTTGCTATTTAAATTTCAAACACGTTTTTTGTTGTGGGGAATGTAATCTGGCAATTAGTAAATACTTCCAAGCATTGAGTACTCACTCCATGGAGAAACGGGATGCAGTGAACTGTGAATTGGAGTAGAAAGGATGCTGTGGTTTTCCCGCTGTACATTTAAGTGTGGATGGTGAGAAGGGAGTGGCTGTGGTCTCAGGTGGGTGGTGAGAAGGGAGTGGCTGTGGTCTCGGGTGGATGGGGAGAGGGGAGTGGCTGTGGTCTCGGCGTTACTGGAGACACTGAGGATGGGGCAGTTTCTAAAATATCAATGTTCATAATACATGGGGAATTACATTTCTGCAACCATGTCCTTATATTTTAAATGAAAGTACTTCATGTGAACAAGTGAGGAGATAAGAGTGAGGGGGTGGAGAGTTCGTGGAAATGGTTTAAAGCCCACCAGCATGGAGGCGGTGGGGGCGCCTTCAAGCACAGGTGGCAAATCCCGCAAGACAGGAGCAGCAGTTAAGGGGGCCGTGGGTGAAGTTGGGGGGCGGCTGATTGCGGAGGAGCTTGTGGTGGGTGGGAGCTTGTCCTAGCCCAGACCCAGGGTCTCGGGAGGATGAAGGACAGCAGATGTGGGGGGTGGGGCCGGTCCCGCAGGTCTGGACAGATCCAGGCTGCCAGGGCTGAGTCGGCCAAGGCTGTGGGGGCCCCTGTGTTACTGAAACCAAAGACGATTCTACCTCCCCAAGGAAGGTACAGGAGCCCAATGGAGTTCGAATCTCCTCTGAGCACCACACTCTTTAGAAAGCCCAAACACAAATTCTCTCCCTATTTTAAAAACTTCCTCCACTTTCGGTCCCCTAAACACGTCCTTAGCCTACCTTCTGGGGACTTTTCCACGGTGTGTTAAAGGTTTGGGACTTTCAGGACAGTGGGAAGACATCGCAAGCTGCGTAACGGAGGAGTGGCTAGTCACCTGTTGTACCTTAGAGAAAACGCCACACTTTGAGACGAATTAAGAGTCCGTTTATTTAGCCGGTGGCCAAGAGACGGCTAACGCTCAAAGTTCTCTTGGCCCCGAAGAAGGGGCTAGATTTTCTTTTATACTTTGGTTTAGAAAGTGGAGGGGGGTCTAGCTAAAACAATTTTACAGAAATAAAGTAGGCAAAAAAGTTAAATGGATAAATGTTACAGGAAAGTAAACAGTTCCAGGTGCAGGGGCTTTAAGACTATTACAAGGTGATAGACTCGGGGCTTTGGGCGTTATCAATCGGATGAATTCCTGGGAACTGTGGATATTGCTCACCACAGTATCTTATCAGTTAATTGCATTCTTGGATGTGCTGGGAGTCAGCTTGCACAAGTTAAGTCCTTGAGGAAGGGACTGCCAGTGAAAGAGCCAAGATGGAGTCTGTCTGTCTCTCTTAGCTAAGGGAGAGTCTAAGAACAGGGTTAGTAAAAATAAGGTTGGGCATTACACACCCATAGAGTCATTTCCTGGACATTTGTGAGGCTTAGGATGTGCCAGGCCTGGGGCCAAACACCTGCTGCACTCTCTCCTGAAGCCGACAGAGACCCTAGACAGCAGGTGCTGTCCTCAGCCCCTTTCTCCAGATGAGAAAACCGAGGCTTGGACCTGCTCGAGGCCCCAGCCAGCACCTCAGCGGGGCTCCTGGGTCCTGGAGTCCTGGGTCCCGGCCAGGCGAGCCCAGAGCTCTGCTCTGAGCAGACACAGCCTGCTGCTTTTTCACGGTTCTGGAGTTAGAAAACAATGGACACACGCTGTGAAAGCCGCTCAGCCCTTTGTCTTTGAAATGGCACCGATGTGGCCGGTTCTGGGAGTTCCCAGGAGAGACAAAATAACTTAATCTTCCAGAGACTCAGTGAAACCTGCAGTAGCTCCGGTCTCTCCACGAAGTTGGACAACTTCCATCCAATTAATTACCAGAACAAAACACAGAATCAGAAAACATCTTGGATTGCAAGAGTCGTTGGCAATACAATTTAACTCTTTCCACCCCTGGAATTAGAAATCCCATTAACAGCCTTTTAAGTTTGAAACAGCTGATTCCAGCTGAGCCTCATTAACTAGCAGCACCCGCTGGCTGTCTCTTCTCGGGGCTCCTAGGGAGAAGCACAGTCACTCAGAAAATGAGGCCAGGGTGATGAGTGACACAAATGGGCCCACAGCCTGGGACACAGGGGACACATCCACATCCTGTGAGAGCAAGGCACACCCAGCTGTCTTCCCGTGGGCATCTGTGAGCCCCTCTGTGCACTGGGCTTCCTGGCACTACCCTCCCTGTGGAACCTGGCCGGCTCCCAGGAGAAGCTCAGTGGGCATCATGGGTGCTGGGCGGGGCCTCCCGTCTGCCAGAGGCTTTGATGAGCCCTGGGTGACAGCAGCCTGGGAGTCCTGGAGGGGACAGCTGAGGGGATGTCTCTGCTGCAGGGCACACCCCTGGCTTATCTGGGAGTCCCCTGCTCCCTCACTCTGTCCACGTGGTCTGGTCTGGGTGGGGCTGACTCCACCCCCAGGTCAGGTGTGCTCCTGTGACCCAGGCCTGTGAGAGGAGAACATTCCATTCTCATGGCCTGGGTGATGGGTTCCGGGGTGGGCACTTGGCTGGACCTGCTTGGAGAAGTCAGTCGGCTTCAGTGGACTTAGCCCCAAGGAGATGCTGGCCTGGGAGGGCCCTGGACACAGGAAATCAGAGCCCTGAGGTCATGCCTGAGCTGCAGGATCACGCTGTGCCTGAAGCTGTCCCGGCCTGAGGATTTCAATGCATTTCCTCTGGAGCCTGGGCTGGTCTGGGGCTTCTCTCACCCCCAGAGTCCTGACTCCTGAGCGCCCCCTGTGGCCCGTGCAGAAGAGGGTGGTTGTGGACACTCTCCCACCCAGTGCAGCCGCCTGTGGCCACCCTGAGGACAGTGACATGGTGCTGATTCACCTCCTGTGTGATGTTGGGACCCTGCTCCCCAATGGGGGCCTCACCCCCAAAAATGTCTCTGGAGTCTTTGGGGCGCTGCTGTTGACACATGAGATCAGTCCTGCCATCTGGTCTGACACCGCTGCTGGCACTGCTGCTGGCCCTGCTGCTGGTCAGTCAGCTCCTGGCCACCGTGCTGGGGTCTGAGCCCCATGGACATCCCGGGGTCCTCAGCCTAGACCCAGGAGGGACACAGGGAGTAGAGTGGGGTGATGCCCCCGTCACCTCCTGAGGCCCCGGGAGTGAGTGCCGGGACCCTCTGTCCTAACTCTCTGCCTCCCTGGGTGTTAACCCACCCGGGCAAAAGTGCGCGGTTCAATGCCAAGGCCAGGGCCATGGGCTCGGCGTTTCCCTGCAGAGTACCTGGGCTTCTCGGCCCATCACAGGCTTGAGGATCGGCACCTGCAGCCCGTGGTGGTTGTTTTCTCATCTGTAAATGCGGATTTGGGCTTTAGAGCTGACTCTGTCACCGGGAGCACAGCCTGTCTTCTCTGTTCCTTTCCTTTGTGACTCAGAGGCCCTCTGCGCCTTGGTGGGAGGAAGAGGAATCATCCTTGTTGCTGACGCCCTGTGACGGTGCTGGCTGGACGGGGTGCGCATCGTGCCAGGAGCTGGTCCCTCATTCATCCTCACGACAGCCCTCCCAGGCTCGCCCGCCGTGACTTTCACTCCCATTTCACAGACGAGGACCCTGAGGTCCAAGGAGGCTGAGTGGGCTGCCCTCCCCAGCTGGAGCCTGGAGGGGATTTGAACTCGGGCCTCAGGGCAGAGCCTGTCGCTGGCTGGGCTGGGCTGAGCTGACTCCCCAGGGCCGTCAGCTCCACTGCATCCTGACCACCTGGGAACTGTGGCCAGCACTTTCCAGGCTCGAAGGCATGGCTACTTACAGTGTGCCCGAGGGTAGGTGCCATCGTCCTCACCCTGTGCACTCACTGTGCCCGTCTTTGCTGGGTGAGGGCCCTGTCGGGTCCTACTCTGGGCACTGAGGTACAGAGGGCGGCCCTCCTGCCCTGCCCCGGGAGGGTGCTGGTCTCCACCAGGACACAGAGGGAGGTGGGCGAGGCCACAGCCCAGAGAGGGAGGGCAAGGTGGCGGGGGTGGGGGGTAGAGGGGTAGGACTGATGGTGGCAGTGATAGCAGTGAACCCCGGGTGAGGAGAGGCATGGACTCCCCTGCATATCAATGGGGAGCCACAGAAGCTTGTAGAGGAAGGTCATTCTGTCCCGGGTCCCCCAGGGAGCTGAGACCTCAGCTGTCTACCCTAACAGCTGGGCCTTCTGGCCCCTCCTACCCTGAGAAGTGTGGCCTCTGTTTTTGGTGAGGTCACAGCTGCAGGGAGGGCCAGGGGGCCGGATGCCTCAGACTGCAAACAGCTTCGCCCAATACCCCCTGTTGCGGGGCAGAGGCTGGAGCTAGAAATAGCCCCGCAGTAACCCCCACCCCAGCCACACAGTGCAGGCCTCCTGACCACAGGTCCTGGGCCACCCCTTCCTGCTCACGTGGGAGGGAACCCTGGGCTCGGGGGAGGCTGTTCCCCAAACAAGGCCGCCTTGTGTAGCTCTCTGAGGGCCTTTTATAATCTCCTTCCCTCCCCCAGGACAGCCCAGCTGCAGCCCCTCCTCACCAGCGACCCCTGGGCCCTTCGCCTCGGGGCCAGGCAAGCGGAGAGCAGAGAGCAGTGTGTGAGGAGGGAAAAAAGCCGGACTACAGGGACCCCAGCCACCCGCCAGCCCCTCCCCTGCAGCCTCTCCTGCCAGACGCCGAGGCTCCTGAGCTGCCCCGTGCAGGGAGTGTGGCCAGGCGAGGCTCCGTGGAGTGCAGGAGCTGCGGCAGCAGGAGAGCCAGGAGGAGGCTGTGGCTCTTGCCCAGGCAAGCAGACATGCCGGCTGTACGCAGTCCTGGGCCACGTATTGGGTGTGGTCTTAGGAAATGTGAGTGTACACTTGGTGCGTGCCTGTGTGTGCACATGTGCATGTGTGTGTACACAGCCTCAGCCCACATATCATGTGTGTGAATTCAGGAAACATGTGCGTGTGAGTGCATGTGTGTACATGCGCGTAGGTGTGCATGTGCCCGTGTGTGTTCTCATGCACACGGCAGAGCGGTGGGTCTCAGCCCCCGCTGCAGGCTGGAACCCCCTGGGGGTGTGGTGGATCTGGAACTTGGGAAGCAGCCCGGCAGCGTCGCCCAGAGCTGAAGATCCACTTACCCCGACCCAGCAGTTCCACTCCGGGGTGTCTACACCACAGACAGGGGCATGTGTGTTCACCGGAAAGTGCTCTTAGCGGCACCGTTCGTGAGCGCCAGCCTGGAAATTGCTGCAATGCGCATTAATCGTGCAGTGGGTACGTGAGCGGGAATGGCCATGCTGGGCCTCCCTGTCCAGGGGAGCCCTGACCCCCTCTCCCCTGCCCCGAGGAGAGGCTGAGGAGCAGTTTCCAGGCCTGGGAGTGACTGGGGAGGATGGAGAGTGCTGGCTCAGCCCACAATGACTGCACAGCTCTCCCCGCCCCCTCCTCCTCCAGGAACAACAAGGGCCCTTGTGTCCGCCTCCCCCAGGGACAGTGCCCCAGTGAGGAACAGAGCCTGGCCTGGGAGGTGGCCCCAGGGCAGGCCTGGGTCCCAGCGGTTAAGTCTGGCCTCAGCCCTGGGGCTCTGGGCGGGGCTGCAGTGAGGGGATGGAGCTCTCGGTGCACCAGACTGGACCTTCTGCCCCCTCTCCGGATAGCCAGCTCTGCCACCCCCTGAAAAGGGTCCCTGGGCTGTGGACAGGCACCGTATCATGCTCTGCTGTGTGGTCCTGAGGGGGACAACAGATGTCCCTAGGGTCAGTCCAGGACTCACCTGCCTGTCTCTGTATTTCTCTGCCAGGTCACCCCTACTTGGTGCACGTGATTCAGAGGTGGGAAGCCACGCCTCCCAATCAGCATATTTCATACTGTGGTCCTGGGATTGGCTCAGGAATGGCCATGTGACCCAAGCTGGTCCAATCAGAATGTGCCCGGGCCTTTTTCTGAAACCCCTGGGGAAGGGAGGCTTTGCCTCGCAGTTGCTCAGTTAAGAGGAGCTCTCTGAGGGCCATTTCCAGGCCGCCTTCCCCCATCAGGGACACAGGCAAAGTGCAAGAGCCGTGAGGACTTCCAGGGCTACAAAAATGTTTTAATTTCTTTTAAAATTAGAAGAAAATATGAGCTCTTAGGTCAAAGAAAGCATTTTAATATAAAATATTAACCTATTCATCTTTGTACCAGTTGTAAAATAGAAGCTTAAAGGTGATTTTATGGAGGAAGGAGCCCACGAATGCAAAAGGGCCCAGGGCCCATGGAAGCCGCGTGCAGCCCTGTCTCTGCCGCCGCACAGGAGGGGGCCTGAGATGAGGATGGTGAGCTGACGCCCAGGGCCGGGTGAGGGTGACGCCCGGGCGGTGCCAGCCGTCCACAAAGTCCTGCTGTGTGTGCACTGGCGTGGGCAACCTCATCAGAGCCCCACAGCACCTCACCATGATCGTTTCACAGACGGGGAGAGCGGGACCCAGAAAGGTTAAGCAATGCCACCAAAGCCGCACAGCTTGAAAGCGGGAGAGCTGGGTCTTGAACACTGAGTTTGGCTGCGGAGTCTGAGCTGGGGAACCGCTGAGCTGCTTTCTGTCTGAGGGCAGGGTTGAGCCTGGACCTGTCCTGATGCTGCCAGCCCCTTCTTACGGTGCTCAGGTGAGGGCGTTGGTGAAGCCCCCTTTCTGTCACTTGCTTCCAAGAGAGCCCAGATAACACACATGTGGAGCAGGGGCAGAGGAGAGCTGGGCAGTGGCTGCACCAGCCAGGAAGCAGATCCTGCTCCGCCGGGACATCAGACTGTGTGGGCTCTGCAGCATTCACGATCCTACACTCCCACTCTGGGGTCTGGTGAGTCCTCCCCCTGCAGCAAGAGAGCAGGCTTTCCCAGAAGGTGAGCCCCACAGCTGTCCAGATGTGTGATGGCAGCTTCCTGTGAGGAACCAGACATTGTCCAATTGTGGGGGACCTGGCTTCTTGGAGGTTTGCAGAGTGTGGCAGGTGTGGAAAAATTTGAGGCCAAGGAAAGTCCTTTCGAACAGGATTAAGCAGGTGGCATGGTGGTGGTGGTGATTCCAGTACTGTGTATGTGTGTGTGTGTGTCTGTCTGTGTGCATGCACGTGTCTGCACATATGCATTCATGTATGTATGTCTGGGTCTGTGTGCTTGGGTCTCTGTGTGTGCATGCATATGTGTATATGCATTGTGTGCCCATGTGTGTGCACATCTGTGTGCACCTGTTGAGCCAGTTCTGTGAGTCCCCCTGAGGGCCAGGAGGCCGTGGGCAGGGCTGGTCCTGGAGAGCACTTTGTTTTCTTCTCCACACACTTTGGGTTCCCCCGCTGAGTGCACCCCCCGCATTTGGCTGGCTGCTTTCACCCCAGCCCCGCTCCTCCTGTGCCTGAGAACCTCCTCCTCATCTCCTCCTCTGTCACACAGCTGGTGCAGCACACCAGGCCTGCACTGAAATGCATCGGGAAGCAAAAGGGAGGTGAAGTCAAACATCCCATCTGCTCCTGTCCATGTCTTCAGGGTCCCTGCCAAGTTCTGACACTGCCAACTCCCCACATTCAGGGCAAACAGCTCCACCGAATGCAAATCTCACTCCTTGTTTGCAGTCACTGAGAAATTCTTTCTGGAAGATGTTTATTGTTTCTCATTAGCTCTGCAAAATCATCAATGTAGAGAGGATGTCTTAGGAGTTTCCAGAATAAGGAAACAAGGGAGCAGCAACTCATGTGGGTCCTCTTGGGATGGCTGAATGGAATGCAGAGAGGGGAGGAGAGTGGAAAATAGAGCAGCATTTTGAGAAAATTTCGAGCAGTTTCTCAGGAGCCTTGAGCCTTGGAGGAGGCAGAAAGGGAAATTATTTTCAGCTTTGTGTACACTGTTCTCCAAAGATAGCGCTTGTCTATCAGAGGCTGACTTCCTGAAGACTTTATCTATCAGATTAGAAGCCTGTATGAGAGCCTAGGTAAAAATGCAAATTCCTAGGTCCCAGCCCAGACCCTGGGATCAGAATATGGAGTGTGAGAGACCCAGGTTCTTGCGTCTCTGCAGCCTCCCACGTGATTCAGATGGTCGCTAAAGTGGGAAGACCAGGCTCCTGAAAGAGCGGATGGCATCTGCGCAGTTGAAGCATCGTTTGTCCATTCACTCATTCAGCAAATGTCACTGAGTCTCTTGAGGTGCCAGCGCTGTCTCTGTTGCTGAACCAGGGCCCCGCGCTCACAGCATTCACCTGCCAGTGGAGGAGACAGCTTGTATCTGTGGGAGTCCCCCAGCAGTCAGAAGGGACACGACGGGTTAACTGAAGAGGGCTTAATAAAGGGCAGGGGTCGGGACCGAGGCTGTTTATGCCAAGATGGCAAAACCCAAGAGGTCTGTGGGTGGCGACATCTGAGACTCTAGCGGCCGCCTGGAGCTTCCGAGGCTCACCAAGAACAAACCTGAATTGCTTTCCAGGCCACATGTCCATGAACAGCACATGCAGAAGCAACACCCGGAGGCCTCTCCACTCCCCAGGGGCTGGTGTGGGAGGCGGCCGTGGCACCAGGAGCTGCTGCATCCTGCAAGTGCACTGCCCAGTTATTAGTCATGGATGGCATCCAGAATTTCTCCAGCATACTTGGGCCCACCAAATAGTCACAGCAGCACAAACGGCCCAGCAAATCAGAGGCCCTGAGGGACAGGACCCAGAGCTGGGAGGGTGCACAGGACAAGCCTGGCTCCCTGCGTGCCTGGAGGGTGGCTCCCTCGCCCTGGCCACTGTGACTCCGACTGCCTGTCCTGGAACACGTGCCTGCCATGGTGTGAGGGTACACAGGGTAGCCTGAGCCCTACCTGAACTTCAGAGACCAGGGGCACGGGGGGATCCCTGGGCTGATATCAGAAACAAGGGCATCGGTGCTGGCAAGAAAGTAAGGGGAGGCCCCGGCCCCCTGCAAAGGATCTCGTGAGCCCCCAGGTAGCTGCTCCCAGGACATGGCACTTGGACCCCCTCATCCTCACAGTCTCGGACCCGACTCCTCCACGTAGCCAACACCATAGGATGTCAACAGTGTCTTTAAAGCTATGAGGCTCCCAAACAAACTCTCCTCTTCCCGCCCCAGTCACCTCCATTCCCAGGACATACTCGGAGCTCTCACGCAAGCGGGACTGCTGTGGTCCTCAGCCGACAGTCCCGGGGTGCAGCCAGAGACCACACTGCAGCCTCAGCCCTCTCCTGCCTGCCTGCCTCCGCTCTAATCTCCACTCTGTGTGGTGCTCTGTCCGACGAAGCTGTGAAGTGGCTCGCTGGTCAGGAGAAAGCCCACTCCAGGCCGTGCATTCGGGAGCTTTCCATGGAAGGAGCCGGGTACACAGGTGGACAAGCAGGACATCAGCCAGAGGCTGGAAGACACTCCAGGGTCTTGGCAGTGGGAGCCTGCAGGGCCCTGAAGGTTTATTTGAGCCACTGTGCAAGGGGGCTGGTGCCTGGCTCCATGTGGAGACCTCCCCTTTCCCCAGGACAGAGCGAGCTCCTTCCTATGGGATTTCCAATAAAGCTCCTCACAACTTAGACGAGTTTCTAACCTAGGGGATTCATCATTTCACTAAAATGTATTTACTGAGTACCTACTGCATGCCACGTGCCATGCCCGGCAGGAGAAACAGAGGAACAAGAAGGGCAGGACACATCTGAGGAGCCTGTGTGCTGGGAGGCGGACAGGGCGGGTTCGAGGAGCGGGACGGGGCCACATGACTCCTGGCTGGGAGGTGGACGGGGCGGGTTTGAGGAGCGGGACGAGGCCACGTGACTCCTGGCTGGGAGGTGGACAGGGCGGGTTCGAGGAGCGGGACGAGGCCACGTGACTCCTGGCTGGGAGGCGGACAGGGCGGGTTCGAGGAGCGGGACGAGGCCACGTGACTCCTGGCTGGGAGGTGGACGGGGCGGGTTCGAAGAGCGGGACGGGGCCTCATGACTCCTGGCTGGGAGGTGGACGGGGCGGGTTTGAGGAGCGGGACGAGGCCACGTGACTCCTGGCTGGGAGGTGGACAGGGCAGGTTCGAGGAGCAGGACGAGGCCACGTGACTCCTGGCTGGGAGGTGGACAGGGCGGGTTCGAGGAGCGGGACGAGGCCACGTGACTCCTGGCTGGGAGGTGGACAGGGCAGGTTCGAGGAGCAGGACGAGGCCACGTGACTCCTGGCTGGGAGGTGGACAGGGCGGGTTCGAGGAGCGGGACGAGGCCACGTGACTCCTGGCTGGGAGGTGGACAGGGCGGGTTCGAGGAGTGGGACGAGGCCACGTGACTCCTGGCTGGGAGGTGGACGGGGCGGGTTCGAAGAGCGGGACGGGGCCTCATGACTCCTGGCTGGGAGGTGGACGGGGCGGGTTTGAGGAGCGGGACGAGGCCACGTGACTCCTGGCTGGGAGGTGGACAGGGCGGGTTCGAGGAGCGGGACGAGGCCACGTGACTCCTGGCTGGGAGGTGGACAGGGCAGGTTCGAGGAGCAGGACGAGGCCACGTGACTCCTGGCTGGGAGGTGGACAGGGCGGGTTCGAGGAGCGGGACGAGGCCACGTGACTCCTGGCTGGGAGGTGGACAGGGCGGGTTCGAGGAGCGGGACGAGGCCACGTGACTCCTGGCTGGGAGGTGGACAGGGCGGGTTCGAGGAGCGGGACGAGGCCACGTGACTCCTGGCTGGGAGGTGGACAGGGCAGGTTCGAGGAGCAGGACGAGGCCACGTGACTCCTGGCTGGGAGGTGGACAGGGCGGGTTCGAGGAGCGGGACCGGGCCACATGGCCCCTGGCTGGGAGGCGGACAGGGCGGGTTCGAAGAGTGGGACGGGGCCTCATGACTCCTGGCTGGGAGGTGGACAGGGCGGGTTCGAGGAGCGGGACGGGGCCTCATGACTCCTGGCTGGGAGGTGGACGGGGCGGGTTCGAGGAGCGGGACGGGGCCTCATGACTCCTGGCTGGGAGGTGGACGGGGCGGGTTCGAGGAGCGGGACCGGGCCACATGGCCCCTGGCTGGGAGGCGGACAGGGCGGGTTCGAGGAGCGGGACGGGGCCTCATGACTCCTGGCTGGGAGGTGGACGGGGCGGGTTTGAGGAGCGGGACGAGGCCACGTGACTCCTGGCTGGGAGGTGGACAGGGCGGGTTCGAGGAGCGGGACGAGGCCACGTGACTCCTGGCTGGGAGGTGGACAGGGCGGGTTCGAGGAGCGGGACCGGGCCACATGGCCCCTGGCTGGGAGGCGGACAGGGCGGGTTCGAGGAGCGGGACGAGGCCACATGACTCCTGGCTGGGAGGTGGACAGGGCGGGTTCGAAGAGCGGGACGGGGCCTCATGACTCCTGGCTGGGAGGTGGACAGGGCGGGTTCGAGGAGCGGGACGAGGCCACATGGCCCCTGGCTGGGAGGTGGACGGGGTGGGATCCAGGAGCAGGAGCGGGATGAGGCCACATGACTCCTGGCTGGGAGGCAGACAGGGCGGGATCGAGGAGCGGGACGGGGTCACATGACTCCTGGCTGGGAGGTGGACGCGGTGGGATCCAGGAGCAGGAGCGGGACGGGGCCACATGGCCCCTGGCTGGGAGGCAGACAGGGCGGGATCGAAGAGCGGGACGAGGCCTCATGACTCCTGGCTGGGAGGTGGACAGGGCGGGTTTGAGGAGCGGGACGGGGCCTCATGGCCCCTGGCTGGGAGGTGGACGGGGTGGGGTCCAGGAGCGGAACGGGGCCTCGTGACTTCTGTTTGGGAGGCTTGAGCCACAGAGGAGGTTGGCGCCACCTTCTCTGGAGGGAAGGCAGGAGGACAGAAGTTTTGGAGGAATCACGAGTTTGGTTTGGGCCGATGCAGGTTCAGCAGCCATGCGGGCCCTGGATGGGTCCGTGTCTCCTCATAAAGGAGTTGTTTATGACTCCAGTTATGCACCCATGAGTAGCATGAGAGCTATACCAAGGTCTGTTTCCCGGCTACTGTGAACCTAGGGGGTTTCTGGTGAACGGAGCCCACACTGACGCGGGGCAGAAACACACGCTCCATCGTTCTGAGCTGAAAGGGGGCAGCCTGGACAGAGCACATCGTGGGGAGAAGCCGCTGTTCCCTGCTGTGCCGGGCCGAGGTGACTGGCGGTTGATAAACAGCCCCGCTCCTAACAAAGAGCCCTGGAGCGGGAGCCGGCACAGTCGACGTGCCATTTATCTTAAGGCTTTCAGGGAGGAAAAATATATTTTAAAAAAAAGCTCCTGGGAAATGGATAATTATTAATGAAACTCTTTTATCAGTGACTTCACTCATTTGCCAGGCAGGGAGATGCTGACATACAAGAGTGACGCCAGGTGGGCTTTGGAGGGGGCTGAGAAGGTGGCCAGGAGCACAGCGTGCCCTCTCAGCTGTCAGTGGGTCTGCAGGCCCCAGACGCCCTCTCTGAGGACAGCGTTGGGAGTAAGGGCCGCCGTGAGCTTCATTTAATTCACCTGACATCTGGGGAAGCCTGGGGCTGGCTTGCAGAGCCCACACTTATGACAAAGGGGTGTTGTGGGACCACAGGCTCTTGGTTCCCTAATCGTTCACTGGAAAGTCAGTGACATGAGGCAGATTGAGTAAGAGGAGAAAAGCACACACATTTATTTACTTACCGTGTATGCCTGGGAGCCTTCAGAATGAAGATCCAACCCAATGATGAGGTACGGAAGCTTCCACACCATCCTGAGGCACAGCAAGGAAGGCTGAGGACTCTAAGCACTGCCAGAAACAGGTCATGCTGCAAAGTCAGGCTCAGTGGCAAGACAGGGAAACAGCCGGAGAAAGGAAGAGGCTTGGCTAGCACAGGCAGCCTTGTTATGGAGGTGAAGCCTCCCTTGGAGAGGATAGACGGGAAGTGTTTCTTTTCAGACTCTTAACAGTGTCAGACTCTCAATCGCTCCCAAATCTGGGAAAGGTACAGAAAGTAGAGGGGGCCTGGCTGCATTAATGGAGATTCTCTACAGGGGCCTGTGGCAGCTGTTTCAAATTATGTCAAGCAAATGTATTTTGGGGTTACATATTTTAAATTCCTCCAGCATTCTCTGCAGTTCTCTGCTGGTGCAGATGGCTCTGCCTGTGGGCTCAGGCAACAGCTCAGACCTCAGGACTGCATGGGGCGGCTTCTTCTAGGAGGCTCAGAGGTGTTGATGAGAAATGTCAAACTCTAAAATATTTGAAGAGATGTATTCTGGGCCAAATGTGAGGACCATGACCTACGACACAGACTCAGGAGGTCCTGAGAACATGTACCCAAGGAGGCTGGGTTGCAGCTTGGTTTTATACGTTTTAGGGAGACATAAGACATCAATTAATACATGTGAGGTGTACATTGGTTTAGTCTGAAAGGTGGGACAACTGGAAGCAGGGTTGGGGGTGGCTATAGTAGGTCATAGATGGGTTCAAGGATTTTCTGATTGGCACTTGGTTGAAAGAGTGGGGTTATTATTGAAGGACTTGGAATCAATAGAGAGGAATGTATGGGTTGAGATGAGAGGCTGTGGAGACCAAGGTTCTTATTACGTAGATAAGTCTCTCAGATGACCACCCTTAGAGGAAAAAGGTGGCAAATATTTCCTATTCAGACCTTTAAAAGATGCTAGACTCTGGAAAAGACCTGGAAAGGGCACGGGATTCTCTACAGAATGCAAATTTCCCCCACAAGAGACAGCTGTGCAGGGCCATTCCAGAAATAAAGAAACAGATTGTTGGGTAAAATACTTAGATTTCTTTCAGGGCCTGCTATCTCTCATGTGACGATTTACTAGATTCGGGTTGGAATTTGGTATCTTTTTTTTTTTTTTTTTGAGACGGAGTCTCACTCTGTCGCCCAGGCTGGAGTGGGTGGCATGATCTTGGCTCACTGCAAGCTCTGCCTCCTGAGTTCAAACAATTCTCCTGCCTCAGCCTCCCAATCCCTGGGATTACAGGCACCGGCCACCATGCCCGGCTAATTTTTTTGTATTTTTAGTAGAGATCTCCTGACCTCGTGATCTGCCTGCCTCGGCCCCCCAAAGTGCTGGGATTACAGGCGTGAGCCACCGCACCCGGCCTGGAGTTTGGTATCTTATTGCTACAAAGACTCTCTTTGGTCAGTCTTAAAAATCTGTTTTAATGTTAATGCTGGTCAGTTGCACCAGAAATTCCAAGGGAGGAGGGTATCATGAAGCATGTCTGAACCCCCTTCCCATCAGGGCCTGAATCACTGTTTTAGGTTTACTTTGGAATGCCTGTGGCTGAGATGGGGGGTCCATTAGTTGGTTGGGGGCCTTAGAATTTTATTTTTGGTTGACAGAGGTCAGCAGTGAACACATGGCTTCCCAGACCAAGTCACCCATGGATGAGAGGCCTGCTGCTGCTGGAGGGCGATGTTCTCACTTGGTCTGGAGGTAACACAGGCAGCCTGTCTGCGTGGAAGTGTAACTAGTGTCGAAAGAAAAACCTTAGACAAATTAAATTTAACAGAGTTTAATTGAGCAAAGAACAAGTTGTGAATTGGGTCATGTCCAGAGCCAGAGTAGGCTCAGAGGCTCCAAGGCAGCCACATGGTGGAAGAAGATTTATGGACAGAAAAAAAGGAAAATGACCACAGAAAAGGGAGTGAGGACGGAGCCCGCTGGGTCGGCTGCGGCTGGGACGGAGCCCGCCGGGTCGGCTGCGGCTGGGACGGAGCCCGCCGGGTCGGCTGCGGCTGGGACGGAGCCCGCTGGGTTGGCTGCAGCTGGGACGGAGCCCGCTGGGTTGGCTGCAGCTGGGACGGAGCCCGCTGGGTTGGCTGCAGCTGGGCATTTGCAGACCTCAGTGGCTGGCACGAGAGTAGGGTAGTCTGTTTACACATCCAGTTAGGTTTCAGTTCTCTATGTACAAAGAAACCTTTAGGCTGAACTTAAAATATGTAAGGAGGCAGCTTTAGGCTAAACTTAATTTAACACCAGGGACCTCAGTTTTAAAAATCACACACTCTCTTTTTCTTCCCTCCCTCCCCTCTCACCCCGATTCCTTCCCTCTCCGGACACTCCCCTGTAGCAATGCACACTCATCTAATTAGATTCTTGCTTAAGAAATTGCAGAGGCTGATCTCAAAATAAACCGGGCACTGAGCCCCCATTGTGGACTCTGCTGCTTAGGGGAAGTCATGACCAACGTCCACCACCACCGGGCCCAAGTCAACATGGCACCATCCAGACCTCCGTCCACCCAAGACAGCCACTGGGGTGAGACACACAGGCCCTGCACTCCGTGTGGCTCCCGTGTCACGTTTCCCAGCTCCCCGTGGCACATTTTAACATTTAAGATGGTGCTTTAGAACACCAGTTCATCTTCTTGGCTTGTTGGCTTTCCGATGAAAGCTGCTTTCCCTCCCACCACCCCTTGGCCCTCATGTCTGGCTTTTGAGTGGTGAGCCGCTGAACCTGGGTTACAGAGGGTCCAGGGCCCAGCTTGTCCCTGAGGTTCAAACCCAGCAGGCCCCAGGCGGCTGTCACCAGGGACCCAGCTATGGTCTGAATGCTTGTATCTCCCCAGACGCATCTGTGGAAATGCTAACCCCCAAGGTGATGGTGTCAGGAGGTGGGAACTCTGGGAGGTGATGAGGTCATGAGGACTGAGCGCTTTTTCTGGGGTTAGTGCCCTTCCAAAAGGGACCCTAGGAAGCCCCCAATCCCTTCCACCATGCAACGATGTAGTCAGAAGGCGTCGTCCATGAACCAGGAAGTGGCCCTCATCAGATGCTGACTCTGCCAGCCTCTAGAATGGTGAAAAATACATTTCTGTTGTTTCTAAGCCACCCATTCTGTGGTTTTGTTTCAGCGGCTCGAATGGACTGACCAACACGGATTCTAATGTGGCTTCTCGGGGTGGGGGGCCGCGTCCCATCCCTGCTCTGTTTAAACCCAGGGCTCTGCAGCCTCGGCTGCCATGGTCCACACGGGTCCCCTCGAGGGCCACGGTCCACCCAGGTCAGCCTGGGCAGAGGCCAGAGAAGGGGGCCGAGGCGGGGGAGAGGTGGGTGAAGAAACACTGCGTGGTCCATTGGAGACAATCGGAAGACCTCGCTGATGGCAGGGGTCCCTGGATTCTTTGAACCAGGGGACACGCGGCAGACCTGGCCACTCCCCCTACATGGCAGCAAGTGCCGGGCTGGGCAGCCACCCCCAGATGGTCACTCCCTGCGGGTCCCATAGCCTGCACAGGTGCCCCACTGGTGCCACACCCCTGAGTGTGGGCACGGGGCCTGTGCCCTTCCCTCTGCTCCGTGTTATCAGCACAGTGTGGATGAGTGTGGGTCCCGAAGTGCAAAATGAGAAAATCTTCCCCCAGTGCTGTAGCTCCACCCAGCCCAGCGGTAACTGGAGAGCCAGCGGCCCTGCAGCAGGACCCTAATGAGAACTGCGCCTGTGGCAGGAAGGACACCTTGGGCTATGTGTACGCGTGTAGACAGGACACGGGGACATAGACGCTGGATTCCTGCTAACATCACAGCCTCAGGCCCCAGGCAAGAGAGGGTCAGGTCAGGTCCCCAAATGAGCAATTAGAGAGGTTACTTTCAAGTGGAGAGCCAGTGGCGAAGTAACTTAATTCTGCAAAGTGTCGTGACTCAAGACTCAGGCAGGTGGAAGGAGCGGGTGGGCTCACAGCGGAGTGGGGAAGGGGCAGGACCCCCACGATGTCAGCAGCCAGGTGGGGTGGAGACCGAGGGTAGGACCCCACCCCAGGGGATTTTTCCAGGGTCTCGACAGCACCACAGGCTCACCCCATCACGATTTGGAATACGTGGCCCTGGGTTTCCTCTGGGCTGGTGGGCCATTTGGTGGGGCACAGAGCCGGAAACAAGTGCACCATGGATCATGTGGCATGGCTGCAGGGTGGACAGGGCCTGGGGGGCACAGAGCCAGGGCACAGGGAGCCTGGGCCTTCTTGTGCAGGTGGGTGGGGCCATGCTGGGCAAGGGGAGCAGGCACCCTTGCCTGTACAACGGATTGGCACAAAGGACCCCTGAGTGGACTCAGCCCACGTCAGAGCCGTGTCCGGGCAGCTGGGTGCAGGCTGGATGGAACCCCACACACCCCGTGTGGACTCAGCCCACGTCAGAGCCGTGTCCGGGCAGCTGGGTGCAGGCTGGATGGAACCCCACACACCCCGTGTGGACTCAGCCCACGTCAGAGCCGTGTCCGGGCAGCTGGGTGCAGGTTGGATGGAACACCACACACCCCGTGTGGCTGAAGGGCCTCTGGTTGGCTTCCCTCTGCCCCAGCCCACGCAAGGCACAGTCGGCATGAACTGTGGGGCCTCCGCTCTGCTGAGCCCCAGGGCTAGGTCTGCAGAAAGCAGAGGCTCATTTAGACCCCAGACACCCAACTACCCAAGGCACCAAGACTGGTTGGCTGCAGAGGAACTGAGACCCAGAGTTATTTTTAATGAGTGAAATAGAGGAGACGGCTTCACCTCCGTCTTCCTGGCCCAGACACTATCTCCCTCCCATCTCCACTGTGCACACCCGAGCCGCAGGCACCATGCCCTCATTCCACAGGCACTCCAGCCTGCCCTGTGAAGGCTGCTGCTGCTGTAGCAGGTGCCTTGGAGGCTCTGCCCTGCCCACATGCCGCTCCTATTCCAAGAAACAGCCCACAGCCCGACCCTGCAAACTAGCCAGCCTGCGGTACGGCCCACATCTCCAGGAATCTGCTGTCCACTGGCGCCTTCCGCCACACCTCCACTGTTCCTGAGAGCATCCTTGGGCTTCAACTTCTCCATACTGTGCTGCAGATGAAGTTAGTTTCCTTGGGAAGAGACCCGGAGCCCTCACTTTTACCCTCCCCTGGGCAAAATCCCTGAGCCTCCACTCTGGAGCTGGAGCTGTGTGTAGGGACATCGCCCCTTCCTGCCAGGTGTCACCATCCTGTCCCATCTTAGGGCCCCAGGACTCTATCCAGCAGGCTACGGTGTGGGAAGGGATGCTGTTTAAACAAGAAGGCAGAGGAGCTGGCAAGCGGGCCCAAGGGGTGTCCAGAGACATGGGAGGAAAACCAGGAAAGTTTAACGACAGAAAAGGCAAGAAAAGAGAGGGTGCCAGGAAGAGGAGGCCGGCTGCCCCCGCTCTCCCCTGCAGGTGGCTTTGTCATCTTTCCTCTGCTGGTCTGACTTCTCTGCCCCTCTGTTCATGAGGCAGAAGGTGCTCCCCGCCCAGCACACAGCCCCGAGATTCCTCATATCTTGCTTACGAGGCAGGCTCAACCCGAAACAAGACTCTTGGCGCCCAGGCCAGGTGGCCAGGGAGAGGCCTGCTTGTGTCAGAGGTCATCAAAGGTCCAGTCAACTGTGCCCTGGAGGGTGTGGCCTCCTCATAGACAGGTGGGATCTGGGACCACTGCAGGCAGCCATTCTCCAGCTCCTTCAGACAAACCTGCTCCAACGGACCCAGTGTTGCCATGGGCTGTAAAACAGGGGGGACACTCCTGTCCCAGTGCAGCTCTGCAGGCTCTTGATTAATTTCTGAGGTTGACCATCAGAAGCTTCACATTCGTGGACGAAGACAGAGAGGGCCTCCACCAACAGGGCTACAATGTTGTCTTTTCATGCCTTGTCCCCTACCCGTTGGGCAGGTGAAGCCATGGCTGTTTCTTTCATGCCGCTCTTAAGGCTACGGGGACACAAGGCCCACATCTCCTGTTTTGTAGCTGAGTTCTCTAAAGCTTTCCATGATGGCTCCACCGCCTTTCTCTCATGATCAAAGGTGCCAGCGTCACCAACTGCTTCCCTGGGATGCCCTGCATTGCTGCCAAGGAGCCAGGGATGGCTTGGGGCCGCCTTCCCACCAAAACCCCACAGCGAGCTCCCCAGAGTCTCTCATGGTTTGCTGCAGGCAGCCACATTCCTGCCTCCAAGTACTGATTTTTGAGACAACAGAGCACAGCATTAGGCTTCAGATGGATTAGCTAGGTGCGCTAGCCTTCCTCAAAAAGCTGCTGGAACAGACAGTATTGCATTCATGTTAATGGCTGAGTAGTACCCCTTGGTGTATAGACACCACATTTTCTTTATTCACTCAGTAGCCGATGGGCAGCAACTCGGATGGAGCTGGGGGCATTATTCTAAGTGAAGGAACACAGGCGTGGAAAACCAAAACCACATGTTCTCACTTGTCAGAGGGAGCTAGGCTGACTACGCGAAGGCGTACGGAGTGATGTAATGGGCTTTAGAGGCTCAGAAGGAGGAGGGCGGGATGGGGCTAGGGATAAAAAGACTACACGCGAGGACAGTGGACACCCCTTGGGTGACGGCACTAGAATCTCAGAATTCACCACCACACAATTCATGCATGTAACAAAAACCACCAAAATGCTATCGAAGTAGAAAAAAAATCTGTAAAATACAAAAAACAAACCAACTTTTTTTTGTTTGGAAAATCAACAAATTTGATTTTCCTGTTATGTCTCTGACCACAGCCTGTCTGGCGGGAGGAGTCCGTTGCAGGCTGAGCAGGAAGGGCGGCCCCAACCTCCCCCTGGAGGCCCGTCCTGGAACTGCGTGTTTCTGTTCCCACAGAACCACAGAAGCCACATGTCAGTGTGAACATGGGGTGTTGGCTTGGCTCCCCCAAAGATTTTAAAAGCAGAAACTCTCCAAGCAAAATATCTGCGTTGTCTATGGTGGAACTTGCCTTAATGATGTTGCTGCATTAGCCAACACCTGCTCCATATCAAAGACAAAATAGTGGTGAGGAGGTGTGGGGATATGAGAGACAATATCCCAAACTGGGCTTAAACATAAGTGATCACACATGGTGTGGCGCTTTAACATAAATTATGCGCGTTTCCATGGAAACAACGCAGAAATCAGACAAAGGCAGTACATGCCAAATATAAAGTATTTAATTCTAAACAGTAACAGATTCTAAACTGTTTATTCCCAGAATTGCTTAAAATGGTCACATGGCAAAAAGAAATGCCATTAATGTGTTTTTGCTTCTCTCTCATTTGTCCATTGCATTGATTTCCTATGAAATGTAAATAAAACGATTAAAACAAAATTGATATCGAATGCAACTGAAGAGAAGTAAAAATCGCAAGCCCCAGTGGTATTTTTAATCAGAGCTAACCCATCATAGATGAAAATTAAGGAAGAATTTATGCTAGGACTGTAATGTTACTAACTGAGGACCTTCAATTCTTTGTTCACCTGTTTAAATGATCTTTGCTGAACATTTCTAAAAGTGACATTCTTCATTTAGAGTTTCTACCGCTCAATTTTGTAATAAAACAAAAATGTCAGACCATCCAGACACATGAAAGAGCCAAAATGAAGTATCCCACAAAGACTTTTGGAAGGTAGAAAAACAAACAAACAAACACAATTCATCAAAAAAACCCCAACCTACTGATGTTGAGAGAAATCACAAAAACAATCTGAGGATGGATGAATGACAACCAGCCCCTCCTAACCTCCCAACGTGGTAACTATGATAAATTACCACGGGTGACAGTGACTTGCCCTCCACCACTGCTGGAATCCGTGGCCTATACACAAAAAAGTTGGGAAAACAACTTGAAGGACCATGTGTGTGAGAAAGAAAAGGAATTCTGTGTGTAGGGGAAGATGCCTCTGTAAGGTCTGAACAGCCTTCCTGAAGGCATCCCCGGTGCAGTGTGACCACGGATGCCCGCACCCGACCAGCCACTGCATGCAAAGTGAGATCTTATGGCTGTCATACTGAGCATGCACTGAAACCGGTGACCCAACACCATTGGGTCCCTTCCCTGAGGCACCTGTACTCCATGTGAATACACAAGACACGCAAAGGTTGAATTAGTAATCTCATACTGGTGTTGGTATGTTTATAGTTCATAAAATACCTCTGCATCCTTCATGTTTGCTCACAAGTCTGTTTAATATTAAATGAAATCACAGATTCTCAGAACTGGAAGGAACTTCAGAGGACAGCTAATCTGATTTTAACTGACTCAAGACAGGCTTAAAAATAGAAGATGAAACAGAAATTCAAAACAATGAAGACACAGGCAGTACAGGAATAGCTGTCAGTGGATTGTACAAACACTCACTTCTCTTCCTCCTAACTCCCACAGAATCCTCCAGGTAATGTCGGATCCAAAATCTACCTCTATGATTCCACTGAGATTAGGTTGAGATGAGTTAATGCCAGAGTTAAACCAGAATAGAATACCAACTGGCAAGTTTGAGAGGGTGACTGGGAAGAATCTGAGAGGGGAAACAGATGGACGTGGCCCTCCATATCCATGGGCCCCACGTCCTTGGACTTCAGATCAAAAATATTAAAAAATAACCTGGGGCCGGGCATGGTGGCTCACGCCTGTAATTCCAGTACTTTGGGAGGCCGAGGTGGGCAGATCACTTGAGGTCAGGAGTTCAAGACCAGCCTGGCCAACACGGTGAGACCTCATCTCTACTAAAAATCCAAAAATTAGCTGGACTTGGTCTTGGGCCTCTGTAATTCCAGCTACTCGGGAGGCTGAGGCAGGAGAACATGGGAGGTGGAGGTTGCAGTGAGCCAAGATCGCACCACTGCACTCCAGCCTGGGCAACAGAGTGAGACTCTGTCTCAAAAAACAAAAAACAAACGAAACCCAATAAAAATAACAATACAACAATCAAAAGTAAATAAAAAAGCAGTGATAACAACTATTGGCATGGTATTTGTGTTATCTTGAGTATTATAAGGAATGCAGAGACAATTTAATGTATACAGGAGGATGTGCCTAGGTTATATGCAAATAACACAGCATTTTATATAAGGGACTTGAGCATCTTCAGATTTTGGTATCCACGGGAGCCTCAGAACCAACCTCCCAAGGATACTGAGAGACGACTATTGTCTGAAAAAGTTGGTGAATTTGTGCAGTTGGTAAATGGGGCACAAGAACAGTTTCACAACAGTATTCTAGGGTTGCACAACAATGTCAGATATTTCTCTGTCTGGGCATGAAACCGCCTCTGCAAAAATTAGAACTGAGGAAATTATGGCGGTGAAACAGATCTGACCTAACCGACTCCATCTTCCTTCTCACCTCCAAGCTGTCCTTATTCATTCCTGGGCGTAGGCTGAGCTTACTTTGGAAGGAACTTAGTTTAACTTTGAAACAAAGATGATAACAGCTCTTTCCCAAAACAAAACCCCTCCTTGCCTAGGGACTTGACTTACGAATTAGAAGATTAGAAATTACGGTACAGAGTCACTGTCGTAAAACCTGAGATCAGTGCTTCAGATATTTTGCAGACCCTGCATTCTGATGCACCAGCTGACTCCACCCAGAAAAATAAACTGGCTCATTTGGTCTTGTGGCCCCTACCCAGGAACTGACTCAGTGCAAGATGACAGCTTTGACTTTCTATGATTTCATCTCTGACCCTACCAGTCAGCAGTCCCCACTTGCCAACCCTCTACCCACCAAATTATCCTTAAAAACCCCAATCTATGAATTTTTGGGGAGGTTGATTTGAGTAATAACTCCATCTCCCACATGGCATGGCCAGCCTCATGGCAATTAAACTCTTTCTTGACTGCAGTGCTGTGGTCTTTATTTGCGCAGCGGGCAGGAACAACCCATTGGACAATCACAGGCACTGTTAGTGGACCCAGATTTTCAGTTATGCATCTGAATTAGACCTTGGCCCAGAGGGGAAAGAAATGTGAGTACAGTTCCAAAATCACACTCTCTAGCAGAAAAGACCTCCCACACCTGTTGAGATGCTTCTGTCCTGAAACCTGGGGGAATGTCCTTAAGGAAAAGGTTGGAAAATATTAGATAAGGGAAAGCTCCAGGAGAATAATGAAAAACAAAACAAAACCAAAACCCTGGGGATTTTGATGATTTTTTGTTGCTGCTGTTTTGCGCTTGTTTTTGAACCTTAAAAAAGTCTTGCTGGGAAAAGAAGGGGATGAAAAGAAGTTGCTTGGGGTTGAGGTTTTTAAATATTATTGTCGATGGTGCAGGGGCTTTCTTGTTTCTGAGGTTTGCTCTTCTGAAAATAACAAAGTAGAACTCAGCTTGGGCTCTGTGGGGTCAGGAGGGAATCACCCTCTCCAGGGTTAAAGGTGAGGGAAGTGTCAAAGGCATTTGAACCAGAATGACTCCATCTTGAACAGGGGCTGGGTAAGATGAGGCTGAGACCTACTGGGCTGCATTCCCAGCAGGTTAGGCATTCTAAGTCACAGGATGAGACAGAAGGTCGGCACAAGACACAGGTCACAAACCCAGCTGATGAAACCGATTGCAGTAAAGATGCCGGCCAAATCCCTCCAAAACCAAGACGGCAATGAGTGACCTCTGGGGTCATCCTTACTGCTCATCAGCGCCATGACAGTTTACAAATGCCATAAATAATCATGAGTCTTCTGGGAAAGGGGTGGGCAGTTTCCAGAACCGAGGGCTTCTCCTGGCTTCTAGACCATAATCCACCCCTTGTTTAGCATATAGTCAGGAAAAAACTATCATTCGTGGAGCAGCCCCACTACCACTCCGCCTGTGGAGGAGCCATTCTTTTATTCCTTCACTTTATTAATAAACTTCCTTTCACCTGATGGATTCACCTTGAATTCTTTCTTGCATGAGATCCAATAACCCTCTTGGGGTCTGGATCAGGACCCCTTTCCGGTAACAGAAGGGCTGTGAGTGACAGGTCCCGGTTCCCGGTGGGGTGGCTGTGAGTGACAGGTCCCGGTTCCCGGTGGGTCAGCAAACGGTTCTCAGTGCCCACCAACAGCAATGTTTTCTCTTGAGCCTTCTAGACATTTTGATATGCAGAGAAAACCCCTCTCTCACTTTTATTTTGGATGAACTAGGATTAAACACTACAATTTTTTAAAAATCAAAGAAAATTCTGAAGGTGGGGTTTACTCCTTCTTCTCTCAGACTTTTAAATTTTTTTGTTCTTTGTGTTAAGACTCTCCCAAGTGCAGGGAGCAGAGGTCCTCAAAATTCTGATCCCAGAGGCAGCTCTGGATTTCCGCGAGGCTCTGTTGGAGCTGAGTTGATGTTTAGATCTAAGCTGCTTCCTCCACCAGAAGCAATTAATCTGCAGTTCGGGCTGACGGCGATGCACAGCCCTGTTTGCGGTTTCCGTTGCTTGCCATCCACCGACACCTACTCTGCAGCTCGTGTTTAAAATTTAATTTTTCTTCCCTGGCAACAGGCTATTTGGCTGAGACAGAATGTCATAGTGAATGGTGTAGTAGGAATTCTTAAACGCAGCTGAGGTTCTCTGAATCTCACTGGGATTTGTTTTTCTTTCCTTCTGAAAAGTTGCACAGTGAGCTGTGTTGGGCCCCCGCAGAGCTGGCCAGTGCTGAGTGGAGAGGCATGGTGGGACGGCGGGAGGGCACAGGGCTTTGTGACGGGCTCAGCAGTGTAAGAGCTCCAGGCAGGCGGGGGTGTGGGTTGGAGACCCCGGGCTTTAGTCCCGTCTGCAGGCTTCCCTGGCCGTCAGGAGGGTGGGCTCGGGGAACTGGAGCATGGGAGCAGGGTCTTTCCTGCAGCAGGAAGAGGCTGTAACCACTTGCTTGTTTGCCTGACTGAAAGTGAGACCCTGCGTTTAATGAGCCTGAGCTCCCAGATCTTCCCTGGAGTGCTGTGGAGGAAAGAATCCAGGCTAGGAAGCATGGCCCCAAGATTTCTGCTTCCTGGTATACATGCCCTGTGAAATCCCCTTCTGTTGAGTGTGGGAGGACTTATGAATAGGATGAAATTTCACTCTTGTGATTAGGTTATGGTTTTTTTGGCAAAGAAGAAATTTTTCAGATGTAATTATAGTTGCTAATCAGTTAATTTTGAGTTGATCAAAATAGAGATTATCCTGTGTGTTCTTGGTTTAATCAGATGAGCTCCTTGGAAGTGGTCCAACTCACTCCTGGAACTGAGCCTCCAGGCTGTGGGCAAATTCAGGCCCTTGAAGACGCCACAAGTAGGTGTCTCAGCTAACAGGCCCAATGATGGCTGTTATAAAAGGAAAATAAAGGTCTAGACCTTCCCTGAGTCGGAGATTCACAGCCACAGTCTCTCCCCATTGCTGGGTATGAAGAAGGAAGCTGCTGTGAGCTCTACAGCTGCAAGGAAGTGAATTCTGCCAACATCCTGGGAGGCTTGTATATGGGTCTTACAGCTGAGCCTTCAGATGAGAACAAGGCCAGACAGCACCTTGGTTTCAGCCTTGTGAGACATGAACAGAGGACAGGGTTGGCTGGGCCAGGACTCAGACCTGACTGAAAATGTGTTGTTTTATGCTGCTAAGTTTGTGATGACTTGGACACAACAGAGACCCCTAACATAGGCCCCAAGGCTGTGTAGAAACACAGGAGTACCTGACCTGGGCCCCAGGGCCGTGTAGGAACACTGGAGTACCTGACCCAGGCCCCGAGGCTGTGTGGAAACACTGGAGTACCTGACCTGGGCCCCAGGGCCGTGTAGGAACACTGGAGTACCTGACCCAGGCCCTGAGGCTGTGTGGAAACACTGGAGTACCTGACCTGGGCCCCAAGACTGTGTGGAAATGCTGGAGTACCTGACTGATATGGTTTGGCTGCGTCCTCACCCACATCTCACACTGAGTCGTAATAATTCCCACATGTCAAGGGCGGGGCCAGGTGGAGACAATTGAATCATGAGGGTGGTTTCTCCCATACTGTTCTCATTCTAGTGAATAAGTCTCGTGAGATCTCTTGGTTTTATAAAGGGCAGTTCCCCTACACAAGCTCTCTTGCCTGCCGCCATGTAAGATACGGCTTTGCTCTTCCTTTGCCTTCCCCATGATCGTGAGGCCTCCCCAGCCATGTAGAACTGTGAGTCCATTAAATCTCTTTCCTTTATAAATTAGCCAGTCTCAGGTATGTCTTTATTAGCAGCGTCAGAACAGACTAATACAGTAAATTGGTACCAGTAGAGTGGGGGTGCTGCTGTAAAGATTCCCAAAAATGTGGAGGTGACTTTGGAACTGGATGACAGGTGGAGGCTGGAACAATTTGGAGGGCTCAGAAGAGGACAGGAAGATGTGCAAAAGTTTGGAACTTCCTAGAGACTTGTTGAATGGCTTTGACCAAAATGCTGATAGTGATATGGACACTGAAGTCCAGGCTGAGGTGGTCTCAGAAGGAGATGAGGAACTTGTCGGGAACTGGAGTAAAGGTCACTCTTGCTGTGCTTTAACAAAGAGACTGGCGGCTTTTTGCCCCGCCCTAGAGATCTGTGGAACTTTGAAGTTGAGGGAGATGACTTAGGGTATCCAGGAAAAGAAAATTCTAAGCAGCGAAGCATTCGAGAGGAGGCAGAGCATAAAAGTTGGAAAATGTGAAGCCTGACGATGTGATAGAAAAGGAAACCTTATTTTCTGGAAAGAAATTGAAGCTGCAGAAATTTGCTTAAGTGAGAAGGAGTCGAATGTTAATCACCAAAACAACGGGAAAATGTCCCCAGGGCATATCAGAGAATTTCATGGCAGCCCTGTGTATCACAGGTCCGGAGGCCTGGGAAGGAAAAATGATTTTGTGGGTGGGGCTCAGGGCCCCCCTGCTGTGTGCAGCCTTAGGACATGGTGCCCAGCATCCCAGCCACTCCAGCCATGGCTAAAACGGGCCAAGGTACAGCTCAGGTCATGGCTTGAGAGGGTGGAAGCCACAAGCCTTGGCAGCTTCCATGTGGTGTTGAGCCTGTGGGTGCATAGAAGTCAAGAATTGAGGTTTGGGAACCTCCGTCTAGATTTCAGAGGGTGTATGGGAATATCTGGATGTCTAGGCAGAATTTTGCTGCAGGGGTGAGGCCTTCATGGAGCACCTCCGCTAGGGCAGTGTGGAGGGGAAATGTGGGCTTGGAGGCCCCACACAGAGTCCCCACTGGGCACTGCCTAGTGGAGCTGTGAGAAGAGGGCCACTGTCCTCCAGACCCCAGAGTGGTAGATCCCCTGACAGCTCGCAGTGTGAGCCAGACACTCAATGCCAGCCCGTGGAAGCAGCCAGGAGGGGGGCTGCTGTACTCTGCAAAGCCACAGGGGCGGAGCTGCCCAAGGCCATGGGAACCCCACCTCTTGCATCAGCGTGACCTGGATGTGAGACATGGAGTCAAAGGAGATCATGTTGGAGCTTTAAGACTTGACTTGCATGGGGCTTGTAGCCCCTTTGTTTTGGCCCATTTCTTCCATTTGGAATGGCTGTATTTACCCAATGCCTGTACCCCATTGTATATAGGAAGTAACTAACTTGCTTTTGATTTTACAGGCTCATAGGTGGAAGGGACTTGTCTTGTCTCAGATGAGACTCTGGACTGTGGACTTTTGAGTTAATGCTGAAATGAGTTAAGACTTTGGGGGACTGTTGGGAAGGCATGATTTGTTTCGAAATGTAAGGACATGAGATTTGGGAGGGGCTGGGGCTGACTGATATGGTTTGGCTTGTCCCCACCCAAATCTCACCTTGAATTGTAATAATCCCCATGTGTCAAGGGCGGGGCCAGGTGGAGATCATCGAATCATGGCCGCAGTTTCTCCCGTGCTGTTCTCATGGTAGTGAATAAGTCTCATGAGATCTGATGGCTTTATAAAGGGCAGTTCCCCTGCACACACTGTCTTCCCTGCCACCATGTAAGACACGACTTTGCTCTTCCTTGCCTTCTGCCATGATTGTGAGGCCTCCCCAGCCATGTGGAACTGGGAGTCCATTAAACCTCTTTCCTTTACAAATTACCCAGTCTTGGGTATGTCTTTATTAGCAGCATGAAAACAGACTAATACACTGACCTAGGCCCCGAGGCCCTGTGGAAACTCTGGAGTACCTGACCTAGGCTACGCTGCAGTGCTTTTATGACACATGAATGACCCCATCTCCCACGACCACCACAAGCCCTGGGGGTGCCCGTGGGGTCCTCCCTTCATTGCAGCCCTGCCACACCCCTGACAATGCCCACGGTGTGTTTTCTGTGGGGCAGCTGTGAGAATGGGGGTGCTGCCGTTGACAGGGCCCTGACTTAAGGGCGAGGAAGGGGTGGGGGAGCAGCACTGTGGCAGCACCAAACCCACAGGCAGGACGGATGTGGTGGGCATCAGGGGGCTACACATCACCCAACGGTGTTGTCTCCCACCCCTACTGGCACGTGGACCTCCCTGGACAGACACCTCATCTGCTCTGCTCGCCGCTACCTTCCTGGCACACAGCAGGAGCTCAAAATGCAACATTGAATGAGTGAATAATTGTAACCCAAACGGGAGCAAACACGCAACAGCTTCACGTGTATCTATTTTCCTTGATCAGCAGTACTTCATAACGACCCGCTTACTTCAAGTAAGCTTAGTGGGATGAAGTGTGACTCATCTGAAATGATATCATTTACTACATTTAGCATCAACTGCAATTACGGATATTGCTCTGAGCCTTGGAGCCTGAAGTCTGCAGGTGGGGTAACCGGGAGGCTCCTGCTTCTGATAATTAGGAAAATGGGCATTTTATTTCCTGCTGACAATGCCTAGTGCATGGATCCAGGGAAAGACTGAATCTGGCCCCAGTCTGCCTTTGGATCTCAGGCCAAAGGAAGAGTGAAGGTGAGGACAGGAGATGCCCTGCGAGGATTCTCTCTGCTCATTCCGCAGTGACCAGAACGGCCAGGACCTCTCCACTTATTCCCCAGTGAACACTGCAGCCAGAACCTCTGTGCGCATTCCGCAGTGAACAGCGCGGCGAGGACCTCTCTGCTCCATGCGGCGTTGCAGGGCTGGGCGCCTGCCCCTACAGAGCTTAGTGTCTCTCTGGGGTGAAAGACCCGTAATACAGCCCCTGCAGTACAATGTGATGGATGGCATGATGGACATGGGGTGGGGGGCGCCTGACCATCCTGGGGGTGGGGCCCAGTGCAGGCTCAAAGAGGTGACATCAGGGGAGGCCTCAGGGACACAGAGGAGTCAGCCCTACAGAGGGAAGGAGGGAAGGACACTCTGAGCAGGGCAACAGCAGAGGCGCTTTCGGAGAGAGCAGGGCATGTGTTGAGTAGACACCAGGGGCTCTGAGGCAGAGATGGCGGTGACCCAGTGTGCACATCAGAAGGGCCCTTAGGATGTCGTGTGTGTGTATGTGCGTGCACATGTGTGTGTGTGCATGCGTGTGTGTGTGTGTGCACACAGAGGTGGGCAATGCTACAGGCAAGGAGATGTGTCAGAACCTTACTGCTCCATGGGCGTCTCTGGACCAGTGCCACTGCCACACCAGGGTTGTTAGAAATGCAGGACCAGAAGTGCTAGATCAGAACCCAGCTCGAGCTCCCTGTGATTCATGGCACACGGATGTTGCAGAAGCACAGGGTGGAGGCTGCGGCAGTGACCTAGATTAGAGGCGGTGCTGGCTCACACCAGGGGTTGCTCCAGGGATGGAGAGAAGGCAACTGACAGAGTGAGAAATGCGGGCAGGCGGCCTGCAGGGCTCGGTGTCAGAAGGAGAGAAGAGTTTCCTTTTATTGGGCCCAGGAGTTGATGAATTCGCTCCTGGAAATGTTGGATCTGACATGCCTGCGGGGAAGCCCTTCAGACAGGACCGGAACTACTCTGTAGGGAGATCAAGCGATCTGGGTGGGAGACTTTAAAGGCTGATGGGAAAGATGCAGGGAGGGGTGGCTGAGATTCGGTAGGAAGGGCCCCATCCCAGGAGGGGAGTGGAGGGCTGGGGCACAGGTGCCTGAGGAGGACTGGTGGCCCCAGATGCAGATGTGGTGACGGGCAGGGAGGAGGTGAGGAGGGCGGAGCTGAGGTGAGGAGGGCGGAGCTGAGGTGAGGAGGGCGGAGCTCTGCCTGCTGGGCTCTCTTCTCTCCTTGGAATGGGGGCCAGGTCACCTGCAGGGCTGAGGTCAGAGGCTGGGGTAGGAGGCCTGAAGCTGTGGGGCAGCTGGGAGGTGACTGGGCTTTCAGTGTTCCAGGGAGGCTCTGGGGGAGGCCCTGCCATGCCTGGAACCAAGACAGGAGGCCGGTGGGGTCTGAAAGGCGCCTCCAGCAGAAGCTGCTGGCTCTGAGGGGGCCTTCTCCAGCCCGTGCCGGGAGGTGGCATTGCTTAGAGGCTGTCCAACATACAGTTCATTGACTGGGTCTTGTTCGCTCTGTCCTCTGATCCTGAGGCCAGAGACAATCTGTCTCCCCGTCCCCAGAGCTAGTGGTGCCTTGTCTGTGTCGTTTAAGTGCTACCTGGTGTCAGAGATCCTGGGATGGAGCCATCTATCTGTGCTTGGAGCTGGCAGGCCAGACTCTATTTCCAACACCTGGCAGGTTCCTAGAACATATTTTGGGGTGAACTCTGCTAAGCTCTTGCTGAATTTTTCACCCAGAAGTTGGGAGCATGGAAAACAGTTCTGCTCGGCAATGTTTTCTTACTGTACACTGGAGGGATCCTTGCTGGTCCTGCTTCCAGAATCAAGGGCAATTCTACCTGGACCTATTTAGGACCCAGGTTCTCTTCAGACACCCAACATTACTACAGAAAGTTCCACATTCCTGAGCAAGATTCCCAATGTAATTCCTGGGCGATTAGGGTGACTGGCAGAGAGGCCCATGGTGTGTGCCTTCCAAAGAGATTCCCTGTTCCTTCTGGCAGCGAGTCCATGATAAGGTCTGCATATAAAAGCTCACAAAACCTAGGGGTCCTTCATGGCAGAAGGTGCCGTGGAAGTCGGATGGACGTTCATTCCTCTGTTGGTGAGCACAGTGCTCTGGGTGCACAGAAGAGTAACAGCCAAGCTCGCTGATGGAGAATCCCCAGTGAGGCCGAGCTCGGCCTTGCCCTTCCTGGCCCCTCCACATAGGGTCGTCGAACATACCTCACGCGGAGCAGGGGCTGGCTCAGAGACGGGCTAATTGCCCATGCCTCACGCAGAGCAGGGACTGGCTCAGAGATGGGTTTTACTGTCCTGCACGGCCTCAACCTGTGCATTGGCTTTTTGTGTCATACATTTGAATTAGTGGGGAACACTCCCAACTAGAAAATCCCACATAAGAATCAGAATTTTTGAGCTTCTCTTGGGAACAGTACCGCTTGGTGTGCAGGGTTTACTCTCCCCTGATGATGGCAGCTGGGCTGAACCCTGGCTGCCCCCATGCCCCTCAAGTGCTCGTCAGCATCACTGTCACCATGGAAACCACATCCTCATGTTCATTTCTGCCTCCTCCCTGTGTTCCAGGTTCTGGGCGTGGGAGCATAGATGTGTTGGTTCCAGCTTGACTGGTCAGTACCTGTGCCCTGCCAGTTCTCAGATATTTTGATCATCACCTTTGCTTGTTGGTGTTTGAGTTTGTGCCTCTGTGTTAAAATAGCCAGGACTGTTTGAACTGCTTTTGAGACTGCGGGATGTGGGCAAAGGGCAATGTCTCTCCTGTGCACAAAGGATGGGGAAAAGTCTGGCCTGTAACGTGACCTACGTTAGGACTCACCAAGATCAGCCATGACCCATCCTCTTCAGAAAGGGGAACGTGCTTAAAAGGCAGAAACACCAGTATCCGTGGGCTCATTCCCATAGCACTCAGAATGGTGATGTTTGTGATTTCCCAGGCTCCTACTGGACTCATGTACAGACCATGTGGACATCCAAGAAGGGTCTGAGAGTCTATGCCAATGGGACCCTGAGCACCTGTGACATGAGAAGGCAAGTGTCTCATGCCTATGGGGACCCTGATGTCAATCTTGTGATGGGATCTCAGCAGGACTGGACCCAGCACTATGATAACGGAGCTTTGGATGAGTTCAACATCCAGGGATGGCCCTACCTCTGGATGAGGTCACCATGTACTTCACAGCTGCTGCTGGTCAGTGAGGGGTGAAGGGCTGGGGCAGGTCTGGTGGCTACATTCCTGGGGGTACCCTCGTATCTGCCCCCCTTTCCCAGCATTTCCCATCTCCCCACTCTCCTGTTACAGTCATCGGGACTGCAGGCAAGAGCTGTGTCCTAATGAACTTCATTAAACAGTCATTTTACTGGGACACCTGTTCCCTAATGGAGAAACCGACAACCTACCTGAGACATGCCAGGATGAATATTCTCCTGGGGATGGCGGGGTCTCAGGGTGTATGTGACGGATAATGATAGAAGGCTCTAGGTGGCAAACATTCTAGGTTTATTACCTCATTTCATCCACAAACATTTACCTTGAGCCTCCTGAATTCCAGGCTCTCTGATGGGTCCTTGGAGAGCCCCAAGGATGCCTCTTCCTGTTCAGTACCAATGGCTGTTTCTAGCAGTGGCCTTGGGCAGGTGGCCCTGGGTTCAAATCCTTGTTCTACCAGGAAGAGCGATGGGACTTGGGAAGTCAGTTGTCCTTTCTCCAGGTTTCAGGTCCCCCAACGGCAGTAAGGAGGCTGAGCGACCCCGCCGTGGGGTCTGTGAAAATACAATGGGATGTCGCACACCAGGCCCCAGCAGGGCAGCCCAGGACTCAGTGCGGCTGTGGTTCTGTTAATTTGGCCTCTTTGCTTCAACGGTTCTGTTTTAGTTTCACCAGCAATAAATGCATATTTTTTTAAAAACTCTGATACTGCTTATTAATTTCCACATGCACTAACCTGCCAAAAAGCCTGCTGTTCTGACATCCAGAACAACAGGGGAAGTTCAGGCAGGAGGTGGAAAGAGGCCCGGGTTCCAGACCTGGTTCGCCCTTGCTCAGGTTCTCACCTTGAGTCCCTCTCTTGACCCTGAGTCACGACTCTTGATTTCTAGTGACAGAAAACCCATCTGAAAAATGACTTAGGTAAAACAGGAGGAGGTTGCTTTTGGCATGGTTTCATCCGAGGGCTCAGATGACATCACCAGAGAATTCTCCTTCCTTCCTGTAAGCAATACTATGTTGAGGGGGGAGGCAGTGATCTCCTCTGTGGAGCTGAGATGACTGCTAGGTGCTCCTGGCTTCCATCCTCGCTTCTCAGCAGCCTCAGCAGGACGTAGAGAGCTTCTCCAATCACTGCAAAGAAGGGCTGGGCCTGAGCTTTACTGGCAAAAGTGGTGTGTTACCTGGTGTGATGCCTATGTGACGTAGCTGAATTTCCACCCTGCCCTAACTCTGCTGATCTTTAAGAAACGGGACACCTTCGATAAAAATTTCCCTTTGTAACCAGACCAGCTGAGACTGGTTAGAATCAGGATAGCCAGCCAAACAGCTTCAAAAGACCTCAGGCTTCATTATCATCTCATTTCCATGCTCAATGATACGCCCACCAGTACCATGACAGTTGACGATCGCCATGATAGTGACCAGAAGAAACCATAAAAGCACAAAAAGAAGGCGGCACTCTCATTCTGGGAAGTTGCCTGCCCATTTTGGAAAAGACTTGAATATTCCTCTTCTCGGGTTTTCTTTTTTTCTTTCTTTTTTTTTTTTGAGACGGAGTCTCTCTCTGTTGCCCAGGCTGGAGTGCAGTGGCGCCATCTCTGCTCATTGCAAGCTCTGCCTCCTGGGTTCACACCATTCTCCTGCCTCAGCCTCCTGACTAGCTGGGACTACAGGTGACCGCCACCACGCCTGGCTATTTTTTTTTTATTTTTAGTAGAGGTGGGGTTTCACCGTGTTAGCCAGGATGGTCTTGATCTCCTGACCTCGTGATCTGCCCGCCTCGGCCTCCCAAAGTGCTGGGATTACAGGCGTGAGCCACCATGCCCGGCCCCTCGCAATTTTTTTTTTTTTTTTGAGACGGAGTCTCACTCTGTCACCCAGGCTGGAGTGCAATTGCATGTTCTTGGCTCACTGAAACCTCTGCCTCGCAGGTTCAAGTGATTCTCCCGCCTTGGCCTCCCTAGTAGCTGGGACTATAGGCATGCACCACCACACCTGGCTAATTTTTTTTGTATTTTTAGTAGAGACGGGGTTTCACTATGTTGGCCAGGCTGGTCTCAAACTCCTGACCTTGTGATCCACCCACCTCGGCCTCCCAAAGTGCTGGGATTACAGGTGTGAGCCACCATGCCCGGCCCTCCTCTGGCTTTTAATGTCCAACCCCTTCATTAGAGAAACCCTATATTTTAACCCCCCACCCCTCACTTGTCAAGAAGTTGACTTGTGAGTGATGCTTCCGTTTGTCAATTCCATGGCCATTGAATAACACCTGCACTACTTGACACTTTTGGTTTCATGTATTGGGTTAGTGACACCCAACACTAACAGGGAAAGACCCCATCTTTTGGGGCTCCAGCTTTGTCAGTAACTGTCCATGTGTCTTCCATGAGCCAGTCACCTTGACTGGGGAAGAAGGGGTGGGATGAAATGTAGATGCTGGTTGGTGTGAGCCTGGTTCAAAATCCACCTCTGACACGGTCCTGCAGTCAGGCTCATCCCAAAGATGTGGAGGAAAGGGGACTCCTCAGAGAGAGAGACCAGAGATACTGGTCTCAGAAGAGGGAACAGCCACTGGCGGGGAAAAGCAGCATGTGTGCCTTGTAGCCTTTGACATTCTCATCTTCCAGCTTCCACTGAGAAAAACAGATTTCATTTCCTTTCACAGAAGTGACATAAGAACAAAATATAGTGTCCTCAAAAGAAAAATGGATATCAATCTACTGTATTTTATTGCCTAGGATTTGGAGAATTGTCACTTTGTGACCAAGATGTCACTTGTATTTGTGTTATGGAAAGCCTCAAATCCTTTCCTGATAGTTTACTGTTTTAATAACATTGGGAAGAGGTGCCATTGTTTCTGGTTTGTGTAACTGTCACAGCAAACCCTTGTCATTAGTATATGTTGGCTCAAGGACACAGAGCCTCTGTCTCCTCTCCGCAATGCAGCATTTCAGGAAGGTTCTGCTACTCAATCATGCATGCAGTTCAGTCCCTGCCTTGGTGAAGGTGACATTCGATTGTTGGGGGACTCAGGAGAGAGTTCTATTAACATTTACATCCCCTGGGGAGCATATTCCCTGCACTTTCCCTAGACCAGTCTAGATGCATTCCAACCCCAAATGTCATCTGCCTATTGTGATGATCAAATGGGTCCTTAAGTGTAAAAGGCATGGATCAGTGTCTGCCACATAAGTGAGCACTTTTTAAGGGTTTTCTCTTCTGTTTTCCTTGCTGAAGACGGATCCAAAGAAACACATGACGAGCCGTGTGTTCAATAGGCCCCAGAGTGGTGGGAGGCACCCAGAAACCTCCCTGTGTGAGGCCAGGGAAGCTAGTTAGACTGCTCAGGTTTCATTCACTCATTTAGACATAGAACATGCTAGATTCTGGGGGTTCAGGATGACCAAGCACCACTTCCTGCTTTGAAGAGGCTCAAGAGGCTCAGGGTTGAGGGCAAAGGCAGGCCACTGAGAAGCACTGTGAAGGGCCGTGCATGGAGCTGCGGGAGTCCAGTGGTTCTGCAGTCAGAAAGCCTTGGGTTTAACTCCCAGCTCCATCACTCCCAGGGCTGTATCCTTGGCCAAGTTATTTATCTCTGCAAACCTGTTTTAACACCTGTGACAAGGGGATCGTTAGCTCATAAGTCATAAGGTCTTAGATACTTTTGGCTGCAAGTAACAGGACAATATGCTTAAAATAGGCTTAGGTCATTTGCTCACTCTGCCTGACAAGAAGCTCAGAGGCAGGTGACTCCAGGGAGGCCTGAATCCAGTCCTCGGTGGGGCAGGGTCTTGCTTGCCTACCAGGCTCTGCCTCCTGCCTGGGGCCCATTTGCAGGTCTGTCTGGACTTATGGTTTTAGCACTGGAAGTACCACCTCGGGGGATTTGTCTCAGTCCCAGGTAAAGCCACACTGTTTCCACCCGGCTGCAGGCCCCCAGCACCTGCCCCAACCTACAACAGCCAGCAGAAGAAAAAGGGGTTGGCTGGGCCTCCCTCCTTATCAGGGTAAATTGTTCTCATGGTTCCCCTTGCAGATAGCCCCTCGCATCTCATTGGTCTTAGCTGAGTCATATGACCATCCCTGGGCCAATCACTAACCAAGGGGAGTGGGATTGGCTGGATGGCTCAGCCAATCATAAAGAAGCTGCTCTCCTGTCTGTCCACTTGGGAGCTCCCACCGGAAGGGTGGGGCAGTGTTGGCTAGGAAAGAATCTTCCGGAAGTCTGTGTCCTAGAAGTTATCCCTGCGCAAGCCACAGGCGCCTGAGCTGTGCGTGGCGGGAGAGGCAGGGCTGGCAGAGCCCGGGAGTGAGGCAGGCACAGAGCCACTGGGAGTGGGGCGGGGACAGAGCCGGGCTGGCAGGACTTGGGGCCAAGGCGGGACAGGCGAGTGTGACAGCCACAGCCAAGGCCAGGGCGGTGTCCCTGCATCCTGTGTGGGTTTGGGGGTGTCTGGCCGGGGCGGGGTGTGTGCGAAGTGGGTGGAGACAGAAATCATGCTAGGGATGTCCACGTGGGAGCGTAGGAGTCAGTGCAGAAAACGCTTCTCCCTGGTGTCGGCAGCTCTCGTCCCCAGGCTGCTGCGGGAGCAAGTAGACCGGCTCCTTAGCGGCTCAGCGCAGCAGACGCCAAGTCCCAGCGGGGGTGTCCTCCTGCAGTGACTCAGGGGCCCTGGCTCTGTCTTTCCCCTGATGCTCCCTTCCCAACACTTGGCTTCCAAGGTTGGACTGGAGCTGGGACCAGGTCCTGATTGAACCCCTCGGTCCCCAGTGCCCAAGCGTAGAAGCCGTGGAGCCGCATGGCTCTGGCGACTGGGCTGCGTGACCCCTCTGTGGCCCCCTCCTGACCTGAGAAAGTGGTGCAAACATCCACCGCGTCATCTGGTCGTTAGGAGCACAGAGCCTGACCCACGATAGACACCACAGGCATAATAAATGCCGCTTTCTGTTTGCTTCAGCGGGATGTGGACGAAACCTTTAAATTTGTTTTCATGCATTCAATGCGTCCAGCTGTTACGACTCTGAAGCAAGTGTGATTTTCAGTCTTTTGTAGTTGTTATTCAGGACAGTCCTGTTGTGCTGGGCTTGACTGAAGCGGCCAACACGGTCATGTGTGTGTCTCCAGGCAGCAACCTGCAGTGAGCCCAAGATCATCGTCCAGGGCTCCTCCTCCCGGCAGGGAGGAACTGTCCTCAGCATCCTCTGAGCCCCAGGTGTGCAGGGGGCAGGGTCAGGTAGAGAGACGGGAGGAAGTTAGCTGAGGAACAATGGCTATTGGTCAGATTTCCCTACCCCAACCCTGACACAAGCGCCTCGCACATTATTGGCTGAGATCAGTCTCTCCATTTTCGTAATCGATTCTTCATGCAAAGCCACATTTTGGAGAAAAGGAATGGTTAGAATCACGGCAGGTATGTTTGGTCGTGCTGTGCACTCAGGATCCGGTACACATTTCCTGGGGACTTGGGAGCCAAGTTCATGTTGTGTGACTATCAGGGTAGGAATTAAGAAGCAGCAGCTCCTTCGGGTATCTCTGGAATCAGTGGGGCAGAATCGGGTTCCTAGTGTCAGCTGGGGTCAGCTTGGTCTAAACCTGCTTTTCCAAGGTGTCGTGGGACAATCTGGTACTCCACGGCCCTTCTGTTCTAAGTGTTCATATAGCAAGTGTCAGCACCCACATCTCCTGCAGGAGCCCATCGGGGAACATAAGCTGGCTTGCTCCACCTGAATTGGTTTTGGTGGCAGCTCATCTTCCCAGGAGAGGCCAGTCTTCCCTTTCTCATCCCCTCCTCCAGGGTCCTCCCTGTGACCCACCCACTGTGACACCTCAGTGCTCACTTGCCAGCCCTCAGGAACCAGTTGATGCCTGCAGTTGTGACCGCTGGTTGTCCTGTCTCTTCCTGCAGGAGTGGCTCTGGGCTAGCGTTTCTCAAAGTGTATCCTCAGGATACTGTCATCAGAAGCACCTGGGAAAATAGTGCAGAGTCCAGCCCCCCTCCAGACCTACAGAAGGGGAATGTGAGGGCCTGGGAATGTGCATTTTAAGCATGTGACTCTGCCCTGGGGGTGGGAGGGGAAGGACACCTTCCTGAATCTAGACAACTCCTTAGCTTGGGTAACTCCGAAGGATGATTGTACAATATTTAATCATTAGGAATGTTTGCTAAACAGCCTGGCTGTGGGCTGGCTGAGGGGCTTTGTCTGTTCAGGGGCTCTGGACTCTACTACTGCCCTGGCTGAGTCCAGTCCCCCAATGAACCGGTGGCCAAGGGGCTCCAGTGCTCTCTCTGTGGGGTGTCCCTGTGTGCTTCTGGAAGCCTGCTCCTTTGCTTAGATTCTGTTCCCCATTGCTTTGACCCTTTCTGTTCCTTGACAGCTGCCTGTGCCTTCCTGCTGGGCCTCAACTAGAGTGTCTGTTATCTGTGGTCAAAGATTATATTTCAGCTCTCTTGGTATCCCCTACAGCTGCCAGAATAGAGGCTTAAGTGGAGTAGGTATTCAGTAACAGCACTGAAAGTTGCACCCAAAAGAGATCACTCTCTCAATAATTTGAACTTTAATATTAAATTCCAAACCCAGTTTGTACCTGATTGCCCTCCTTTGCCATTTTGTAATAATTTCCCATTTATTTCCAAGGATTGCTGAGGCAGTGAATTGAAGAGGCTGCGTAGTGCTTGCAACCAGTTACCGTATTTCCCTGGAGGAATCACCAGCAACCGACTCTCCCAGGACTTGCGAGGTGCTTCCCTTATCACCAGCCGTCTCAGCACAAGTAGGTGAGTTTCTCTTTGAGCTGGTTTTCCATGTGATCTTTTAAAGAATCTTTGATGGTGGTGCTGCTGGCCTGAACTGGCATTCTTCTCCCCCAGGAGGTCTTTCGTCTTCTTGATCTGTGGCACAGAAGCCCCACTATTGGTGATAAGGGCTGGTCTCAGGGTATTAGCATTCAGTAAAAAGCATCTGAAGCCAGATTGAAGCTTTCATATGGTTTGTGCAGCAACTGGGAATGTTTCTCTGAATAGAGAGCGTGTGTTTAGAGGAGAGAGGCTTTTTTGGGAAGTGGGGGTAAATAGTTTAATTCTCAGTTATATTGTGTAATCACTGATGGTGAGTGAAGCAATGCCTTTTCCCGAGAAATGGGTGTGAGAGCTTAGGTTTGCTCTGCCGCATCATAACTCTAATTCGTTTCTACATTGAATTTTTATTTTTCGGTGGATGAGAATGACCAAGTTACTGGTAATGTGGATGAGCACAACCTACTCACTTTAGAAGAGTTTCCTTCTGGGCTGGATGGGCAGGGTGGCTGATGCCTGTAATCCCAGCACTTTGGGAGGTTGAGGCAGGAGGATTGCTTGAGTCCAGGAGTTCAAAACCAGCCTGGGCAGCATAGTGAGATCCCATCTATACTAAAGATAAAGTTAGCCAAGTGTGGTGGTGCTCACCTGTAATCCAAGCTATTTGGGAGGCTGAGGCAGGAGGGTCACTCGAGCCCAGGAGTTCGAGGCTGCAGTGAGCTGTGGTGACACCACCACACTCTAGCCTGGGTGACAGAGCGAGACCCTGTCTCTAAAAAAATAAATAAATAAAAATTAAAAGTTTCTTCCTGCCTGATTTAGTGAGTCATTTACTCACAGAAATTGTGTGATGATTGTTGCAGTTATTGAAAACGCAACTCGTGGAGCCAAACACGTTCACGAAATGCTTGTTGACTCTCAGGCTGTGACCTTCCCGAGATATTTATTAAAGAGAATCCCAACATATGCCATAGATAGAAGTGATATCACAGAAGTATGCTTGCAAGGGTCATTCCATTCCATTCCATTCCATTCCACTCCACTCCACCCCACCCCACCCCACCCCACCCCACTCTATTCCATTCCATTCCACTCCACTCCACCCCACCCCACTCTATTCCATTCCATTCCACCCCACCCCACTCCACCCCACCCTACTCTATTCCATTCCATTCCATTCCACTCCACTCCACCCCACCCCACCCCACCCCACTCCACCCCACCCTACTCTATTCCATTCCATTCCATTCCATTCAATTCTACCCCACCCCACCCCACTCTACTCCACTGTATTCATTTTGCCAGTTTGGGCTAATATAACAAAAATACCATAGACTGGATGACTTAAACACCAAGCACTTATTTTTCACAGTTCTGGAGGCTGGAAAGTCCAAGATGAAGGCTTTGGTATCTGGGGAGGGCCCACCCTTCCTGGGTCATAGACAGTGCCGTCTCGCTGTGTCCTCCTGAGGAGGAAGGGATGAGGAGCTCTGTGATGCTTCTTTCATGAGGTTGCTGATCCCATCATGAGGGCTCAGTGCTCATGGTCTAATTGTCATGAGATCTTTGGGATGTCACTTTTCTGGCCGGAAACCTGTGGCTTGTAGTGCCTTTGCCTGAGTTGCTTTTGGACATGCTGGGCTTGTTCCACCCACTCAGCCTGGCAGACGGCACTCGGCTCACACTCCCAGCCTGGATCCCGTGCCTCCAAGGGAGACTTCGAGTCAGGCATGGAGCAGTGAGGGGTGTGTGAGCGAGTGTGGGGTCTGGCCACTGTGCAGTCAGACACGTCGGCTGCTGCTGTGAGGCGGGCAGCTCTAGGTGCCGGCATGGGGGCTGGCTCTCTGTGAAGCTGTGGCTGGACCAGGCACACTACAAGCAGCTTCCCTGGCTGGCACTGGGGAATGTGGTGCTGACTGGAAGCTTGGAGACACCAAGAACCACAGGGCCCCAAAGAGGGAGTCATAGCCCTGGCTTGGGAGCTCCTAGGTCTGGGGTCCCTGAGGGCTGCAGCTATTCCTCTCTTCTTTGCCTACAATGTGGCAAGCAGGGGGCATGTCTTAGCCCTGTGTGTGTTACAGCTCTTTTAGTCTCACCTTTCAGTGGGTCCTGAGTTCTTGTTCTGTGACCAGGAAGAATGAGGTATGCAGACAAGTGGAGGGTGAGCGAGATGAAGAGGAGCTTTAATGAGCAGTAGAACAGCTCAGAAGAGACACGCAGGGGGCAGCTCCTTTCCACAGCCACAGTGTCCCGACGAGTGCTCAGCTGTCAGCAGAGAGGGTGGATCTTCTCTGTGAGGCAGGTCATCCCAGTGAGTGTTCAGCTATCAGCAGAGATGTAGCTCCTCTCTGCAGCTGGTCGTCCTTTTGTCTGCTCTGTTCTGGCTGAGCCTGGGGCTTTTATGGGCCTCAGAGAGAAGGAAGTGCCAGTTGGTCCATGGGCAGCCATGGGCTGGCCTGGAAAAGGCACCACAAGTTCCCACTCGGGCCTGTGGGACTGGCAGCCTGGCCCCCAGCCTTCAGGCCTTACCAGGGGCCCCTTCCTCCCAGGAGCCTTCTGCCTCCTGTCACTGTCCATGGTACCCAGGCTGCTCACGTCAAGAGGCATGTGCAGGCCAGGGCCAAGCTGCCCTCAGCCCCCAACTTGGCTTCCCCACTGCTCTTGCCGGCACCCAAGGTCTGGAGGTGCCCAGGGCAGCAAGGGGTTGGTGTGTCAGTGCTACCCCAAGTGTGTGCACACCTGGCTGGGCTGTGATAGTGCCCGGCTCAGCCCTGACCTTGCTCTGAGATTAGAGCAGGTACTGACAGGAGAAATCAAGCAGCTGGAGCAGGCACCCTTCATCCCACAGCGGGGCAGGGGGCCTACCTGGGCCCCCTGTAAGTGCAGAAATGCCTGGGTCTGTGCTGGTGGCAGGACAGCTGCAGCTGCACCCAGGGGCTCCTGTTTCTCCCCAGCTCCACTGGCTCTGTGGAGCATGCAGCCCCCACTGTGCTCCCCTGAGGCCTGGGGTGGTGGCTCCAGGTTCTCTCTGGTTCAGGGCAGGAGCTCTTCCCATGGCCCCAGTGCTGGAGCTCTTCCCATGGCCCCAGTGCTCAGGGGTGACCAGGGGCTCCCCCTTGCGTGACTTGCGGTCCTGCCCGGGATGGGGCGTCTTCAGGCCATGGCCCCAGTGCTCAGGGGTGACCAGGGGCTCCCACTTGCATGACTTGCGGTCCTGCCCGGGATGGGGTGTCTTCAGGAGCAGATCATGGGCCCCGGGCCCATCGTTCGGGAGCATCAGGCTCAGTGGCCCTGCCGATGTAGGTTGGACCCCTGGGAAACAGCACTGGGTGGCCCACGCAGAGCCGCCTCCCAAGGTGCAGGAATCCAGCACGTTTTGCAGGGTGAGCATTGTGGCCATGCTGCTGGCTGGGTCCCTGAAGCGGATGCCGCTCCCACTTCCTGCTCCTGGCCCCCAAAGTGCAGCCCCAGCTCCACGCCCTGGGCCCAGCCCCAGCGTGCTCTGTGTGCAACTGTGGCACCACTCCGAGCCCAGCTCTGCCTTGGGGACCCTCTCTGCTGGCCCCTTAGTGCCTGAATGTGTGGCTCGCCTGCAGGAGGGTGACTTGGCCTGGTCCCCATCGCGGTGGTCCCCAGGGTAGTAGGATCCAGGGAGGCTCCTGGGGTGGACTCTGGGGACTGTAGGCCTCCTCCCCATAGCAGGGTGTGCGACAGTAGTGATTTGGGGCCAGGGTCTGGAGCAGTGGAGGCACTGGGCCTGGGGGCAGGTCCTGCCTGGCTGTGCAAGGGTGGGAATGGTGCTCAGGGGACACAGGACACAGGGGTCCCACCACCGCTACTGTTGCTCCCGCAGGCGCTTCTACTCTGGACAGTCACTGCTGCCATCATAATCACCTCCAAAGGCCCCACCTCGTAAAACTATCACCTTGGGGGTTAGGTTTCAACATACAAAGTTTGAGAGGACACAGTTCCTAACACCACTCCTGGGTCTTTTTCTGAATCAGTTGGTACGATCATATCCTCATTCTTTTTAATTTTATTATTATTATACTTTAAGTTTTAGGGTGCAGGTTTGTTACATATGTATACATGTGCCATGTTGGTGTGCTGCACCCATTAACTCGTCATTTAGCATTAGGTACATCTCGTAATGCTATCCCTCCCCCTCCCCCCACCCCACAACAGTCCCTGGTGTGTGATGTGTATCCTCATTCTTTAACCTAGTAGTGGTACCTGAAAAGGGCAGACCCAAAGAGAGGGCTGATCCAGACGCGAAGAGAGGGCTGATCCAGACGCGAAGAGAGGGCTGATCAGACGCGAAGAGAGGGCTGATCCAGACGCGAAGGGAGGGCTGATCCAGACGCGAAGGGAGGGCTGATCCAGACGCGAAGGGAGGGCTGATCCAGACTGATCCAGACGCGAAGGGAGGGCTGATCCAGACGCGAAGGGAGGGCTGATCAGACGCGAAGAGAGGGCTGATGAGACGCGAAGAGAGGGCTCCTGGATCTTGTGCAGGAAGGAATTCCAGGCCAGTGAAAGCAGTGAAAGGAGCAGGCTTATTGGAAACTCCTTCATTATAGAGGAGGGCGCCCTCAGAAAGCAAGCTGAGGAACGCACCGTCTTTAAGTTTTTCTTATATGGGGTCTTGTCTTTGTAAAGACTAAGCTGTGGCTACGTGACGGTGAGCAGACCGTGCGACCAATTTTATTATTCTATTGATTTAAAGAAAACTACCCTTGACATTTTAGTGTGTGAGTACATCGAGGCATAACTTATTATCTTGAAAGCGTATGTTGTTATGGGCACCAGGACGTCTGGACTCGTCACTGTCGGAGGACTGTGTCCTTGTAGGTGTTTTTAGGTGGTTTCCTCAACTGCAAGCATCTGAGGACCATGGATCCTGACTGGCGAGGAACTGCCCTGTTAGTCTCCAGATGGAGCCGAACTGAAAACAGTGTCGCTTCTCTAACAGTGTCGCTAAATCTAACCAGATTACACTGGTTGATTTTCAGATGTGGAGCCGCTCTTACATCCCTTAAATACTCCCCTCCCCCCGTCATGGTGTCCTGGTATTGATGAGTTCTACTTGCTAATACTTTGTCTCTACATTCCTGAAGGTTATTGCCCTTTGTTTTATTTTTGTGTTGTCTTTGTCTATTACCTAGTGTTGGGTCGTACTAGCTAGCCTCCTGAAATGATTTGGAAAGTGTTTCTTTACCTTGTCTTTCCTGGAAACATTGTTTTAAATTGGTGTTAATTTCTATTTAAACCTTTGGTAGGAGACTCCAGTGGAATAATCTTCCCTGTAAATTTCTTTTTCAGCAATTTTTAATTACAAATTCAATTTCTTTAATGGGTATGGAAATAATCAAATTATCTAGTTCATATTGGGTTGAATTGTGGTAATTTGTGCTTTTGAAGAAACTGGCCCATTTCATGTAGTTGTAAAATTTGTGTAGAGAGTTGTTAATAAGCATCCTTTGATTACGCTTTTGATGTCTGCAGAGTCCGTAGAGATATTCCCTGTTTTATTCCTGATAGTGGCAAATTGTTTCTTCACTGTTTTTTTCAGTCTTTCTAGAATTTGTCAGATTCACTGATCTTTTCAAAGAACCAATTTTTTTCTCACAAATTAAATACATTCATATCAAGTTATGTCAAAACATTATGTTACAAACCACAAATGTATACAATTTTTATTTGTTAATTGTATCTCAGTAGCGCTAGGGGGAAAGAACCAACTTTCTGTTTCATTGATTTTCTCTATTGTCTTTCTGTTTACAATTTCATTGGTGTTTTGCTTTCTACTACTTCTTTCCTTTTGTCTTGGGCTTATTTTGATCTTTTTCTGCTTCATTTCAGTAAGAGATAAGAAGGCAGCTGAGGTACACGCTTTGCCTCGTGGGTGTGAACCAAGTAGCAGGCACAGACAGCCGCCACTGAGGGACGTCGGATGAAGTGATGGGATTCGTCACCCGTCATCATTGCATCAGCTCTTTACATAGCCATGTGTGGGCTAAACCCAGCAGTGCACTCTGTATTCTGTGCAGTTAATTACATTTAATGTACCAGGGTAAATTGAGTTTCAGCCACCTGGTTGGGGGAAAAGACTTAATTAACTCAACCCTGCCAACTGACACTGGTGTACATCAGAATCATGCAAAACAAACAGTGCCTGTTTCTAACGTTGTGCTGTAATGGTCGGAGATTCACATGCTGCTGTAAGACACAGTGCAGAGACAGGCAGAGCGCAGAGACAGACACGGTGCAGAGACAGACACAGTACAGAGACAGACACGGTGCAGAGACAGGCACGGTACAGAGACAGACACAGTACAGAGACAGACACGGCGCGGAGACAGACACGGCGCGGAGACAGGCACGGCGCGGAGACAGACACGGCGCGGAGACAGACACGGCGCGGAGACAGACACGGCACGGAGACAGGCACGGCGCGGAGACAGACAGTACAGAGACAGACAGACACAGTGCAGAGACAGACACAGTGCAGAGACAGACACAGTGCAGAGACAGACACAGTACAGAGACAGACAGGGTGCAGAGACAGGCACGGTGCAGAGACAGGCACGGTGCAGAGACAGACACAGCACAGAGACAGACACGGCGCAGAGACAGACACGGTGCAGAGACAGACACAGTACAGAGACAGACACGGTGCAGAGACAGGCACGGCGCAGAGACAGGCACGGTGCAGAGACAGACAGTACAGAGACAGACAGACACAGTGCAGAGACAGACACAGTGCAGAGACAGACACAGTGCAGAGACAGACACAGTACAGAGACAGACACGGTGCAGAGACAGGCACGGTGCAGAGACAGGCACGGTGCAGAGACAGACACAGCACAGAGACAGACACGGCGCAGAGACAGACACATTGCAGAGACAGACACATTGCAGACACAGACAGTACAGAGACAGACACAGCGCAGAGACAGACACAGTACAGAGACAGACACGGTGCAGAGACAGGCACGGCGCGGAGACAGGCACGGCGCAGAGACAGACACGGCGCGGAGACAGACAGTACAGAGACAGACAGACACAGTGCAGAGACAGACACAGTGCAGAGACAGACACGGCGCAGAGACAGGCACGGCGCGGAGACAGGCACGGCGCGGAGACAGACACGGCGCGGAGACAGACAGTACAGAGACAGACAGACACAGTGCAGAGACAGACACGGTACAGAGACAGACACGGTGCAGAGACAGGCACGGTGCAGAGACAGGCACGGTGCAGAGACAGGCACGGTGCAGAGACAGACACGGTGCAGACACAGACAGTACAGAGACAGACACGGCGCAGAGACAGAAACGGCGCAGAGACAGACACGGCGCGGAGACAGACACGGCGCGGAGACAGGCACGGCGCGGAGACAGGCACGGCGCGGAGACAGGCACGGCGCGGAGACAGGCACGGCGCGGAGACAGGCACGGCGCGGAGACAGACACGGCGCAGACACAGACACGGCGCAGAGACAGACACGGTGCAGAGACACACAGTGCAGAGACAGAGCACAGAGACAGACACAGTACAGAGACAGACACACTGCAGAGACAGACAGTGCAGAGACAGACACAGTACAGAGACAGGCAGAGCGCAGAGACAGGCAGAGCGCAGAGACAGACACAGCGCAGAGACAGGCACAGCGCAGAGACAGGCACAGCGCAGAGACAGGCAGAGCGCAGAGACAGGCAGAGCGCAGAGACAGACACAGTACAGAGACAGACACAGTACAGAGACAGACACAGTACAGAGACAGGCAGAGCGCAGAGACAGGCAGAGCACAGAGACAGACACAGCGCAGAGACAGACACAGCGCAGAGACAGGCACAGCGCAGAGACAGGCAGAGCGCAGAGACAGACACAGTACAGAGACAGACACAGTACAGAGACAGACACACTGCAGAGACAGACACAGCGCAGAGACAGACACAGCGCAGAGACAGGCAGAGCGCAGAGACAGACACAGTACAGACACAGGCAGAGCGCAGAGACAGACACAGTACAGAGACAGACACAGTACAGAGACAGGCAGAGCACAGAGACAGACACAGTACAGAGACAGACACAGTACAGAGACAGGCAGAGCGCAGAGACAGGCAGAGCACAGAGACAGACACAGTACAGAGACAGACACAGTACAGACACAGGCAGAGCGCAGAGACAGGCAGAGCGCAGAGACAGACACAGTGCAGAGACAGACACAGTACAGAGACAGGCAGAGCACAGAGACAGGCAGAGCGCACAGACAGGAAGAGCGCAGAGACAGACACAGTGCAGAGACAGACATAGTGCAGAGACAGACACAGTACAGACACAGGCAGAGCGCAGAGACAGACACAGCGCAGAGACAGACACAGTACAGAGACAGGCAGAGCACAGAGACAGACACAGCGCAGAGACAGACACAGTACAGAGACAGGCAGAGCGCAGAGACAGGCAGAGCACAGAGACAGACACAGCGCAGAGACAGACACAGCGCAGAGACAGGCACAGCGCAGAGACAGGCAGAGCGCAGAGACAGGCAGAGCGCAGAGACAGGCAGAGCACAGAGACAGACACAGTACAGAGACAGACACAGTACAGAGACAGACACACTGCAGAGACAGACACAGCGCAGAGACAGGCACAGCGCAGAGACAGGCACAGCGCAGAGACAGGCAGAGCGCAGAGACAGACACAGCGCAGAGACAGACACAGTACAGAGACAGGCAGAGCACAGAGACAGACACAGTACAGAGACAGACACAGTACAGAGACAGGCAGAGCGCAGAGACAGGCAGAGCACAGAGACAGACACAGTACAGAGACAGACACAGTACAGACACAGGCAGAGCGCAGAGACAGGCAGAGCGCAGAGACAGACACAGTGCAGAGACAGACACAGTACAGAGACAGGCAGAGCGCAGAGACAGGCAGAGCGCACAGACAGGAAGAGCGCAGAGACAGACACAGTGCAGAGACAGACATAGTGCAGAGACAGACACAGTGCAGAGACAGGCAGAGCACAGAGACAGACACAGTACAGAGACAGACACAGTACAGAGACAGACACACTGCAGAGACAGACACAGCGCAGAGACAGACACAGCACAGAGACAGGCACAGCACAGAGACAGGCAGAGCGCAGAGACAGGCAGAGCGCAGAGACAGACACAGCGCAGAGACAGACACAGTACAGAGACAGGCAGAGCACAGAGACAGACACAGTACAGAGACAGACACAGTACAGAGACAGGCAGAGCGCAGAGACAGGCAGAGCACAGAGACAGACACAGTACAGAGACAGACACAGTACAGACACAGGCAGAGCGCAGAGACAGGCAGAGCGCAGAGACAGACACAGTGCAGAGACAGACACAGTACAGAGACAGGCAGAGCGCAGAGACAGGCAGAGCGCAGAGACAGGAAGAGCGCAGAGACAGACACAGTGCAGAGACAGACACAGTGCAGAGACAGACACAGTGCAGAGACAGACACAGTACAGAGACAGGCAGAGCGCAGAGACAGGCAGAAGGCAGAGACAGTGCAGAGACAGACACAGTACAGAGACAGGCAGAGCGCAGAGACAGACACGGTACAGAGACAGGCACGGTGCAGAGACAGACACGGCGCAGAGACAGACACGGCGCAGAGACAGGCACGGCGCAGAGACAGGCACGGCGCAGAGACAGGCACGGCGCAGAGACACACAGTGCAGAGACAGGCAGAGCACAGAGACAGACACAGTACAGAGACAGACACACTGCAGAGACAGACAGTGCAGAGACAGACACAGTACAGAGACAGGCAGAGCGCAGAGACAGGCAGAAGGCAGAGACAGTGCAGAGACAGACATAGTACAGAGACAGACACAGTACAGAGACAGGCAGAGCGCAGAGACAGGCAGAGCGCAGAGACAGGCAGAGCGCAGAGACAGGCACAGTGCAGAGACAGACACAGTGCAGAGACAGGCAGAGCGCAGAGACTGGCAGAGCGCAGAGACAGACACAGTGCAGAGACAGACACAGTACAGAGACAGGCAGAGCGCAGAGACAGACACAGTGCAGAGACAGACAGTACAGAGACAGACACAGTGTAGAGACAGACACAGTGCAGAGACAGACACAGTACAGAGACAGACACAGTACAGAGACAGGCACAGTACAGAGACAGACACAGTGCAGAGACAGACAGACACAGTACAGAGATAGACAGGCACAGTTCAGAGAGAGGCACAGTACAGAGACAGACAGACACAGTGCAGAGACAGACACAGTACAGAGACAGGCAGAGCGCACAGACAGGCAGAGCGCACAGACAGACACAGTGCAGAGACAGACACAGTACAGAGACAGGCAGAGCACAGAGACAGGCAGAGCGCAGAGACAGACACAGTACAGAGACAGACACAGTGCAGAGACAGACACAGTACAGAGACAGGCAGAGCGCACAGACAGGCAGAGCGCACAGACAGGCAGAGCACACAGACAGACACAGTGCAGAGACAGACACAGTGCAGAGACAGACACAGTACAGAGACAGGCAGAGCGCAGAGACAGGCAGAAGGCAGAGACAGTGCAGAGACAGACACAGTACAGAGACAGGCAGAGCGCAGAGACAGACACAGTACAGAGACAGGCACGGCGCAGAGACAGACACGGCGCAGAGACAGACACGGCGCAGAGACAGGCACGGCGCAGAGACAGGCACGGCGCAGAGACAGGCACGGCGCAGAGACAGGCACGGCGCAGAGACACACAGTGCAGAGACAGGCAGAGCACAGAGACAGACACAGTACAGAGACAGACACACTGCAGAGACAGACAGTGCAGAGACAGACACAGTACAGAGACAGGCAGAGCGCAGAGACAGGCAGAGCGCAGAGACAGACACAGCGCAGAGACAGACACAGCGCAGAGACAGGCACAGCGCAGAGACAGGCAGAGCACAGAGACAGGCAGAGCGCAGAGACAGACACAGTACAGAGACAGACACACTGCAGAGACAGACACAGCGCAGAGACAGACACAGCGCAGAGACAGGCACAGCGCAGAGACAGGCAGAGCGCAGAGACAGGCAGAGCGCAGAGACAGACACAGTACAGAGACAGGCAGAGCACAGAGACAGACACAATACAGAGACAGACACAGTACAGAGACAGGCAGAGCGCAGAGACAGGCAGAGCACAGAGACAGACACAGTACAGAGACAGACACAGTACAGACACAGGCAGAGCGCAGAGACAGGCAGAGCGCAGAGACAGACACAGTGCAGAGACAGACACAGTACAGAGACAGGCAGAGCGCAGAGACAGGCAGAGCGCACAGACAGGAAGAGCGCAGAGACAGACACAGTGCAGAGACAGACACAGTGCAGAGACAGACACAGTACAGACACAGGCAGAGCGCAGAGACAGGCAGAGCACAGAGACAGACACAGCGCAGAGACAGACACAGCGCAGAGACAGGCACAGCGCAGAGACAGGCACAGTGCAGAGACAGGCAGAGCACAGAGACAGGCAGAGCGCAGAGACAGGCAGAGCGCAGAGACAGACACAGCGCAGAGACAGACACAGCACAGAGACAGGCACAGCGCAGAGACAGGCAGAGCACAGAGACAGGCAGAGCGCAGAGACAGGCAGAGCGCAGAGACAGACACAGCGCAGAGACAGACACAGCGCAGAGACAGGCAGAGCACAGAGACAGACACAGTACAGAGACAGACACAGTACAGAGACAGGCAGAGCGCAGAGACAGACACAGTACAGAGACAGGCAGAGCGCAGAGACAGGCAGAAGGCAGAGACAGTGCAGAGACAGACACAGTACAGAGACAGACACAGTACAGAGACAGGCAGAGCGCAGAGACAGACACAGTGCAGAGACAGACACAGTACAGAGACAGGCAGAGCGCAGAGACAGGCAGAGCGCACAGACAGGAAGAGCGCAGAGACAGACACAGTGCAGAGACAGACACAGTGCAGAGACAGACACAGTACAGACACAGGCAGAGCGCAGAGACAGGCAGAGCACAGAGACAGACACAGTGCAGAGACAGACACAGTACAGAGACAGGCAGAGCGCAGAGACAGACACAGTGCAGAGACAGACACAGTGCAGAGACAGACACAGTACAGACACAGGCAGAGCGCAGAGACAGGCAGAGCACAGAGACAGACACAGCGCAGAGACAGGCACAGCGCAGAGACAGGCACAGTGCAGAGACAGGCAGAGCACAGAGACAGACACAGTACAGAGACAGACACAGTACAGAGACAGACACACTGCAGAGACAGACACAGCGCAGAGACAGACACAGCGCAGAGACAGGCACAGCACAGAGACAGGCAGAGCACAGAGACAGACACAGTACAGAGACAGACACAGTACAGAGACAGGCAGAGCGCAGAGACAGGCAGAGCACAGAGACAGACACAGTACAGAGACAGACACAGTACAGACACAGGCAGAGCGCAGAGACAGGCAGAGCGCAGAGACAGACACAGTGCAGAGACAGACACAGTACAGAGACAGGCAGAGCACAGAGACAGGCAGAGCGCACAGACAGGAAGAGCGCAGAGACAGACACAGTGCAGAGACAGACACAGTGCAGAGACAGACACAGTGCAGAGACAGACACAGTACAGAGACAGACACACTGCAGAGACAGACACAGCGCAGAGACAGACACAGCGCAGAGACAGGCACAGCACAGAGACAGGCAGAGCACAGAGACAGACACAGTACAGAGACAGACACAGTACAGAGACAGGCAGAGCGCAGAGACAGGCAGAGCACAGAGACAGACACAGTACAGAGACAGACACAGTACAGACACAGGCAGAGCGCAGAGACAGGCAGAGCGCAGAGACAGACACAGTGCAGAGACAGACACAGTACAGAGACAGGCAGAGCACAGAGACAGGCAGAGCGCACAGACAGGAAGAGCGCAGAGACAGACACAGTGCAGAGACAGACACAGTGCAGAGACAGACACAGTGCAGAGACAGACACAGTGCAGAGACAGACACAGTACAGAGACAGACACACTGCAGAGACAGACACAGCGCAGAGACAGACACAGCGCAGAGACAGGCACAGCACAGAGACAGGCAGAGCACAGAGACAGACACAGTACAGAGACAGACACAGTACAGAGACAGGCAGAGCGCAGAGACAGGCAGAGCACAGAGACAGACACAGTACAGAGACAGACACAGTACAGACACAGGCAGAGCGCAGAGACAGGCAGAGCGCAGAGACAGACACAGTGCAGAGACAGACACAGTACAGAGACAGGCAGAGCACAGAGACAGGCAGAGCGCACAGACAGGAAGAGCGCAGAGACAGACACAGTGCAGAGACAGACACAGTGCAGAGACAGACACAGTGCAGAGACAGACACAGTACAGAGACAGGCAGAGCGCACAGACAGGCAGAGCGCACAGACAGGCAGAGCACACAGACAGACACAGTGCAGAGACAGACACAGTGCAGAGACAGACACAGTACAGAGACAGGCAGAGCACAGAGACAGGCGGAGCGCAGAGACAGACACAGTACAGAGACAGACACAGTGCAGAGACAGACACAGTGCAGAGACAGACACAGTACAGAGACAGGCAGAGCGCAGAGACAGGCAGAAGGCAGAGACAGTGCAGAGACAGACACAGTACAGAGACAGACACAGTACAGAGACAGGCAGAGCGCAGAGACAGGCACAGTGCAGAGACAGACACAGTGCAGAGACAGACACAGTACAGAGACAGGCAGAGCGCAGAGACAGACACAGTGCAGAGACAGACACAGTACAGAGACAGACACAGTGTAGAGACAGACACAGTGCAGAGACAGGCACAGTACAGAGACAGGCACAGTGCAGAGACAGACAGACACAGTACAGAGATAGACAGGCACAGTTCAGAGAGAGGCACAGTACAGAGACAGACAGACACAGTATAGAGACAGACACAGTACAGAGAGACAGGCACAGTTCAGAGACAGGCACAGCACAGAGCGACAGACACAGTACAGAGACAGACACTTTACAGAGACAGACACAGTGCAGAGACAGACACAGTGCAGAGACAGACACAGTACAGAGACAGGCAGAGCGCACAGACAGGCAGAGCGCACAGACAGGCAGAGCACACAGACAGACACAGTGCAGAGACAGACACAGTGCAGAGACAGACACAGTACAGAGACAGGCAGAGCACAGAGACAGGCAGAGCGCAGAGACAGACACAGTACAGAGACAGACACAGTGCAGAGACAGACACAGTACAGAGACAGGCAGAGCGCAGAGACAGGCAGAAGGCAGAGACAGTGCAGAGACAGACATAGTACAGAGACAGACACAGTACAGAGACAGGCAGAGCGCAGAGACAGGCAGAGCGCAGAGACAGGCACAGTGCAGAGACAGACACAGTGCAGAGACAGACACAGTACAGAGACAGGCAGAGCGCAGAGACAGACACAGTGCAGAGACAGACAGTACAGAGACAGACACAGTGCAGAGACAGACACAGTACAGAGACAGACACAGTACAGAGACAGGCACAGTACAGAGACAGACACAGTGCAGAGACAGACAGACACAGTACAGAGATAGACAGGCACAGTTCAGAGAGAGGCACAGTACAGAGACAGACAGACACAGTGCAGAGACAGACACAGTACAGAGACAGGCAGAGCGCACAGACAGGCAGAGCGCACAGACAGGCAGAGCACACAGACAGACACAGTGCAGAGACAGACACAGTGCAGAGACAGACACAGTACAGAGACAGGCAGAGCACAGAGACAGGCAGAGCGCAGAGACAGACACAGTACAGAGACAGACACAGTGCAGAGACAGACACAGTACAGAGACAGGCAGAGCGCAGAGACAGGCAGAAGGCAGAGACAGTGCAGAGACAGACATAGTACAGAGACAGACACAGTACAGAGACAGGCAGAGCGCAGAGACAGGCAGAGCGCAGAGACAGGCACAGTGCAGAGACAGACACAGTGCAGAGACAGGCAGAGCACAGAGACAGGCAGAGCGCAGAGACAGACACAGTACAGAGACAGACACAGTGCAGAGACAGACACAGTACAGAGACAGGCAGAGCGCAGAGACAGGCAGAAGGCAGAGACAGTGCAGAGACAGACATAGTACAGAGACAGACACAGTACAGAGACAGGCAGAGCGCAGAGACAGGCAGAGCGCAGAGACAGGCACAGTGCAGAGACAGACACAGTGCAGAGACTGGCAGAGCGCAGAGACAGACACAGTGCAGAGACAGACACAGTACAGAGACAGGCAGAGCGCAGAGACAGACACAGTGCAGAGACAGACAGTACAGAGACAGACACAGTGTAGAGACAGACACAGTGCAGAGACAGACACAGTACAGAGACAGACACAGTACAGAGACAGGCACAGTACAGAGACAGACACAGTGCAGAGACAGACAGACACAGTACAGAGATAGACAGGCACAGTTCAGAGAGAGGCACAGTACAGAGACAGACAGACACAGTGCAGAGACAGACACAGTACAGAGACAGGCAGAGCGCACAGACAGGCAGAGCGCACAGACAGGCAGAGCACACAGACAGACACAGTGCAGAGACAGACACAGTACAGAGACAGGCAGAGCACAGAGACAGGCAGAGCGCAGAGACAGACACAGTACAGAGACAGACACAGTGCAGAGACAGACACAGTACAGAGACAGGCAGAGCGCAGAGACAGGCAGAAGGCAGAGACAGTGCAGAGACAGACACAGTACAGAGACAGACACAGTACAGAGACAGGCAGAGCGCAGAGACAGGCAGAGCACAGAGACAGGCAGAGCGCAGAGACAGGCACAGTGCAGAGACAGACACAGTGCAGAGACAGGCAGAGCGCAGAGACTGGCAGAGCGCAGAGACAGACACAGTGCAGAGACAGACACAGTACAGAGACAGACACAGTACAGACACAGGCAGAGCGCAGAGACAGGCAGAGCGCAGAGACAGACACAGTGCAGAGACAGACACAGTACAGAGACAGGCAGAGCGCAGAGACAGGCAGAGCGCAGAGACAGACACAGTACAGAGACAGACACAGTGCAGAGACAGACACAGTGCAGAGACAGACACAGTACAGAGACAGGCAGAGCGCACAGACAGGCAGAGCGCACAGACAGGCAGAGCACACAGACAGACACAGTGCAGAGACAGACACAGTGCAGAGACAGACACAGTACAGAGACAGGCAGAGCACAGAGACAGGCGGAGCGCAGAGACAGACACAGTACAGAGACAGACACAGTGCAGAGACAGACACAGTGCAGAGACAGACACAGTACAGAGACAGGCAGAGCGCACAGACAGGCAGAGCGCACAGACAGGCAGAGCACACAGACAGACACAGTGCAGAGACAGACACAGTGCAGAGACAGACACAGTACAGAGACAGGCAGAGCACAGAGACAGGCAGAGCGCAGAGACAGACACAGTACAGAGACAGACACAGTGCAGAGACAGACACAGTACAGAGACAGGCAGAGCGCAGAGACAGGCAGAAGGCAGAGACAGTGCAGAGACAGACATAGTACAGAGACAGACACAGTACAGAGACAGGCAGAGCGCAGAGACAGGCAGAGCGCAGAGACAGGCAGAGCGCAGAGACAGGCACAGTGCAGAGACAGACACAGTGCAGAGACAGGCAGAGCGCAGAGACTGGCAGAGCGCAGAGACAGACACAGTGCAGAGACAGACACAGTACAGAGACAGGCAGAGCGCAGAGACAGACACAGTGCAGAGACAGACAGTACAGAGACAGACACAGTGTAGAGACAGACACAGTGCAGAGACAGACACAGTACAGAGACAGACACAGTACAGAGACAGGCACAGTACAGAGACAGACACCGTGCAGAGACAGACAGACACAGTACAGAGATAGACAGGCACAGTTCAGAGAGAGGCACAGTACAGAGACAGACAGACACAGTGCAGAGACAGACACAGTACAGAGACAGGCAGAGCGCACAGACAGGCAGAGCGCACAGACAGGCAGAGCACACAGACAGACACAGTGCAGAGACAGACACAGTACAGAGACAGGCAGAGCACAGAGACAGGCAGAGCGCAGAGACAGACACAGTACAGAGACAGACACAGTGCAGAGACAGACACAGTACAGAGACAGGCAGAGCGCAGAGACAGACACAGTGCAGAGACAGACAGTACAGAGACAGACACAGTGTAGAGACAGACACAGTGCAGAGACAGACACAGTGCATAGACAGACACAGTACAGAGACAGACACAGTACAGAGACAGGCACAGTACAGAGACAGACACAGTGCAGAGACAGACAGACACAGTACAGAGATAGACAGGCACAGTTCAGAGAGAGGCACAGTACAGAGACAGACAGACACAGTATAGAGACAGACACAGTACAGAGAGACAGGCACAGTTCAGAGACAGGCACAGCACAGAGCGACAGACACAGTACAGAGACAGACACTTTACAGAGACAGACACAGTGCAGAGACAGACACAGTACAGAGACAGACACAGTGTAGAGACAGACACAGTGCAGAGACAGACACAGTACAGAGACAGACACAGTGTAGAGACAGACACAGTGCAGAGACAGACACAGTACAGAGACAGACACAGTGTAGAGACAGACACAGTGCAGAGACAGACACAGTACAGAGACAGACACAGTGTAGAGACAGACACAGTACAGAGAGACAGGCACAGTTCAGAGACAGGCACAGCACAGAGCGACAGACACAGTACAGAGACAGACACTTTACAGAGACAGACACAGTGCAGAGACAGACACAGTACAGAGACAGACACAGTGCAGAGACAGACACAGTACAGAGACAGACACAGTGCAGAGACAGACACAGTGCAGAGACAGGCAGAGCGCAGAGACAGGCAGAGCGCAGAGACAGGCAGAGCGCAGAGACAGACAGTGCAGAGACAGACACAGTGCAGAGACAGACACAGTACAGGGAGAGACAGACACAGTACAGAGACAGACAGACACAGTACAGAGACAGGCACAGTATAGAAACAGGCACAGTACAGAGACTGACACAGTGCAGAGACAGACAGTGCAGAGACAGACACAGCGCAGAGACAGGCAGAGTGCAGAGACAGACACAGTGCAGAGACAGACACAGTGCAGAGACAGACAGTGCAGAGACAGACACAGTGCAGAGACAGACAGTGCAGAGACAGACACAGCGCAGAGACAGGCAGAGTGCAGAGACAGACACAGTGCAGAGACAGACACAGTGCAGAGACAGACAGTGCAGAGACAGGCACAGTGCAGAGACAGACACAGTGCAGAGACAGACACAGTACAGAGACAGACACAGTGCAGAGACAGACACAGTGCAGAGACAGACACAGTACAGAGACAGACACAGTGCAGAGACAGACACAGTGCAAAGACAGACACAGTACAAGGACAGACAGACATAGTACAGAGACAGACAGACATAGTACAGAGACAGGCACAGTATAGAAACAGGCACAGTACAGAGACAGACACAGTGCAGAGACAGACAGTGCAGAGACAGACAGTGCAGAGACAGACACAGCGCAGAGACAGGCAGAGTGCAGAGACAGACACAGTGCGGAGACAGACGCAGTACAGAGACAGACACAGTACAGAGACAGACAAACACAGGAGAGAGACAGACACAGTGCAGAGACAGGCACAGTTCAGAGACAGACAGTGTAGAGACAGACACAGTACAGAGACAGGCACTGTACAGGGAGACATAGTACAGGGACAGACAGACACAGTACAGAGACAGACAGACATAGTACAGAGACAGGCACAGTATAGGGACAGGCAAACACAGTACAGAGACAGACACAGTACAGAGACAGGCACAGTAGGGAGACAGACACAGTTCAGAGACAGACAGACACAGTACAGAGATAGACAGGCACAGTTCAGAGAGAGGCACAGTACAGAGACAGACAGACACAGTATAGAGACAGACACAGTACAGAGAGACAGGCACAGTTCAGAGACAGGCACAGTACAGAGCGACAGACACAGTACAGAGACAGACACTTTACAGAGACAGACACAATGCGGAGACAGACACAGTGCAGAGAAAGCCCACGCACACTGCCCAGTTTCCCCTCAGATAATATTTTGCCAAAGTGCTGTGCCGTTATAGCTGCTGACAGCATTCATTCATGTTTTTGTGTAAGTGTTTGTGTGTGTGTGAGTTTTTTTTTTTTTTTTTTTTTTTTCTGGGACAGATGCCTAAGAGGGCAGTTGGTGGACCATATGATTGTCATATGTTTAGTTTTATAAGAAACTGGCAACCTGTTTTCCAGGGCGGCTGCAGCATTTCAGCCTCCTGTCAACAGCATGAGTGGTCTAGCCCCTCCATATTCTCAGCAGCATTTGGGATTGTCGCTGTGTGTTATTTTCGCCTTTCTGATGGGTGCAGGGTGGGGCCTCACGGTGGTTTTAATGCGCGTGTTCCCGATGGCTGGTGATGCTGAATACCTTTCCGTGGGCTGCTTTGACATCTGCTTGTTGTCTGCCGTGAGACGTCTGCTCGTGTCTGTTTTCTCATTGGAGTGTTTGTACTTTTAACAATTGAGATTTGAGAGATTGTAGTACACATTCTGGATGCCAGTTCTCTGTTAGCGTATGTGGTTTGTAAAACTTCTATTCCAGTCTGTGGCTTATCTTTTCCTCCACTCCAAGTGGGTGTTTGCAGAGCAAAAGTCTTTCATTGATGAAGCCCCTTAATAACTTCTAATAACCTGTGATTTTACCTCCAGAATTTCCCTGGAATGCACCCACTTTCCCCATCTCCACAGACGCGCCTTCCAGGGCACTGCTCACATGCTGGTCGGTAGCATCCCCTCCATTCCCCCCGGGGGTGTTGGTGGAACTCTCGAGAAGCTCTTGCCAGAGACCTCCTCACCAGCCCAGCCCTCCCGTGCTGGCTGCTCACCTTCTGTGCTGTCCCCAGGGGGGTGAGGTCTCCTACGGATCTGGAAAGGGACATGGACGTGTGCTGTTGGTGGGCTGTAGCATGTGGGGGCTATTGAATCTTGTGCCTCCTTTGGAATTTTCAGTGTATTATCGTCATGGTTTTATTCTGAGGGATGGCAGAACAGTGCCGTGTTACTTCAGAGGAGCCTGTTCTCCCCTTGCTTTTGAGTGATGTACAAGTTCTTACGTATTGGAAAAGAGTAATTCTATTATTGTTTTCTTTCTTTTAACAGTAGTGGCAGGCACAGTAGTGCATTTTGGGTTACAAGCCATTGCTTGTTGGACTTCTCTGCCAGCCTCTTTACTCAATTCTCACCCTCCCGGAGCAGGGAACTTCATTAGAAAAGAAGTGAGACTTTTTCAGTTTCAAAAATTTAGGTCAGTGCCAGATCTTCAGCATCCTTTGTTTGAAGGCAACAGAAACAGGCTCAGCTGATTGGTGTCAGTTATTGGAAGCTCATGGAATTGAAGAAAAAAAGCGTGGGAAGTCAAATAACGTGGAGTCTTCCGTTTCAACTGAAGGAGGGCCAGGGACAAAGCAGGTGATCTTAGACACCCCAGGGACCCAGAAGCCAGGCTCAAAGCCTCAGTCCCCACCCTCCTGAACACAGGCACTCTCAATCAGCTGGCTGAGTTCCTTGTTTTAAGACACTGGAAGATGGATTCACTGCAGAGGCCCCTGACAGTGACTGATTGTCCACTGAGAGGCAGTTGTATAAGATCAATGTCATTCACAAGAGAAGCAAGGAGAAACACACAGCTTTCTAGACACTGGACCGTTTAGTTGTTACAAGCATACGTACATTTTATAAAACAGTAATTATATTGTAGATACGGTTTTTATCCTCATAGTTATTTTTGTACAATTATGAAATGCAGGGTTATTGCTGAGAGATTCATCCATGCTACAGCCATTGCAAATTACATCTTATCACTAAGCAGGTGCCCCACCTCCTTATTTTTTCTTATTAGTAAAAACATATTTGTGATTTAAATCTCTGTCATTTGACGTGGTGCAATGTGAGCCAGGCCCTTTCTGGCCCTCTTAGCTTAGCTCCTAGAGAGGTGTGGGGCAGCAGGGCTCACCCTTGTAGCCTCACCCAGGGCACTGGGTCTTACTCGCTGAATGGGCCATACTCACTGCACCGGGTCTTACTACGCCGGGTCATACTCACTGCACCGGGTCTGACTACACCGGATCGTACTCACTGCACCTGGTCTTATTATACCGGGTCACGCTCACTGCACCTGTTCTGACTACACCGGGTCACACTCACTGCACCTGGTCTTATTATACCGGGTCACGCTCACTGCACCTGGTCTGACTACACCAGGTCACACTCACTGCACCTGGTCTGACTACACCGGGTCACACTCACTGCACCTGGTCTTATTATACCGGGTCACGCTCACTGCACCTGGTCTGACTACACCGGGTCACACTCACTGCACCTGGTCTTATTATATTGGGTCACACTCACTGCACCGGGTCTGACTACACCGGGTCACACTCACTGCACCGGGTCTTACTACAAAGGTTCATACTCACTGCAGCGGGTCTTACTACAAAGGTTCATACTCACTGCAGCGGGTCTTACTACACCAGGTCATACTCACTGCACCGGGTCTTACTACACTGGGTCATACTCACTGCACCAGGTTTTACTCACTGCAGCAGGTTTTAGTACACCGGGTCATACTCACTGCAGCAGGTCTTACTACACTGGGTCATACTCACTGCACCGGGTCATACTCACTGCAGCTGGTCTTACTACACCGGGTTTTACTCACTGCACCGGGTGTTACTACACTGGGTCATACTCAGTGCACTGGGTCTTACTACACCAGGTCATACTCACTACACCGGGTTTTAGTACACCGGGTCGTAGTCACTGCACCTGGTCTTACTACACCGGGTCGTACTCACTGCACTGGGTCTTACTGCATCAGGTCATACTCACTGCAGCGGGTCTTACTACACTGGCTCTTACTCAACTGCAGCACTTCTTACTCACTGCACCGGGTCTAATTCACTGCACCGGCTCTCACTCACTGCACCGGGTCTAATTCACTGCACCGGCTCTCACTCACTGCAGTGGGTCTAATTCACTGCACCGGCTCTCACTCACTGCAGTGGGTCTAATTCACTGCACCGGCTCTCACTCACTGCACCGGGTCTAATTCACTGCACCGGCTCTCACTCACTGCAGCAGGTCTAATTCACTGCACTGGCTCTCACTGCACTGGGTCTAATTCACTGCACTCGCTCTCACTCACTGCAGTGGGTCTTACTCACTGCATCTTTTGGGGATTTGACCCCTTTCCTCTGTGCATTTTGCTCCGACTGTTGAGACACGGGGACGGTCACCAGGCCTGTGTGGAGGGGTTAAAATGACCCAGTGGCATGGAATCCTTGGTCTTCCCCTGTCCTCTTAGGTCAGCATCTTCACAGCAACAGGGGGGCCTGTGTGCGCTGAGCCCAGGGCAGGTGGCAGGTGGCACGGGGAAGCCGTGTGTTAGAATTCCTCTTTGCCTCCCAGCCCTGGTTCTTTTATAACCCACGCTGTCTTTTTATTGCTGTTGTTTACTCTCTTCCCCTGCATCTCAGAGATGGCGTTCCTGCCCTGCCATCTGTCTGAACATTCATTTATCCCCTGGTGTCTGTGGGCACTGAGCCTCTCTGCTTGGATTACGTCTGTGAACACTGCAGTCACTGTGCCCTGCCTGCGTAGGCTGAAACCCTCTGGGTGTTGGGGTCAGTGTGGACAATGCCTGCTCCAGGTTGGGGACAGCATGGGAGGTGTGAGCATGCGGCTCTGCCCAAAGCCCAGAGCCTGGAGAAGCGGGACTGAGTCTGTGGCCACTTGAGGCTGCTGCTGCCCCAGGTGTGACCCAGGGAGGTGCTCCTCTGCCCCAGGTCTGTCCTGTCCCTCTGAAAAGTGGGGTGCCCCACTTGTCCACGTGTTCAGATCACTCATTGGCTGCTGATGCTCTGAGTCTGTGCAGGACCCACTGTCTGTCCCAGCTGGACAGTGCTCCCCCTGCCCTGTGGCCTTTGGTGACCCACTACATGACTGAAGTCCCCAACTCTAAACGGGAACAGCCTTGGTGTGCTCAGGTCCCTCAGGTCCCTCAGGTCCGCGTGCGAGCAGGGCCAGGCTGCGCTGGGCCTTCTGAGCAGTGTCCGGATCCACCCACCCCACCTTGTTTGCCGTCAACTCCAGATACTGTAGGCTTCACTTCATTTTTTTTTTTACATTATTCAATTTGGAATATGATTTGGGCAGTTATATTTAAACAGACAGTTTCCATTGAAAATCCTCTGTGTAAACAAGTCAGGCAGTGTTGGTAACAGCTGTAGGTTTCAGATTTCCTGGAGTTCTCTTAATATTTTTCAGCTAATAGGTGACTGTTCGGAGAAGGAATGGACATTCTCTTTTTGAGGACAGTGGATTGAGGCTCAGATTTACAAGAACTCAAACTTGTTTTGAGACGGGATCCTTCTAAGCTCTTATATTCCTCTCACTTTTCGGATGAAATGGTTTGAGATCTCCTCCTGGTGCTTCAGAAATCACGTCTTTTATAATCCTGCAAATTCTGACCTGAAAACCTCCAGCTCCTGGGCTCTGCACAGGACACTCCTTTATCAGACCAGAAAAGACAAACGACCTGGAGAGAAGGGGCTCACGGTAGCCGAGCTGAGCGGGGGTTGCTGGTGGAGAAGGAGCTCACGGTAGCAGAGCTGAGCGGGGGTTGCTGGTGGAGAAGGGGCTCACGGTAGCAGAGCTGAGCGGGGGTTGCTGGTGCACCGCATGTTGGAAAAAGCTCTGGCCAGGAACGCTGGGCTCTGTGAGCTACCCCCCAAGACAGGGGCTTGCTTTCCGCCTCTGACAGCACCAGCCTCCTTTATGGCTGCTTATTCAGGATCCAGATGGGCTCTGATGTCTGAGGGGTGGAGCACGGCTTCAGCTGTGAGACGCCCTGCACCGAGTCCTGCCCTGTTCAGGGCCCTGTCCTGAGGCTGGTGTGGGTGGGGACCTGCCAGCTTCCTGCCATTTCATCCTGACCTTTTGGCCACGTCGCCGTTGCTTCTCTTGTCTTCTCATCTGTTCCTGAACTTGGTCCCCAGAGCGAGCTCTTCTTCTGTAACTGGCACAGCTTCCAACTGGGGCAAGAGCTCTGTTCTCCCTGAGGGCAGTTGCTTCACATTCACGGGGGAATTACATGCAGCTTCCAGGGCTCTGCTGGAGGTCTGCAAGCAGGCGCCTGCCTCCGCCAGGGCTGGCACGGGCTTCTCTTCCTTGGGATCCTGGGGAGGGTGTTGGCATCCAGTCCATTTCCTCCCTGCTTTCTCCTCTTTCTATGTGCATCAGTCAGGACAATATTGACCGCAAGTGACAGCAAATCTGACCCAAACTTCATGATACACAAAGGTGATTTCACGGGTTCTCTAACCGAGCAGGCATGGGTTGGTCAGGGCCGACGTGGCGCATCTGGAAGCCCCCTCTCAGCTCTGATCCACCGCACTGTGCCACTGTCAGAACAAGGTGGCCCCCGCCGCCCCTGGCCACCCCTTGCTCATCCCGAACGGGAGGTTCAAGATTCTGTCGTGCTTCCCCAGCCTGAGCCTCGCTGCATCTCACCTACCCTGACGGTGCCACTGCCAGAACACAGGGGCCAGAGAGGAGTGGCCCGGCTGGCTCAGACCCGGTGATGGGGAATCTGCTCAGTGGGGAGCCGGGGGGAGTGGGAGAGGAATCTCTGGGTGCAGAGATGCTGAGCAGCCAGACAGGGGCCTTCCACCATGCAGCCCCCTTCCCTGCTTTATGGGCGTGACTGATGGGATGCTTGTGGTCTCCCAAGCTCTTTCAGGGCAACAGGGAGCTCTGAAGGTGGGGCGTCTAGGAGGGAGCCCGGAGAATCCTAACAGATGCCTCGTACCAACTACCTTCCCCAGCAAACATTTACATCTGGCCATGTTTCCTTCAGACACAATTTTAACAGCATTCTTGAGGTGTGGTTGATAGACACAAACCTGCATGTTTTTAACATCTGCAGTTTGATGCGTTTAGACATTTGCATACACTGATGAAGCCATCAGCATGGCCAGCGTGATAGCGTCAGAGATGTGTTCTGATGAGATGTGGTATTCGGGCAGAGTTGAAGCCTTCTCTGCTTCTGCCTCAGTTTTTCCAACCAGATGTAACTCCTACCTTGAATTTGGTGTCTGTCTTTCCTTTGCAAGTGCTTACGCTTCTGCCGTATATGAGTGTCTATATAAACCATGTAGAAAGTTGCTTTTTTGGTTTTAACTCTCAATAACAGCAGCTAAAATGAATAAAGTACAGCTTCATACACTCACATGGGTAAGTCTCAAAAACAAATTTCCCCCAAAGGGGTAGTATTTAATTATATGTATTTTCTATGTTAATTTAGTAGTTTTCTTCCTGGTAGGTATTTGGCTAGTTTCAAATATTTCATTTTTATTTTTGCTGCTGTAAACAAAGCTGCCATAATCCCACCGGTGTGTCTCTGTGTACACGTGTGAGTTTCCCGGGTGCCCGCCTGGGCGCGTGGCCGGGGACAGGACCACGCATCAGGATGGCCGGTGTCTGCCGTGTCGCTCTCCAGAGTGGCCACACCCACACCAGCAGCGCGAGGAGTCAGGGTGGCTCTGCATCACAGCACCGCGTCGGATTTTAAATTTCGGTGTGACGTAGCGTCCTGTGAAGGTTTACTTAGCATTTTCGTGGCTATAGGTGGCATTGAGGGTCTTCTGTGTTCTGTGTTCACAGCTCGCCCCAGGCTGGCGCTGCTCCTGCAGCCCTGGGGGGCCGACTCCCAAAGCTGCCCATAGGTCTCATGACCCTCGGGGGCCGCCTCCCCAAAGGAGCCCACAGCCTGTCTGGACCAGAGTCCCCGCCAGGAGGCTTCCCTCTGGCTCTCCATTCCGGGTCCTGGAAATGTTTGTCTGATCTTGGGGCCCAGAGGGTCTTATTGGGTTGGGGGTTGCATTGAAAACGTCCCCCTTAAAGAGAAAGGGGAAACGGAGGGGAAGGAGTTCGTGTGCTCAGTGGGTGTAAGAAAAGCATCTTCCTGAGATCAGGACCTGGGGAGTCTGGGCTCAACTCTTCCATTTATGAACTCGCATGGAACCTGGAAGGGGCAGATCTGGACCAAAGGAAGCCAGGGATGGGACGTGCCGACTGTCACCTCCCCAGGCAGCCCTGGCCATGAGTGGGTAGCTCCTAGAATCCCGCTCCCCACCCCGGGTGGAACTGGCTCTCTTCCATGGGGAATGAGCTCTGGGAAGTGTGAGAGCCCCACACGTGTATCTTACCCTGGACAGCCCTAGAGCCAGGCTGTGATGTGGATCAGCATTTCACAGCAGCTGAAACCTATCAGCCTTCTGATAGGAATGGAGACAGTACAGAAGTAAGACTATGATGCACCCTGGGAGGTGCTGATATCGCCCCCGCAGGGGCTGTGCCTCTAGTTGTAAGTGTGATTACCTGCTAATCCTCCCTCCAAGGAGACGTATTAGGGAGGCCTGTTGTGGACTTTGTGTTATTAAAGCAGTATTTTTCCCATTTGAAGGCTATTTGAGAGAAAGACAGAAGATTGGGAGAAAGAAAAAGAGAGGCAGATTCATAATTTACCTGTATTGATCCTAAACGCCTTTGGTCATGGGTTAGAGCCTATAAAGCAGTTTAATAAACTAGAAGGAAGGTTTTTTTTTTTTTTTTTTTTTTTTTTCTGGCTGTAGAAAGCTGCGTCTCCTGAGAAGTGGCCTTGGGAATGAGTACCTAGGAATGTTGGTGCTGGGGCCACTGCCCATCCCTTCACTGCTGTAAGAACGTCCTCATCGAGGCTGGTGCCCAGAACCAGCCCCCAGGAGTCCTGGTGTGGGGAGGAGTCCGCATAAGAAGGCTGGGAGGGTCTTTCCGGAGACGCCTCGCTCAGCTGCTTTCTTCGCACATGGAGTGTGAATAGCACGTGAGAGTGCAGTGTGCAGAAGACTCTGGAGGAATTCAGACCGAATGATTATTATTTTTTATTTATTTATTTTTTGAGATGGAGTCTCACTGTCTTGCCAGGCTGGAGTGCAGTGGCGCGATCTCGCCTCACTACAACCTCCGCCCATCGGGATCCAGCAATTCTCCTGCCTCAGCCTCCCAAGTAGCTGGGACTACAGGCGCCCACCACCATGCCCAGCTAATTTTTGTATTTTTAGTAGAGACAGGGTTTCACCACGTTGGCCAGGCTGGTCTCGATCTCCTGACCTTGTGATCCACCCACCTTGGCCTCCCAAAGTGTTGGGATTACAGGCATGAGCCACCGTGCCCAGCCTAAATGATTTGTAACCCACCTGTTCTAGGGGCAAGAGGCCCTGGGAGAGAAGAGTCTAGAGAAGGCCTGAGGGTGGTGGCCAACGAAGCTTCTGAATGGTGGAGGCGAGACTCTGACCCAGGGCCGTGGGGGCCCTGGATGACACTGGCTGGAGTGACTGCCTCCTGGGCTCCCACCCAGGCTGCACTTGTGATACTTATTTCCTAATAAAATCAAAGCATGTGCCTCAGGAAGCAAGCGGGGCATGGATGCAGCTGTGGCTCCAGGAGGAGAGGGGCCCAGCCTGACTGTCCTGGGTGGGGAACTGGTCACAGCTAAACCCTATGTGGGCTCCTGTGTGTGGACAGTCACTGCACGGCGAGGGTCAAGACGCCAGGGAGGGAGAATAACACTGGTAGAAGCTGGATTGCCCATGCTGTCCAACTGAGGTATGGGATGAAATGAGGAGAGATGATCTTTGGGTAGCAGGGTGTGAGTAACTCTGAGTTGAGGAGCTCACCGTAGAGCTGGCCATGCTCGACCCAGGACAGCCAGAGTCTGCAGACCTGCACTGCATCTGTTTCTCAGCCACTAACCTGTGTGAAGACTTCGTTTTGAGGCTTGTAGAAGTGGATGGCATGCACCTGAGCAGTCTAGCGGATTGAGGAATACTTTTGGATCACATAAATCTTGGAAGGGGACTGATCTCCAAGATGGACAGGGTGGAGGGGACGGCTCAGGTGGCCACTAAGTCCAGATAGACGCGGTGCCAAGATCGAATATTAGAACAAGAGTGCATCAATCTCTCCCACCCCCTCCACCAGCTCCGAGCTCAGACCCCCACCCCTGCCTGGAGAACAGCAGATGTCTCCTTGTTGGCCCCTCTTCCACCTCACCCACCTGTCCCTCAGGAGGTAGACACACCAAGGAAGGGGAAGGTGGGCTGGCCTCTGGAATCCTTACACCTGTCTGCTGTGGGTGGAAGGGATATGAACCATGCCCCCCGGACAGCTGAGTGCAGTGTGCTCATCAGTGAGGTCGACCCGGGACACGCTGCTCGTCAATCAGAGCTCATGGGGTTGGCAGTTCCCACAAGCACTAGGGCAGAAATGCTGGAGTTTGGTTCTCATTCCATGGCCAACCTCATCACTCCCTGGCAAGGATCTTGAGGTTCCTCCCTCTAGGTCTATTCCCCTCTTCCTGCTAATTGCTTTTACAAAAAGCCACTGCTGCTTTCTTTGGAGGACAACTTTGGAATGTGGGATATAAAATCACTAACGATCTTGCTGCCCGCTCATGCCCTGGATGCTCAGGGCCCATCTCAACCATGCTTCTGCTTGACCCTTGGGCTGAGCTCATGGGATGTGTCTTCTGGGATCTTGGAGGCTCAGTCCACCCATCCATGTTACCTGGATAGAGTGGGCAGAGTCTTGAAGTCCCCTCCTCCTAGGATGCCTTTTATGGAACATTTCCATCCTCTAATGGAACGTTTGCTATTGGGACCTGGACACCCCCGTGAGGCTCAACCTCATGAAAGAGCTCGGAGCTGTCCATGTCGTGATGTTCTTCCTCCTCCAGCCCCAACTATTGCAGGCCTCAGACCAAATCTTGCAGGTCAGAGGTGTAATTATAAATAGACTTGAAATGTCTGGACCCATGGTGAGGAGCCCCGCCCTCTCAGTGTGGTGCCCACGGTCCCCAAAAGACCCTGGGGCTGCTTCCTCCAGTGACCTGGGGTGGAATTATGTCCTGAGGAGAGGGAGGAGGGCCCGTGCCACATCCAGCCTGGCCTCTTGAGAACTTTAGACACGAGTCCTCCTGGAATCAGTAGCAATCTGTTACCTGCTGCCCCTTCGCTTACTTACTTGGTGGTCAGCTCTGCGTGCAGAAACAGAATCCAGCTCAACAGAATAATACAGTCCTAGTGTAATGGCAGAGGTGGGACACAGCCAGCTGCATTTCCTCCAGCTGCAATGCTGAACCTGGGCGGGAGAGTGCTTGGAGGAGGAAGGGACACAGCCCTGGGCAGGTAAGGGCAGGAAGTTGAGTTAATATGTTGAGGTGGCATCATTCACTCCACAGTCAGATGAGATAATATTATGTTAACACAACCCTACAAAGTGGGTCCTGTTGTTTCCACACGAGTAAATCAAGTTCAGAGACGTTGAGCTTCATGTCCAAGGTCACAGAGCTAATGCATTGCTGAGCTGGAACCTGCCTCCTAGGTCTGTCTGACCTGTCCTTTTCATAATTCCACAGGGGCCGCCTTCCTATGAGAAGAATATCTCTAGGAGGGTGGATGTTTGTCCCTTTTGTTTCTGGTGCATCACCAGGGTTTGGAATGCTGCTGGGACATAGCAGTGGCTCAGTAACTGAAGAATGGACAGATGGATGGATGGATGGGTGGGTGGATGGTGAGTGGGTGGGTGGATGGATGGATGGATGGGTAGATGGATGGATGAATGAATGGTTGGATGGGTGGATGGATGGATGGATGGGTGGGTGGATACACGAATGGATGGGTGAATGGATGGGTAGATGGTGGATGAATGGATGGATGAGTTGATAGATGAATGGATGGATGGATAGGGGATGGATAGATGGATGTTTGGATGAGTGGGTGGGTGGATGTATGGGTGGATGGATGAATGGATGGATGGATGGATGAATGGATGGGTGGATGGATAGATGGACAGACGGATGGGTGGGTGGATGCATGAGTGGATGAATAAATGGATGTATGGGTGGATGGATGAATGGATGGGTGGATGGATGGATGGATGGATGGATGGACAGGTGGATGAATAGGTGGGTGGATGGACAAACGGGTGAATGGATGATGGTTGGATGACCGGTAGATGGAGAAATGGATAGAAGGTAGTTATGGAGCTTGTACATGGGCTTTCAGTTCTATTTTTTCCCCCTGATTTGTGCTTTCTGAGTTGGACTTCCTGAGCCTTTGCCAGTTCTGAGTCTTTTCCAGTTCTTTATGTATATGTATCTGTTTGTGCACATCTAAAAGGGGTGAAGATTCAGATGTCTCCAGGGGCCAGGCAGGAAACATAAATTAAGGGAAAGAGGGGCAGGTGAGCACAATAGGGAGGGTGGCAAGGACATGTGCATGACCTGCTGAAGACATTGAATCCCAAATTAAAATAAAATAACAATGAAATAAAAAATAAACTGAATGTCACTTGACTGCATGGAGTGCTCAGTGTACCCCCTTTAGGCTGCCAGTGTCTTTTATTTGCAAACTGTACTCTTGTTAGAGATGGTTTCCTGGGGACTCAGCTGGACCCTGGTTACAGGCATCAAATGCTACCTGTGCCCTGAGTGCATCTGCGGTCACACCTAGTGCATAGGCTGCCTGGTGATGACTTCATCTGTGGATGCAGGAAAAGGAAGCACGGCCTTCTGTTTGAGAACGGAGGAGATTTGCTGCACGGCCCATGGTGCATCAGTATGTATTTTATGAAATATCGTAGTGTAATGGACCTCACGCTTAAAAAAATCCATCTTCTAGTGGGGAGAGACAATAAAAACACGAGGTCCCTATAGTTTTCCGTAGAATAACAATTGGTGCTACTTGAATGAATCAAGCAAATCCTAATGTTTCCTGCATTCGTGTCTTGCATTAGAAACAAAAGGAGAGAGGATTTTCTTGGAGAATCAGTTAGTCCGCAAGTGTTCAGCTGGCCCTTGCAAGCACCGTGGCCTGAGCTTTCCTCCTCCTCATCTCCAGCTGGTGCGCCGGTGGACAGGCCTGCTGGGCAGGACAGAAGGTCTGGATTGGAAGTCATCTCTGTTCCCCCAGCCTTGTCCATCCCCTCCTCCACTCTCAGAAGCTCTTTCTCGACAGATTTGCCTCCGGTTCCGGAGTACTAGGTGCTGTCCTGCGATCTGCTTTATGGTTAGAAAGTGATGTCGGGGTTTTGATTTTTTTTCTGCACCAGGTGGGTGGCTCAGTAGAGGGGAGAAAGCAGCGTGACAGCGTGGCTTGCGACGTGACTGATCAGAGAGAAAGCACACCTGCTGGTGTTGCTCGTGCCTGGTTTGATTTCTGAACCAGAGTGAACCTTGTCTGAAAAACAGTCACGGAGAAGGCTCAGGTCCTGCAGTAACAGACTTTTCCTTTGTCATCCACAGTTGAGCCCTCACGGGGGCCACAGGGGCAGCTTTGGGAAGGGCCGTTCAGATGTGCTCCATGTGGACTCCTGGCTCCGTGTGCTGCAGCCGCTGATTGAGGCTGGTGTGCGGTGCCAGAGCCCAGCTCCCTCTGGAGCCAGAACTGGAGTCACCCCTGTCCCGTGGGAGGAGGCATCAGAGACAGGCCCTTGCCTGTCACTGTCTGTGTTTCCTGATGCGGCTCTGTCCTGGGTTGGGCAGCTTCCCTTGTACGGATCTCAGGTGAGAGGCACCCAGGCTCTGGGTCCCTTTTGAGACCAGGCTGGAGTCTGTGATGGGAGGCAGGGGGTCAGAGTGCAGGGAAGGCCCCTGCCAGAGGCCAGGTGTGTTTAAAGATGTGATTCCTTGGCTGTTAGTGTGTGTGAGAGAGCGAGTGTGTGTTTGTTTTTATCAGTAAATAAGGGCAAGGAACTGAGGGTTTGTGGGGACATCCACTTACAGCCGTATTTGGAAACAAGCCCTCATGTTTCCAAATACAGCTGTAAGTGGATGTCCCCACAAACCCTCAGTTCCTGCTCCAGGTGATTTGATAACACAGGTGGAAACCTTCCCTTGCTGGGACACTCACCCACCTCACCTGAGAAGCTCCAGGGACAACCAGTAAGAAAGTCACAAAAACCATGGTAAAATAAACAGAATGAAAATGGTACACTAAAAAAAATACCCATTTAATACAAAAGAAGGTAGTAATGGAGAAAGAGAGGAACGAGAAAGATAATTGCCTCTAAATAAAATGTTTAAGAAAGAAGGCAGACACAGAGTGAACAGAACATATATCATGGTGTCCATTTGTGTAAGAAAGTAGTGTATTTTTCAACAAACATTTACTGACCATCTACATTTTGTTTATTCTTTATCCACGAATCTTGCTCAATAGTGATTGAAGGTCTGCTATCTACCGGACACCCTCCTGGGGGTGGGGCTACAGGTCCCATTTCCATGGCAGCCCTCAGCCCACAGGGAGAGCAGGGGGAATGCGTGTAACAAACCACCGTCCCACCCACGACGCCGCGGCCCCTGCAGTCGGGAGTCATCTGGTGCTGCTAGGACAGGCGCTGATGGGGCTGCCGTTCAGGATCCCTCTCCCCATGCAAAGAGCAGCGACTCGGCAGCTTGACCCTTTAATTAGAGAACCAGGAACAGCAGTCAGCTGGGGGCCAGGCCAGCGGGCACAGAAAACAGCCAGCAGGGATGCCTGGGGCCCAGCCTCCCCACCTCCCTCGCAGAGGCTCATGGACCTCCCTGGGTGTCATGACCTTTGTGTGCCTGGCTGCCCCTTTGCTGCTCCCAAGGTTCTTCCCCTCTGAGCCCCTTGCGGCTGAGGAGCAAGCTCATTTTCCCCGGCTGTTTGTATCGTGTCTAAAGATCAATAACTCCATTAGCCAACTCTCGCATATGACAAAGCTCTCCGGACTGTAGCCACGGCTCGGCCACCTCAGTACACCCAGTGCCGAGCTTCTGCACCTCTAGCTGCATGAGGATGACAGACAGCACCGGGACCCGGCGCTGCTTTCAGTCTCCCATGGAGATGGAGCCCCGGACAGGCGCTGGGGCCAGTGGCTTGAGTGGCTGCACACCTCAGCCTGCTCTGTTCTGGAAACCCGTGTTGCTGGGTTTGATGATGCAGGCTTGTGTCTCATGGGTGGGGCTTGAACGGTCAACTCTGGGCATTTGGGTTTTTTCTCTGCCTCTGGCCCAACATTAGACAGACCAGAATCTCAGATATTCTACCAGAAATGAAAGAAAGTTCATCTTACCCACCAGACAGAGGGGCGGGGAGGGAAGGCTTACAGTAGGATGGCCTTGGCCACTCTAGGTATTGGTGTTGTGACTTTTCCAGTGTGAAAAAGGACCATGTGGCTGAGGCTGTTGGGTAAATATTTAGGTCAAGAGTTGTTACCTGATTGCTATTGACAGACATTTCTGTAGCACGCGTGTCTCTGGAGGCTGCCTCTTGTTGACATTGCTTAGAGAAAGCCAGCTGCTAGCCGTCTAATAACTTTGCTCTTAAAACCTGCCTCTGGTTGGAAGCCGCAGGGGAATCTGCTTCTCTTTACGTGTAGAGACATTCTCACATTAGCAATGGGTTCTTTCCCATCTTATTAATTTCTTTGTATATCTTGTAAATGTAAATTGAGTAGAGGTCAGTTTTGACTGAATAAAGAAAATAAACACGGATAGATTGGGTCCCATGGACTTAACGCTTTGGCTAATTTAATGACAAAAAGAACAAAGGGGAAAAAAGCCCTCAAACTCTGTATGCTAGATGGAATTTCAACTAGCAATGGCCCAGGAGCCAAACTGAAAAGCTCTAACACTTTCGTAGGTGTTTTCAGATATTGATTTTGTTGCCTGACTTCAGCCCTGAGATAGGGGAGATTGCTCTTCTGATGAAAACGTGTTCATTCCGGGCACAGCAGCTGTATGGATTTTCTGTTCTGCCTCTTTTTTTACTCCTGAAAAATGCCATTAGATGGAATTTGGATGCTCTGGGGCCATGGCCTTCCATGTTCTGGGAGGCTCGTGGATTCCTGTGGATCGTCCCCCCCACCCCGAGGCTCCTGGAGCTGACAGAGCCGGGGGGCCCATTAGGCCCATCCTCCATCTCTGACGTCACAGGCATCTGAGGGCAGGGCCATGCACTACGAGTCCATGATGTACCAGGCGGGGGAGCCAGTGGCCATTCTAGGAAAATTCCATCCCCAGGGCATGAAAAGACAGATAAAGATCAGTGTAACTCACCTGTGCTGAATAACATGGTGGGTCACGGTGGGGCTCTGGAACCAGGATGTCTTGACCTGAGTCCTGAATTGGCCCCTTCCCAGCTCCATCACTTGCCGTGAGTCCTCCAACCACCATGTGGCTTCGTGGCTTCATTTGTAAAGTGGGGCAAGAGTGTGCGCAGCTGGCAAGGGCTGAGCAATTGAATGACTTCACTCATGTAAAACAGAGCAGGACCAGGCGCAGGGCAGGTGCATGGAAAAGGTTAACTATTGCCATCATTAGGAACCATCAAGGGGCTCACACACATGATCTCAGTGGAGGCTTCTAGCAGCCTGTGAGGGGGGGTTAGAGATGTCTGGATGCCAGCAACAGACGCTGACTTGTTCTCATAAGCAGAAAGGTAGTTTATTGGAAGGATAAGGGGAGCACAATGTATCAAAGTGAAGGCGTGAAAATTAGACAAACATGATATTAGGAATTACATTATATGTTGGTGTGATATATTGTGTGTGTATTGAGACTTATTTTAAGATAACTGAATATTCACACGCAGTTGTCAGAAAGAATACAGCGAGATCCCCAATACACCTCCCCCAGTTTCCTCCAAGGGTAACATCATATACGACTGTAGTATGTCACAGCCAGGACGTTTACACTGATGGAGTCCACCACCTTCTTCAAATTTCTGGCTTTATATGCACTAATTTCTGTGCATTTTAATCACATGTGTAGATCCTGTGACCACCAGAATCACAATCCAGAAAAGTTGTATCACAAGGATTTCTCCTGTGTTTTATTCTAACACTTTTATAGTTTTAGCTGTTACATTTAGGTCTAATGAATTTTAAGGTATATTTTTATGTATAATGGGAGGTAGGGGTCCATATTCATTTTTCTGCATGTGGATGTCTAGTTGTTTCAATATGACTTTTTGAAGAGACAATTTTTTCCATTTTATTGTATTGGTACTCTTGTTGAAAACCAACTGACCATAGATGCTAGGGTTTATTTTTGGTCTCTCAATTCTAGTCTACAGATCTATATGTCTGTCCTGATGGCAGTACCGCACGGTTTTATTATGACAACTGTGTAGTTAGTTTCCACACAGCGAAGTGTGAGTCTTCCACCTTTGTTCATGTTTATCAAGATTTTTTGGCCGGGCATGGTGGCTCACGCCTGTAATCCCAGCACTCTGGGAGGCTGAGGTCGGTGGATCGCCTGAGGTTAGGAGTTCGAGACCAGCCTGGCCAACATGGTGAAACCCTATCTCTACTAAAAATACAAAAATTAGCCGGGCATGGTGGCGGGCGCCTGTAATCCCAGCTACTCAGGAGGCTGAGGCAGGATAATTGCTTGAACCCAGGAGGCAGAGGTTGCAGTGAGGCGAGATTGCGCCACTGCACTCCAGCCTAGGCAACAGAGAGAGAGAGGGAGGGAGGGAGAGAGAGAGGGAGGGAGGGAGGGAGGGAGAGAGAGAGAGAGAGAGAGAGAGACTGACTTTGTCAAAAAAGCCAAACCAAACCAAAACACAACAAAAAACAAAAAAACAAAAAACAACAACAAAAAAGATTTTTTGAAAGGAGAGTCTTCTCTCTTCCTTTCCTCAGCCAGTCTAGACAAAAAATATTTGTCCATTTTGCTCTTCTTTTCTTTTCTTCTTTCTGGTTCCCTTTATTTATTTCTGTGGATTATATCACCATTTGTTGTCATTTCCTTAATCCGGTTCTGCTTTGTTCTCATCTGCCGCTTTGTGATGATATTATATTTAAATATGTTATAGGCCCCAAAATACAATTGCTTACAACTTTATGCAATTGCTTATTAAATGATTTAATAGAAGAAAGGTGGTAGCAATGTATTACCTTAGTTTTTGTTTATTTCTCCTTTGTTTTTAAAGATATTTTTGCTGGATGTACAATTCTTGGTTGACTGCTTTTACTTCCAGCATTTAGAGGATGTTTTCCCACTGCCTTTGGCCTGTGTGGTGTCGGATGAGAAACTGCCTGTTAGTCTTTTTGAGGATCCCTTTTACATGATGAGTCACTTCTATCTTGCTGCTTTAAAGATTCCTTCTTTGCCTTTTGAAAACTTGACTGTGATATGTGCAGGCAGAGATACTTTAGTTTATTCTAGTCATAGTTTACTGAGCTTTGTAGATGTGCAGTTTAATGTTTTTCATCAAATTTGGGGTTTTTAGCCATTATTTCTCCCAACATTCTTTTGCTCCTTTTTCTCCTTTCTGGCCAAGGCTGCCATTTTGTGCATTTGATGCGCTCCACGGTGTTCCGGCCGAGGCTGCCATTTTGTGCATTTGATGCGCTCCACGGTGGTCTGGCCGAGGCTGCCATTTTGTGCATTTGATGCGCTCCATGGTGGTCCGGCCGAGGCTGCCATTTTGTGCATTTGATGTGCTCCATGGTGTGCTGGCAGAGGCTGCCATTTTGTGCATTTGATGCGCTCCATGGTGGTCCGGCCGAGGCTGCCATTTTGTGCATTTGATGCGCTCCATGGTGTGCTGGCCGAGGCTGCCATTTTGTGCATTTGATGCGCTCCATGGTGGTCTGGCCGAGGCTGCCATTTTGTGCATTTGATGCACTCCACGGTGTTCCGGCCGAGGCTGCCATTTTGTGCATTTGATGCGCTCCATGGTGGTCTGGCCGAGGCTGCCATTTTGTGCATTTGATGCGCTCCGTGGTGTTCCGGCCGAGGCTGCCATTTTGTGCATTTGATGTGCTCCACGGTGTTCCGGCCGAGGCTGCCATTTTGTGCATTTGATGTGCTCCGTGGTGTTCCGGCCCAGGCTGCCATTTTCTGCATTTGATGTGCTCCGTGGTGTTCTGGCCGAGGCTGCCATTTTGTGCATTTGATGTGCTCCGTGGTGTTCCGGCCCAGGCTGCCATTTTGTGCATTTGATGTGCTCCACGGTGTTCTGGCCGAGGCTGCCATTTTGTGCATTTGATGCGCTCCATGGTGGTCTGGCCGAGGCTGCCATTTTGTGCATTTGATGCGCTCCATGGTGGTCTGGCCGAGGCTGCCATTTTGTGCATTTGATGCGCTCCATGGTGGTCTGGCCCAGGCTGCCATTTTGTGCATTTGATGTGCTCCGTGGTGTTCTGGCCGAGGCTGCCATTTTGTGCATTTGATGTGCTCGATGGTGTCCCACAAGTTTCTGAGGCCTTGCTCATCTGTATTCATTCTTCTTTTTTCTGTTCCTCATGGATTCATCCTCAAGTCTGCGGAATTTTTCTTCTGCCAGTTCAAGTTTGCCATTGAGCCTCTCTAGTGAATTTTTTATTCCAGTATTTTTTAACTCCATAATTTCTATTTTGATCTGAAAAAAATAATTTTTGTTTGTGGATATATCTGGGGAGACATTGCGCTCATACTTTTATTAATTCTGTAGACATGGTTTCTTCTAGTTTTTGGAACATATTTATAACAGCTGACTTGAAATTGTCTAGAAACTTCACCTGAGCTTCCATAGGGACAATTTCTATTGACTGTTTTGTGTGTGTTTATGTGTGTGTGTGTGTGCATGCGTGTGTACATGCCATATTTCCTTTGCATGTCTCATTTTTTTTCTTCAAAATTGGACATTTAAAATTATATAAATTACAAGGCCGGGCATGGTGGCTCACGCCTGTAGTCCCAGCACTTTGGGAGGCTGAGGCGGACAGATCACTTGAGGTCAGGAGTTCAAGACCATCCTGGCCAACATGGTGAAACCCTGTCTCTACTAAAAATACAAAAATTAGCTGGGCATGGTGGTGCACGCCTGTAATCGCAGCTACTGAGGAGGCTGAGGCAGGAGAATCGCTTGAACCCCGGAGGCGGAGGTTGCAGTGAGCCAAGATTGTGACACTGCACTCCAGCCTGGGTGACAGAATGAGAGAGACTTTGTCTCAAAAAATAAATTATATAAATTATATATGTAATTAATATAATCTTTTTCTGGACATCAGTTCCCACCCCTCCAGTGTTTGTTTCTTGAACTGTTTATTTCTGTCATTGTTTTCTTGCTTTAGACTTCCCTGGACTAATTCTATACAGTCTGCTTTCTTTTTTTTGTGAAGACACGGACATGTACTTGGTTAGCTTAGTGGTCAGATAATGACTGAACAGAGATTTCCTCAAATTCCTTGAAATGAGAATTTTCTCAGACTTTGCTGAGGGCTGTGTGGGTGTGTGTTGGGGAATGCCTTCACCATCCTGGCAGACAGCTTACAGCTCTGCCTTAGCTGTTGCCCACGCTGGCAGGGAGCATCCCAGTCAGCCCAGGTGAGCAGGGGCCCTCTTAGTTCTCTCCCAGAGGACACACAGCCCTGCATGTGCACCTGGCCTTCTAAGTTCTCAGGAATATATCGGAGCTTTTCAAAGCTTTATAAGAACATCTCATTCGACAATAATTCTTTTTAATTTTTTTTGGCCAGCCTCTTCTCAGCTTCAACTTGTATCGCTGCTTCAGGCTACTACAGTAATAAACAATCCCCACTGATTTTTTAGGACAAATATCCTAGGATAGGTAGGGCTGGTGCACAGAGCAAGCTCTCATGAGGTCAAGTAGCGAGGAGAAAGTTCTTCAGTGAGAGCACAGCTTCTCAGGGAGCTGTCATGGTGGTCCGAGGACAGCGATTCACTGGGAATGGGCCCTGTGGAGAGTTCCGATCCTCTGTGTTCCTCCAGGGGCTGCCAGCCTGCTGGCTTTTTATAGCCACTCCTTGTTTTTTAAGACTACTGTGGGGCTGGGAGAAGAGAACTGAAATTGGGCAAATTAAAATGCCACACAATTTGCTTTTCTTACCAAGATTCAGCCATTGCTATTATTTTGAGAAACGGATTCACCCTATTGCCTAGAGTGCAGTGGCACAATCACAGCTCACTGCAGCCTCGACCTCCTGGGCTCAAGCGATCCTCCTACCTCAGCCTCCCAAGTAGGTGGGACCACAGGTGTGCGCCACCATGCCTGGCTAATTAAAAACATTTATTTATTTTTTTTATTTTGGTAGAGATGGGGTCTTGCCATGTTGCTCAGGCTGGTCTAGAACTCCTGGACTCAAGTGCTCCTCTCCCCTTGGCCTCCCAAAGTGCTGGGATTACAGGCATGAGCCACCAGGCCCGGCCATTATTATTATTTTGAATAAATGCTCTTCAGATTATTGCAAGCCTTTAGCTAGTTTTCGGAGGTCTGAAACAGTCCTTTTGACATTTATTCCAGTATTCTGATTGCTTTTATGGAGGGAGAGAATTTTGGAAGCCTTTACTCTGCTATCCCAGAAGTGCTTCTAGTATCGCATTTTGTACTCAGCATTGTGCCCTGCAAAGGCAATAATGTGAAAATATTTTAAGTGGGTTGACAGTTGCCAAATATTTTCTAAACTGTTATTGTGAATTTTTACCACACATATTAATGCATGAAGGTTGCCTTTGCAGTTTAATTGCTGGAATTCTTACCCAGGGCAATCATGGACCTCCTGCTGTGTACAGATTTGGAGACAATTGAGAGTGTCACTCATCCACGACGATCCAATGCGGAGGTTTCTATTTCCACAGAGATGAAGCCACAAGCAAAGGCCTGTCCGTGTGCAGGTCTGTTCTGAAGATGAACATCTTGTCCCAGAGAGAAAATGCTCCCTCTGGGAAGAGCCTCCCTGGGCACCCCCTGGGTCCTTGGAGCCCTTCTGGGCCACATCTCTGCTTAGCATTGGGGGACCTGTCACACCCGAGTGGGGTGACCACGGGCTCGCGACCTGTAGGAGGCGAGACTCCAGCATTCTAGGGGGTGACAGCAAAACCAGGCCCTCAGCAGAGACCACCTCCTTCCAGAGCCTTCTGTGGCTGGGCGGGGGTCTCCAGGCAGCTCCGCAGCCCCTGCGAATACCGCCTGGTGCTGAGTCCGCTTATACAGACAGAGACGAAGGGCAGCGACACCGTTTTTCTTTTCTGAAGTGGGAGGGTCTCGTATCCGCAGCTCAGGAGGAAAACGAGGCGCAGGCTTTGCAGGTGGGTAGGAGTTTGTGTTGTACTCGGAGGCTGGGAGCCCCTGGGGTTTCTGTAGGGAGAGGCGGTCTGAGCCGCGCTTTAGAAGTTGACCTGCTGCTGTGCGGGGACTCGGTGCGGGGGACAGGGGTGGAGGCTGCTGCATCATCCAGGTGAGAGGAGAGCCAGGTGCGCAGTGAGCAGAGGTGGGAGGAAAGCTGGTTGCCAGGGAGACGAGGGCGTGTCCATCACTGCAAGGCTCCACCCACAGCACTATCCTGGGCAGAACCTTCCTGGCCCCACCCACAGCCTTAGCTGATTGGAGTGTGGAGCACATGTGACTTCAGGCTGAGTTCTTATAGGTCGGATGGCCTCTCGTGCCCTGCCCATGTGGCGATGGAGCTTTTGCAGGGGTTGTCCTGGAGAATCAAGGGTGAGTCCACCATCTAGGATGGTGGAGAAGAGTTATGGGGTTAGTGGGCCTGAGAAGGGGCTGTGGTTCTCACCATCAGGGGCAGGGCCATGTAAGAGGGTGTGGAGTCCCTGTGAGTGGGGTGGGGCCATGTGAGTGGGGTGGGATCATGTGAGTGGGGCAGGGCCATGTGAGTGGGGCGGGGCCATGTGAGTGGGGTGGGGCCGTGTAAGTGGGGCGGGGTCATGTGACTGGGGCAGGGCCATGTGAGTGGGGTGGAGTCATGTAAATGGGGTGGGGTCTTGTGAGTGGGGCAGGGTCATGTGACTGGGGTGGGGTCATGTGAATGAAGAGGAGCCATGTGACGGGTGGGGTCATGTAAGTGGGGTGGGGTCATGTGAGTGGGGAGGGGCCATGTGAGTGGGGTCATGTGGGGTCATGTGAATGAACAGGGCAGGGCCATGTGAGTGGAGTCGAGTTATGATAATGGGGCGGGGCCTCTGGTTAATTCTCCCGTTTGTCTCTGGAGATTCCTCCTCATGGCTCCCAGACGCTCAGGGCTTCTCTCCCATGGACAGAACACCTCCACGAGTCCCATGGCCTCAGCACCAGTGACCTCAGCGCTGCTGGTTCATAGAGGGCAACTTGTGCGTGCACTGGCAGGTCCTGCCTATTTAGGAAAGAGAGGTGGAGGCTCAGATGCTGGGTTCAAGACTCACCGGGGACGCGGGCACCAGGGTGCTCCCTCCCCAGCCTCTGGCTGACAGCACTGAACTCAGCCGCCTCGCCCGGCTTCTGGTGGCTTCTGGTCCACGCTGTACCCTCCTCTGTGGGCTCCGTCTCTGCAGGGTTCTCGGAGACATCGCAGCTGCTAAATGCCAAATGCAGAACCTGGGCTGTGGGTCCCGGCCTGGCTTCGTGTGCCGCGCTTTCCACTGAGAGCCGCGTGACTGGGTGCTACCTGGGGCGAGGGGGTGATGCGAAAACACTTTCTGTTCAGTTTCAGGGCAAGCTGCCCTAACTCCAGATCCCCACGCAATTTCAGAGTACTTTCTTTTCTTTGGGTTTTGAAACAGCAATGCAGTTTCCTCTCTGCGTGCCTCTCCGGCTTGCGGGCTGGCACCTGTGCATAAACCGAGCGTGAGAATCAGGTGTCTGCGGGCCCCTTTCTTCTCAAACGGGACTCCTGAGGTTTCGCAGAGGAGACAGGGACTTGGGGACCTTGGAGGGAGGGACACAGTTTAGAGTTGAGTTCACACTGGAGGGTGGGTCTCTTACCAGACCAGCATCCCACATTGACCATGAACAGACATTGAAAACCTGAGTTTCCGGGAGGCTCATGGTGTCTTTGACCCTGGTGCCTCCTGGGTGACTGTGTTGTACCTGCACATGCCTCCAGGACAATCGGGGCTAGAGTGGGTCAGGAGAAGGTCCCTCTGGACGTGACCGCGCATGGCTCTCGTGGTCCGAGCGGGGTTGAAAACAGCTCCCCTGGGGCCAGGGAGGGCGCTGTCAGCAGGAAAGACCAGGGAGTGGAGGGATGGGGAGGCTCCTGGACCCTCAGCGGCTGCTCAGCTCCAGCCCTGCCCACACCCGCCTTTCCCCGGCTTGGTCCATGCGGATACAGGCCCAGTGTTGTAGATCTTCTGAGTTTTACGTGAAATTTCTTAACATTTACAGCACCACACAGGCAAACAACACATCTGGGGCCTCCAGTTCACACCCCGCCTGACGGCCCATCACCGTGTGTGTGGTTAGGGCTCCCCAGCACCTGGGCATCTTCCTGTGCCTGGACTCGTTCCCCCAGCTCCCCTCTCCTGCTGCTTCAGAGCAGCATCCACCTGGGCTGTGCCTCCCCTGCTGGCGCTGCCCCCATCAGAGAGGGCCTTTCTGCTCCTCTGTCCCCAGAGGCCCAGGAGATTGCAAGATGCTGACTGGGGTGCTGTGGTGGGGGCCCCAGTCTGCTTCATCTCTGTCCCACGAAGCCTGGGGAACACAGAGCTGAGCCCTGCAGTGCCCGGCACATCCTCCATTCTGTCCACAGAATATTCCATTCGGCTGTGACCTTTAGGAAGGCATCCGTCTGGACATTTGCAAAGTGGGTGAGTGACCCTGTGGCTTTGTTGGGATTGCCCTGGTTAACTCAGTGGGCTACAGATCTGTTTTTATTCACTTATTTGGAAACTTGGAAGATTTGGGAGCAAATTCTTTTTGAACTAGCCATCCAACTTTGGAGAAACAATTTATGGATGAAAAGCAGAGGTGGGTTTTGTTAAAAGCAAAGTAGCATGTTGAGTTCTCTTTTTAAAGACATTTTAATAACAGAAGAGCTGAAAGGGATGTTACAGCAAAAGCATGCACCTATTGTTCATAATTTATAATTATTAATATTTATGTTCACATTAAAAATTGCAACAAGTAAGACATTGTAGAGGATGCCAGAAACCCCGTGGCCCCTCTGCTCCGAGAGGCAGTGACCGTGGTGAGTGCTGTGTGACTTTCTTGTCCATTTATGTACATTTTAAATTCATGCACAACATTGAGCATATTGGGGTCTTTATTAATCTTTCCTCTGAGCTCTGCAGCTTGTTTTTCCCTGACACGAGGTTGCCTGGATGCAGCCACGTGTACGTGTCTTTTAGATCATGCCTTTGAACCGGGACCCCCAGGTGTCCTGATCGAACCCCTCCTGGGGCACATGCTGGTGTCTCCACCTGTCCTGTCTCCAGCCGCACTCAGGAATCACTCTGTGCCCCTCCTCCTGCACATGTGGGATCGGATCCTTTCTCTGTGTAGACACAGACCGCTGGATCTCGAGGTTGGCTTGTTGTCATGGTCACTCACCGGCCAGGTGTCCAGGGTAGACTTATCTGTGCAGGAGCTGAGGAGCCACCTGCTAGTTTTTGCTGGCTCCCTTGAGGGGTTGTCACCTCCATGCTGAGATGAGGCCACCCAGGCCTCTGCTCCCCTGACTGATTAGGGCATCGTGACCTGCGCAGCTCCCCGTGGGAAAGTGTGACCTTCCTGCTCTTCATTCCCAGTTGCCCTCTGCATGAGCAGAAGGAGCCCGCAGTGCTCCCACCCCCCCGACTCCTGCATTTGCCTCATTCATTGCATGTTAATCTCTGACCTTACCGTCAAGCAGGGCAGGGCACGATGCACCCACCAGATGGACAGTGATGTGGCCGCCATCGCTGGCTTTGCCAATTCTTCAGAAGGTTCTGGAAAATCAAACCAGATAGTGTCAGAGACAACCCATCTTATGTCCTCTGATGGAACTATTCATGGGGCTTGCTCCTTTCAACCCCAGGGCTCAAAGGTCCCTGGCTTTGCCCCTGCCCACCTGAGGAAAGGCCGTGGTTAACTGTGAAACTGCCCTGTAGCTGCTGGCACTGACTTGAGGTCACGAGGTCCAGCAGCATCTCCTAGATTGTCACTGACCGCTCTGCTCTGTGGGCAGGTCAGCCGTGGTAAAGCACAGCGGGTGGAGGACCAGGCGTCCTGGGGCAGGTTCCTGTTGGCCCCGCTCGCAGCCTGCCTATTGCTGTTGAGGCTGCTGTGCAGGAATCTCCAGGCTACAGGAAGGATTCTTGGATGCTCCTGCTTGTGGGAGATCCAGGTCTTCAAGGTCCTCTTGGCCGTACACGATGCCCACCTCATGGGCTAACTTCAGGACCCAAACTGAGATGGTTTGACAAAAACTAGAAAAGAGAACCAGAGACTGTGGCTGTTCTCCCGAGGGCCAGGGGGCCCCATTTCCTCAAAGTCCTCCTATATCCTCAGGGATGCTGGCGGGCTCCCCTGTGACTGCCCTCTCCCCTCTCCTGGGGAGTTCATGAACCTGGAAGGGGACACTTCTGTCTCCCTGGTCCTGGCCACATAGCGCCCACCTTTCCCGTGACAGCCACGATGCCCATGGAGAGGGAAGTCCAGCCCCAAGGAAGTTTGAACTCGCTGCCACGGCCCGAGCCAGCACTCCACACAGGCAGCTCCACCCGGCCTTGGCCTCTCTGCTTTGTCTCTGAGCCCCACGGCACGCCGGTCCCCTTCAGGGGAGCTGACACAGGTATCGTGGCAACAGCTGTCCCACTCCTGATGGGGTCCAGGATGATGTTGCAGCCCCCCTGGGTCAGGCTGAGGCCCTGCCTCCTGCACACGCTGGGTCCAGGGGACGATGCCAGGGCCTGTGTGTGTGTGTGTGGGGGGGGGGGGGGCGGCGCGGGGAATGAGCTCCCACTGAAAGGGGAGGCGCAGGCTGCGGAGTCTAGGCTTCCCCCACCCCAAACTCAGACAGCCAGGGATTGTCCTTCTCACAGAGGGAGCGTGATTCCTGTAACCCAGGAGTGATTCACAGTCGGCTGTGAATCACAGAGGCTGAGAAAAACCCTCAAGCTATCCAGTCCTTGAGTGCAGCCCTGCTGGCTCCAGAACGGCTGCCTTGGTCGGCCTTACTCGGCTTCTGCAAGAATTGGCAGGCTGGGCCCCTGCTCCGCTTGCCCGCAGCCTGGCACGCTCCATCATGTGCCCACGCCTTGGTGAGCGAGGGCTGAGCTGCCGTCCGCAGGTGGGAGGCCTGAGGCCGAAGGCGCGGCGGGTGCTGCCCACACAGCAGCAGCACCACTGATCAGCAGCTCCCAAACTGCCCTGATCACCTGGGGGCCTTTCCCAATTACTGACATCTGCTTCCCACACAGACATGGGCTATAACTGGTATCAGATGGGGCCTGTGCCTCAGGGATTTAAAACTCTTCCCAGGTGAGTCTAACCTGCAGCAGGGTTGGGAACTGCTGACCCAGGAGTGTGAGGCAGCAGGTTCCCAGGTGATGCTGACGCTGATGGTTGATGCCACACTCAGAACCGCTGCACTAGATCTCTGGCCGAGGCTGAGTTTCGGTGCAGGGTGTAGACGTCGTTGCTGTAGACCTGAGGTTCAGCAGGTCTGGGTTTTTGCTGTAGGAACAGCTGCTGAAAATAAGCAAGAATGCGACATGTTGACTGAGCGTTGGCCTGTGTCCGAACAGGCTTCAGGAGTGGGTGCTCTGGGGACCTTGCCTGGGGAGCGCTGGGCTCTTGGAGCCCAGGGTCAGAGGTCTAGAGGTCTGAACTTGAGAGACCAACCCTGTGCTTTGGAGCCAACAGCCACCATGGTGGGTGGAGCTGGTGGGGGGTGTCAGCCTCCAGCCTGAGGGCACTGCTGTCTTGTCCCTGCTGTGGCTTCTGTCACCATCTACAGTGGCTCCATCTCAGTTCAGCCCGCCGAGTTGGCGTCCCTTTGAAATAGTGCAAAGCAGAACAGTTATTCCTTAAGGCCGTAGCTTCATTCACTTAAGAGACTCATGGAATGTCCACCCTGTGCTGGGCACTGTGTTTGATGGGCAGGGAGTGTGGGCTGGGTACAGCTGTCCCTGCTATCTGGGACACCCTGGAGGGTGGTGACAGTCCTACAGCTGAGAACAGGGACCGCAGTGGTCACAGCCCTGGCTATGGCCTGCTCCAGCCTGTATGGACACCAGGGAGCTCCTGCCCATCAGGGCCGTGGCCACCCTGCAGGCTCTCGGGCCTGTCTACCCTGGTCTCACCTCCCTGATGGTCCCTGGGCCCCGGTGCTGCCACTGCCCCTCCCCAGATGTAGCAAGAGAAGCCTTCAGGGTGATACAGAGGCACATCTGGGACGGGGAAAAACATGAACATCTAAGTGAGATGTTTTCACAGAGGCCTCTTGGAGATTTCCTAGAGGGCTCCATGTTGCTGAGAGAAGAGGTAGGTGGGAAGAATTTCTGTAAACAGGAAGCAAAAAAGAGCAAAACCGACCACTGAAATGCCAACTTCAAACGGAAGGGCAGCCCCAAGCTGACAAACCCTCCCTGATTGCAAAGAGGGTCTGGTCACGAGGGGAGGGGAGAGGAGGACAGGGAAGGCGGCAGAGCATGGCTGTGCAGAACCTTCTGCGTTGCCCTGCCTCCCTTCTGCCTTCCCCCTGGACCCGAGGTGAGGATTTGGAGGGGTCCACAAGTACAGCCAGAGGCTGAGTCTCCCCACGGCCAGGCCTCCAGTCCTCCCTAGGTTCAGCTGCAGGTGGACGGAGCAGAATTTTAGCCTCATTTGTCACCAGATCTCCCTCCCACCCCTGGCTGTGTTTGGGCTTCGGAATTCCTAGAAAACCTGAGGAGTTGATAATCTAGGTTCCTGCTCTGTTTAATTCAGGGTCCTCATCAAGGCTCACCAGGCTGGGTTCTGCTGGAGAATGGCTCTGTCATTTCTGGGAGATTCGCTTAACTCTCTGCTTCACGCTCTTGAACCCCAAAGCCCTTTGCTTGGACAGGGTCAGGCTGGGCACATCCTGCCAGCCAGAGGGCCCTGGTGCAGTCTCATCTGTGAAACCAGTTGTTAGAGGCGTTTGAACCAGAGTGACTCCATTTTGAGTAGGGGCTGGGTAAAATAAGGCTGAGACCTGCTGGGCTGCATTCCCGGGAGGTTAGGCATTCTAAGTCACAGGATGGGATAGAAGGTCAGGCATAAGTTACAGGTCACAAAGGCCTTGCTAATAAAACAGGTTGCAGTAAAGAAGCCAGCCAAAACCTGCCAAATCCAAGATGGCGACCAAAGTGACCTCTGGTCATCCTCACTGCTTGTTATATGCTAATTATAATGCATTCGCTACTAAAAGACACTCCCACCAGCACCCCGACAGTTTGCAAATGCCATGGCAATGTGAGGAGGTTACCCTATATCGTCTGAAAAGGCAGAGGAACCTTCCAGGAATTGCCTACCCCTTTCCCAGAAAGCTCATGAATAATTCACCCCTTGTTTAGCATATAATCAAGAAATAACTGTAGAAATAGTCAACCAGCAGCCCTCAGGGCTACTCTGCCTGTGGAGTAGCCATTCTTTCATTCCTTTACTTTCTTCATAAGCTTGCTTTCACTTTATGGGTTCACCTCGAATCCTTTCTTGCATGAGATCCAGAACCCTCTCTTGGGGTCTAGATTGGGACCCCTTTCTGGTAACACAATGGGTGACATGTAGTAGTTCCTTTTGGCTTTTCACAAAGTGAGGCTGGAGCTTTGGGATTCCAGTTCTGCACCTTGACCACGTAGTCTTTTTCTTGAAGAACGGCTCCATGGAGGAATATTCTGTCTGCCCCAGCCTCACTCTGATTGCACTGAGGCAGCGAGTCCCCTGGGGGGATAAGAATGAAATCGCTTTGCAAAAATTATATCAGTGAGAAAATTGTGGCAGTGGGGGAGATCTGATCTAGTCAACCTCCATTTTGCCTTTAGCCTTCAATTATTCCTAGGCTTAAGCCAAGCGAATGTTGGGAAACATTTAGTTTATAGTTTAAATGATAATAAGTCCTTACCCCAAACTCAACTGCCTTTGTAAAGCTAATGAGAGACCACCTGGCTGGGAGGATAGAGCAGGCTGAATTTTTCTAAGGTGTAGACATAAACCATTGCTAGCCATTATTCCAGAGGTCACAAGACATGCAACTCCCCAATTACTCCTGCAGATAACATTACTATTGTAGAATGTAAGATTGGCCTTTTCAGATATCTTTTCAGGTTTTTTGCATGTCTGATGACTGACGGCTCCATCTGGTCCTGCCAGCTGCTCCTGTGGCCCCACCCAGAATCGAGTTAGTAAGCAAGAAGATCATTTCCCATGCTCCTATGATTGCACCCCAGCCAATAGGCAGCAAGCACACATTGCCCCAAAGCCACCCCCACCCCTTCCCCCAAACTAGAAGAATGCATTGGGCGGTTCCAAGAAGCTCTCCTCATGGGAGACCTGAGCCCTCTGGCTGAAAATGCATGGCCAAGTCACGCTGTGACCCACAGGCTACATCTAATCCGTGGGTCTTCATTATTCGGCCTACCCATTTTTTATTCATTGCTAACATTAACATTTGAGACAAAGCTAGATTTATAGGTTCATTTGAGTAGTGGAGCAGTGAGCCACCCCTGGGCCACATCAGGATGATGGGCTGGAGCTGAGGGGCAGTGCCGCCCTCTGGAAAGGACACGTGCCCTCCGGCTTACTGCAGTCTCCACCACTCCCTGTGGTCACTTTGTTCTGTCTGGTAGCATCGCCCTTTTTTCTCTGTCCAACCTGCGTGATTCATTATGTGTAATTACCTGGACCCTGTAAACATGTGATTTGTCTCGAGACAGTCTGTTCTATCCTGATGTCAGAGGTGTTCAAACCAGAGCAACTCCATCTTGAGTGAGGGCTGGAAAATGAGGTTGGGACTTACTGCGCTGTGTTCCCAGAAACTTAGGCATTCCTGGCTTCTAGATATTTACGGTTAAGGGAACAAATTAATAATCTTTACTAAACAGACCCAGACTTAGAAGTGTGCAGATATCCCGATATCTGCAGAACAAAGGCATTCCTAATTTTGCTTTAAAGATAATATCAATTCTTGCAAAATGTAGTAATTAAGAAAATTAATCCTTTATCACAAACCCTTGTAGCAGAACGCATCTCCCCATATATGCAAGCATTGGACCTAGGGTGGACGCCTTCCTCCTCTTATTTTTAGGAACGCCCTACTCTGTCTATGGAGTAGCTGTACTTTCCCCGCTTTCTTAATAAACGTGCTTTTGCTTTGCACTGCAGACTCGTCCTGAATTCTTTCTTGTGTGAGATCCAAGAACCCTCTCTTGGGGTCTGGGTCGGGACCCCTTTCCTGTAACGCTGGCAGTTGAAATTTTAGCAATTGATTGACCTTAGCCACATGAGAAGTGGTTACTGATGGTGTCCACATAAACAGCCTTGTTCTATTTGCATGGGGATTACGCAGTGAAGAGAAGTGTTTCTAACCCTGAGAATGCTTTTGAGTCAAGCAAAATCTTTACCATTAGGCCATTACAATCCCTATATTCCCCACTAAAGGAGATGAAATTTAAAATTAGTTGGTACAATTTGAGCTAAAGATTACCTAGATCTGACATTTGTTAAGGAAAAAATGTTGATATTAAAAACAGATATGGGCCAGGCATGGTGGCTCACACCTGTAATCCCAGCGCTTTGGGAGGCCAAGGTGGGTGGATCACTTGAGGTCAGGAGTTCGAGACCAACCTGCCCAACATGGCGTTAACTCATTTAGAATGAATACAAAAATTAGATGGGTGTGGTGGCATGCACTTGTAATCCCAGCTACTTGGGAGGCTGAGGCAGGAGAATCGCTTGAACCTGGGAGATGGAGGCTGCAGTGAGCAGAGATCATGCCACTGCACTCCAGCCTGGGTGACAGAGCAAGGCTGTCTCAAACAAACCCCCAAAAACCCATGAATTCAACAAGGTTGCAGGATACAAGATTAATTTACAAAATCAATTGCCTTTCTATACACTTGGAATACAAAATAAAAAATGAGTTTAAGAAAATAATTCCATTTATAATAGCATCAAAAAATAAAATACTCAAGACATAAATTTAACAACAAACAAGTATAAAACATATACTTTGAAGACTACAGAACATTGTTTAGAAAAACTTAAGAACTAGACAAGTGAAAAAGCATCTCATATTATTGAATCAGACGACCTAATATTAGGATGGCAACACTCCCTAAATTGATCTACACATTCCTCACAATCCCTATCATTATCCCAGCTGACTTCTCTGTAGAAACTGACAAACTGATTCTAAAATTCATTCAGGATTTCAAGGGATGCCGAATAGCGATAATTACCTTGAAAAAGGAGAAGGAAATAGAACAGCCCACAGCTCTCGCTTTCAAAACTTACCGTAAAGCAGTGGTAATCAAGACAGGGTGGTGCTGGCACAAGGATAGACATCAAGATTAATGGAATAAAATTGAGACTCCAGAAATAAAATCATATATCTGGGGCTAATTGATTTCCCATAATGGTGTCAAGACCACTCAATGGGGTAAGAATTGTTCTTTCAACATATGGTGCTGGGACCACTGGATTTCCACATGCCATGGAATGTAGCTGGACTCAACCACCCACCATACCCAAAAGCTAACTCAAAGTGGATCAAAGACCTACCTGTCAGAGCTAAAACTATAAAATCTCTTAGAGGAAAACACTACTGATGTTGATTTGGCCAAAAATTCTTAGGTAAGGATTAAAACCATGAGCAACAACAACAAAAATGAGCAACAAAAGAAAAAATAGATAAATTGTATTTCATCAAAATGGAAAACCTTTGTGCTTCAAAGAACACCATCAAGAAAGTGGAAGGCCAGGCATGGTGGCTCATGCCTGTAATCCCAGCACTGTGGGAGGCCAAGGCAGGAGGATTGCTTGAGGCCAGGAGTTCAAGACCAGCCTGGGCAACATGGTGAGACCCTGTCTCTATATTACAAAAAAAAAAAAAAAAAAAAAAAATATATATATATATATATATGGAAATCCTACCATAGAACTCTTTTGATTCAATAATAAAAAGTCAAATAATCCAATCACAAAATGGGCAAAGGATATGCATAGTCATTTCTCCGAGGAAAATATATACATTGCCACATTAAATACACAATAAGCACATGAAGAATGATTGGCACCGTTAGTCATCAGGGAAATGCAAATCAAAACCACAGTAAGACGCCACTTTACACACACTAAAATGCCTATGATGAAAAAGTCAGATAATAACAAATGTTTCCGAGGATGTGGAGAAATCCGAATCCTCATCACCACTGGTGGGAGTGGAAGATGGTGCAGCCACGTTGGAGAACAGTTTGGCAGTTCCTCAAATGGTTAAACATAGAGTCACCACACCACACAGCAACTCCACTCCTAGTTACATACCCAAGAAGAAGCAAAACATATGTGCACAGAAAAACTTGGACACCAACCTTCAGGGCAGCTTTATTCATAATAGTCAAAAGCTGGGAACAACCCACACGTCCATCAAATAACAAATGGTTTAACAAAATGTAGTACAGGAGCCCCTCCTTATCTGAGGTTTTGCTTTCTGAGGTTTTAGTTACTCATGGTCAATCACAGTCCAAAAATATTAAATAGAAAATTTCGGAAATAAACAAGTCATCAGTTTTAAATTGCATGCCATTATGAGTAGCAGATGAACTCTCTCACCGTGCCACCCGCGATGTGAATCATCTCTCTGCCCAGCGTACCCTGCTGTATGCTCGGTCTGCCCACTGGCCACTTAGTAGCTGCCTTGGTCATCAGACTTACTGTCTCGGTGTCGCTGGACTTGTGTCTTCAGTGCTTGTGTTTAAGGAACCCTGATTTTACTTAATGAACAGCCAGAAGCACAAGGCTAGTGCTGCCAGCGATTTGCACATGTCCAAGAAAGCCATAAAGTGCTTCCTTTAAGTAAAAAGGTGAAAGTTCTGTACTTAATGAGGAAAGAAAAACAATCACATAATGAGGTTGCCAGGACCTACAGTAAGAATGAATCGTCTTTCCATGACATTGTGAACAGTACATTGTTATAATTGTCCTGTTAGTGGTTATTGTTGTTAATCTCTTACCTCGTGTCATTTATAAATTAAACTTTATCATAGCTATGTATGTATAGGAAAAAAGCAGTGTGTATAAGGTTCAATACTATCTATGGTTTCAGGCATCCACTGGGGGGCCTTGGAACTTATCCCCTGCAGATAAAGGGGGAAGATTGTGTATACATACAATGAAATATTATCCGGCCATTAAAAAAAGGATGTGGTGGCTCATGCCTGTGATCCCAACACTTTGGGAGACTGAGGCAGGAAGATTGCTTGAGACCAGGACTTTGAGACCAGCCTGGGCAACACAGCAAGACCCCATCTCTACAAAAAAATAAAAAATAAAAAATTAGCCAGGCATGGTGGTGTGTGTCTGTAGTCCCAGCTACTCAGGAGGCTGAGGTGGGAGGATCACTTGAGTCCGGGAGGTTGAGGCTGCAGTGAGCTGTGATTATACTACTGCACTCCAGCCTGGGTGACGCAGCGAGACCCTGTCTCTTAATAAAAAAAGGTAATGAAATACTGGGGGCCAAACACTCCTGAACAGAGAGATCCCTGGAATTATTACCTCCGTGCTCCTCAGTCTGGGGTCCCTCTGCTCTGGTATCACATTCCAGGGGGTGAGTGGCCAGCCCGAGTCACACATCCACCACTTGGCTGCAGGCAGGGGTTGCCATGATGGACAGTTCCTGGGTGTGTCCAGGAGAGGAAGGTCTCTTCTCCCAAAGCAAAGCCAGGAGGAGTGGACGGGAGAGAGCAAAAGGAGCAGAGGGCCAGGGCCGGAGCCCGTTACAGAAATCCTTCAGTGAAAAAGGTCTGGGGAACTTCCAGAGAGGCCGACTGCTGGCAGATTCAGTCTTTGTCCTGCAAGAGACAAAAGAGTGAGAAGCCAGCTGGGATCCCTTCCAGAAAGGGGCTGGGGAGTTCATTCCAAAGACAAATAAATGAAGGGCAACTTCTCAAGCTGTACACCCGCCCTCATGGCCTTGTGAATGGGATTATATGTGAGAATCCCAGTGTGTTGGCTGAACTCCTTCTCCAGGGCATCTCGGGGCATAATTAGCAGAGGAGGGCCAGGCTCCCTCACAGGGCACCCCACCTCAGACTCAGGGGAGCATCTGAGAAGTTCTTGGATGCGCCATGGAATGGACGGGGTGTGCACTGGCCTCATGTTCTCGTGCTGGACGCTTCTCAGGCTCCCGTGTGAAACCTCCCATGAGGATTCCTTACAGTGCAGATTTTGGTTCAGGAGCTCTGGGTGGAGCTCAGAATGCTGTATTTCTATCAATCATCCCAGTGATGTTGATGCTGCCTGTCCAAGCCCACAATGGGGAGTGAGGTCCCATCTCGTGCTGGCAGCAGGAGGGGAGGCAGGTCTGCAGCAGCTCCAGGTGTCCATAACCCCAGCTGGTGGGCCCAGAGTACTGGGAGAGCATCTTTCCTCCAGAGCCCTGTGTCTAAATCCCAGAGAAGGGCTCTGATTGGTCCTGTTCTTCCAGAACCCTGTGCTACATCCCAGGCAAGGGCTCTGATTGGTCCTGTTCTTCCAGAGCCCTGTGTCTACATCCCAGGCAAGTGCTTTGGTTGGTCCTGTTCTTCCAGAGCCCTGTGTCTACATCCCAGGGAAGGGCTCTCATTGGTCCTGTTCTCCTAGACCTCTGTGTCTAAATCCCAGGGAAAGGCTCTGATTGGTCCCATTCTCCCAGAAACCTGTCTCTAAATCCCAGGGAAGGGCTCTGATTGGTTCTGTTCTCCCAGACTTCTGTGTCTAAATCCCGGGGAAGGCTCTGACTGGTGCTGTTTGAGTGCTGTGCCTTAGGGTAAACCTCTGTGGCAAAAGAGAAAGGATGATAGCGGTGGTTGGTTCTCACCAGAGCCTCTGGGGTGGGGAGAGGCTGCTCCCCAAAGGAAAGGGGCAGCTGGTCCTAAAAGACACACGGCCAGGTGGTGCTGGGCCAACAGATGAGCTGTGCATATTTGATATCTGCTTTTAATGAGCAAACAGAACACCCTTTAGTGACCCCAAAGAATGTTTCAAGAAACTGAGGCCAGTATACCTCAGGGATATTGTGGGTTTGGTTCCAGACCACTACAGTAAAGCGAATACTGCATAAAGCAAGTCACATGAATATTTTATTTTCTCAGTGCATATAAAAATTACATTTACAAGATACTGTAGACTGTTAAGTGTGCAATAGCATTATGTGTAAAAAACAATGCACATACCTTAATTAAAAATACTTTATTCCTAGAAAATGCTAAGGTTCATCTGAACCTTCTGTGAGTCCTGATCTTTTTGCTGGTGGAGGGGCTTGCCTCAATGTGAATGTCTGCTGACTGATCAGAGTGCTGATTGCTCAGGGTTAGGCTGGCTGTGGCAATGTCTTAAAATGAGACAACAATGAAGTTTTCCACATTGTTTGACTCTTCCTTTCAATAAAGATTTCTCTGTAGCATGTGGTGCTGTTTGATAGCATTTTACCCACGGTAGAACCTCTTTCAAAATTAGAGTCAATTTGCTCAAACCATGCCACTGCTTAGCAACTGAGTCTGTGAAATATTCTAAATCCTTTATTGTCATTTTAACAATGTTCACAGCATCTTCACCAGGAGTAGATTTCATCTCAAGAGACCAGTTTCTTTGCTCATTCATAAGAAGCAACTCCTCATCTGTTCAGGTTTTCTCATGAGACTGCAGTGATTCGGTCCCATTTTCAGGCTCCACTTCCAGTTCTAGTTTTCTTGCTATTTCCACTACATCTGTGGTGACTTTCTCCACTAAAGTCTTGAGTCCCTCAAAGTCATCCATGAGGGTTGGAATCAACTTATTCCAAACTCCTGTTAATGTTGTTATTTTGACCTCCTCCAATGAATCGTGAATGTTCTTAATGGCATGTGGAGTGGTGAATTCTTTCCAGAGGTTTTCAATGTACTTTGCCCAGGTTCTTCAGAGGAATCACTATTGATGACTATGGCAGCTACAGCCTCACACAATGTATTTCCTTTTTTTTTTTTTTTGAGATAGGGTCTCATTTGGTTGCCCAGGTGGGAGTGCAGTGGTGTGTAATCATGGTTCACTGCAGCCTCGACCTCCTAGGCTGAAGCCATGCACTCACCTCAGCCTCCCAAGTGGCTGGGACCACAAGAACATGCCTGTGAATAGCGAGGCCTGCTGTCTTTCTCATGCCTGGCTAATTTTTAATTTTTTTTAATAGAGATGGGAGTCTCTGTGTTGCCCAGGCTGGTGTATTTCTTGAATAAGACTTGAAAGTAAAAAAATTACTCCTTGATCCATGGGCTGCAAAATGGATATTGTGTTTACAGGAATTAATCTTCTTGTACATCTCCATCAGAGCTCTTGGGAGACAAGGTGCATCGTCAATGAGCAGTAGTATTTTGAAAAAAATCTTTTCTTCTGAGCAGTAGATCTCAACAGTGGGCTTAAAATATTGAATAAACCATGCTGTAAGCAGATGTGCTGTCATCCAGGCTTTGTTGTTCCATTTACAGAGCACAGGAAGAGTAGACTTAGCATAATTCTTCAGGGCCCTGGGATTTGGGGAATGGTAAATGGCCACTGGCTTCAACTTAAAGTCACCAGCTGGATTAGCCCCTAACATGAGTCAGCCTGTCCTTTGATGCTTTGAAGCCAGGCATTGACTTCTCTTCCCCCACTGTGAAAGTCCTAGATGGCATCTTCTTCTAATAGAAGACTGTTTTGTCTACATCGAAAATCTGTTGTTTAGTGCCGCCACCATCAATGGCCTTTACTAGATCTTCTGGATAACTTACTGCGGCTTATCCATCAGCAGTCCTTGCTTCACCTTGCACTTCTATCTTATGGAGATGGTGTCTTTCCTTAAACTTTGTAAGCCAACCTCTGCTGGTTTCCAGCTTTTCTTCTGCAGCTCCTTCACCTCTCTCAACCTTCATAGACTTGAAGAGAGTTAGGGCCTTGCTCTGGATTGGGCTTTGGCTTAAAGGAATGCTGTGGCTGGTTTGATCTTCTATTCAGACCACTAAACCCTTCTCCATATCAGCAAAAAGAAAAGCCTTTTTGCTTTCTTATTCATGTTTTACAGGAGAAGCACTTTTAATTTCCTTCAAGAACTTTTCCTTTGCATTCACAGCTTGGCTAGCTGTTCGGCGTGAGAGGCCTGGCTTTTGGCCTACATCATTTTACTGTTTCTTCATTAGCCCAAACCCAGCACTGGACCAGACCTAGCCACAAGGAATGCTGGGAAATGTAGTCTCTCCAAGGAATGCTTGGACCAGGACCGACTCCTGGTCAGGGGTTGCAAACCCACTTGCCCTCTGAGATCAGACAGGGAACATAGAACTTTGAAGTGGCTGGGTACAGGAGGAGGCACAGGGGGAGTGGGGGGCAATGCCTGACCTACTGAAGAGCATGGACATAAAAAAGGATTGAGGCACTGCTGAGTGCAGGCAAAGCTGTTTGAGAGCTGGACCCAGCACCCGGCGGGTTGCTGACCAGGCCTGCTTCTGTCAGTGATACTCCGGTTTCCAAACCCCAAAGCTTAAATACCCATGCCTAAAGGAGACATTTCGTGAACTGTGGCATGCACGAAGGTGATGGGGACAGCAGCCTCTTAGGGCGTTGGTTAAATCCAGGTGATCGTTTTCTTGGTGGAAAGCCCTGTAAAGGGGGTCCCTCTAACCAAGGTCTGGGAAAGCAGTGGCTCTTCTAGGAAAGGGTCCCACCCCATGGGCTTCCTCCCATTCCCCTGCCCGCTGGTACCCTGGCACCTCCCCAGCCAGGCCCATTGATCACAGTTACTGGGGCTGACTGTAGCACAGCCCTGGGCAGCTTAGGTGCATGGAAAATGAGGTGGGGCTGTGTGACCACCGAGCTCTGGAGGGGCGTGGGTGGTGCATGGCTTGAGCTGGAGCTTCCTGGGGCAAACAGATGAATGCAGTGAGGCTGAAGGACTTCAGTTTGTGTTAGAATCCCCAGAAAAAAATGCTGTGGGGATGCAGAGGGATCAGGCCTGATGTTCCTTCCTCCCTGGCCAGCTCTGCATGGGGCCTTCTGCGTGGCATGCTCTGGCCCCCCCTTTGAGATATGGGTAAGCACACGTGCACACAGAGAAGCACACACATGTGCACAGATGCACACACAGGAGCATACACACCCACACATGGATGCACACACATGCACACATAGATGCACACAGGTGCACACACATGCACACTCATGCACACACAGGTGCACACACATGCACACTCATGCACACACAGGTGCACACACGTGCATACACATGCCCACACAGATGCACACACAGGTACACAGACACACACATGCACACACAGGTGCATACATACACACACATGCACACACAGGTGCACAGACGTGCACACACATGCCCACACAGATGCACACATAGGCACACACACACACATGCACACATGCACGCACACATGCCCACAAATGCACACACGTGCACACACAGGTGCACACATGCACACACACGCACACACAGGTGTGCACACACACACAGATACACACAGATGCATGCATATATGCACGTATATCACACAACCCACAAGCAGCAGTGAATTCAGCTGATTGAGCTGGCAGGCTCCATGGGGCTCACCTCATCCTTGTCTCTGTGGTCAGGGGCACCAGTTTCTTGCAGCTTGTCAGACAGGGTCACAAGGCAGTGACCTATCATCCCAGTCCAGCCTGAACCTACTGAATTTGGCATGTTCAGGAAGAACCTGGACCAGATGTCAACACTTGCCATGTGATTTCTCCAGGTAAGCAGTAAGGCTTAGCACTCTGGGCTCTATTCCTTCTTGACAGCCCTTGGCTAGGTCTGAGGACTTCATGTCACCAAAGCAGCCCTGGTAGGAGACTGAGCTTGTGGCCCCCAACACAAGCTCCCTACAAATGGATTGCTGGCTGGTTCTGTGAGTCCTGCAACCTCCATCTGTCTCCCTGTCAGCTTTCTCTTAATTAATTTCATCAAGAGCCCAGGAACTGCATCTTTCACTCCAACTGGCTTGGAGCTGGCTACGAGCCAAAGTCAGGTAGTCTGCAGGTAGCTGGGCTCCCTCAACCTTCAGTTTTTAATTAAAGAGTTGGAGGCTCACCCAGAGCATGACGAAGCCTCACTGCAGGGAGGGCCCCTGGAAGAGAGCAGCTTCTTCCCGTAGATTTCACCCTGGCCTTAATCCAGCCTTCAAGCAATCTGAAGTTGGTGGCAGAGGTGCCAAATGGTCACCTTCCCCTGATTTTCTGTCAGATGCCAGGCCCTGTCAAGAATGTGCGGTGAGTAGGGGTGAATGACAAATATCCTCCTTCCTCCAGAAGCCCACGAGGAAGCCAGGAATGGAGCTAAGGATAAGCATTTGAGAATTTAAATACCAGTACAGCATGCATGAGTCCCAGATCACAGAACATGGAAATGGAAGAAAGGGATTCGTTTTGTTTTTCTTTTTGTGATGCTGGCTGATTTCTTTTAGTAGCTCATGTTTAACTGGAAGGTGGAATTAATCACAGTCAATTTGGATCCCACCTTCGTCTGAGGCCACATCTTAGTTCCAGGAGGCTTAACTGCACAGTGCCAATGAACAGGAGAGGCATCAGTCAGAATAGCCTATGCGGTGCTGCAGTAACACACAGCCCCAGCAGCTCACTGGCTTAAAACCTTTTTTCCCTTGCACACACTTCCATGTCTTTCATGTGGATTCAGGAATGATATGGTTTGGCTGTGTCCCCATCCAAATCTCATCTTGAATTGTAGCTCCCATAATTCCCACATGTTGTGGGAGGGACCCAGTGGGAGATAATTGAAACATGAGGGTGGTTTCCCCTATACTGTTCTTGTGGGAGTGAATGAGTCTCATGAGCTCTGATGGTTTTATAAGGGGAAACCCCTTTCGCTTGGTTCTCATTCTCTCTTCCCTGCTGCCATGTAAGACGTGCCTTTCACCTTCTGCCATGATTGTGAGGCCTCCCCAGCCACATGGTACTGTGAGTTAATTAAACCTCTTTTTCTTCAGAAATTACCCAGTCTCAGGTATATCTTTATCAACAGTGTGAAAATGGACTAATACAAGGAAGCTCCACTCATTATATGAAAAGCCCCAATGAAGAAAGCACAGGCTGATCCCTCTGAAAATTTTCTATGTTTAATGGAGGGAGAAAGCTTAAACTCTGAGAAGCATATTTTCAATAAAATGGGACCAGGATCCCCAAATTTTATACCCAACCTTGTTAGGCATCTCACAGAGAATACTTTTATACCTGAGTTATTGTGCACATGTGGGGGCCTCTCTGTCGAAAAAATTCCTAGCACAGCACCTGGTTCTTAGTGAGTTCTTGATGAATATGGACAAATTTATCTAAATCCAGCTGTGATTAGTAGGGTCACACAGATAATTACTTATTTTAGATGTATCTATTGGATTCTCCTCATTCTTATCTGTCATCCTCCTCAACCACGTCATCACCATCACCGTCATCATCACCATCACCAACATCACCACCATCATAATCACCATTATCATTACCACCACCGTCATCATCATCCTCACTATCATGATCATCACCAACATCACCACCACCACCATCATTACCATCTTCACCATCACTACCATCATCATCGCCATCACCACCACCATCATCACCATCATCACCATCACCATCACCATCATCACCATCACCACCATCATCATCACCATTGTCACCACCATTACCATCACCACCACCACCATCATTACCATCATCACCATCACTACCATCATCATCGCCACCACCACCACCATCACCATAATCACCATCACCATCACCATCATCACCACCATCATCACCATCACCACCATCATCATCACCATTGTCACCACCACCATTACCATCACCACCACTATCATCATCCTGATAGTCATCACCAACATCACCACCATCAGCATCATCACCATGATCACCATCACCACCATGATCACCATCACCATCATCATTACCATCACCACCACCATCATCACCATCATCACCACCATCATCATCTTCACTATCATGATAATCATCACCGACATCACCACCACCATCATCATTACCAAAGCTATCATCACCACCACCACCACCATCACCAGCATCATCATTATTACCATCATCACCACCATACTCATCATCCTATTATGATCATCATCACCAACATCACCACTACTACCATCACCATCATCACCATCACCATCATCACCATCATCACCATCACCATCATCACCATCAGCATCACCATCATCATCATCATCACCATCACCATCATCACCATCACCATCATCACCATCACCATCATCATCACCACCACCATCATCACCATCACCATCATCATCACCATCACCATCATCACCATCATCACCATCACCATCATCACCACCACCATCATCACCATCATCACCATCATCATCACCATCATCACCATCACCATCATCACCATCACCATCATCATCACCATCACCATCATCAACATCACCATCATCATCACCATCACCATCATCACCATCACCATCATCATCACCATCACCATCATCACCATCACCATCATCATCATCACCACCGTCACCATCATCACCCTCACCATCATCATCACCATCATCACTCATCACCATCATCACCCTCACCATCATCATCATCACCACCACCATCATTATTATAGCTATTACCATTATCACATTCACAATGGACATCTATTGGGCACTTTAATTTAGAGGATGCTAAGAACTTTGCATGCATCATCTTATTTAATCTTTCCAATAATCACCTGTTGAATGAATCAATTCATCAAACCACCAGACATCAATAGGGACCTTAAGAATTATTTATCTTAGGCCGGGTGTGGTGGCTCACACCTGTAATCCCAGCACTCTGGGAGGCTGAGGCAGGCGGATCACAAGGTCAGGAGATCGAGACTATCCTGGATAACATGGTGAAACCCTGTCTCTATTAAAAATACAAAAAATTAGCTGGGCGTGGTGGTGGGCACCTGTAGTCCCAGCTACTTGGGAGGCTGAGGCAGGAGAATGGCATGAACCTGGGAGGCAGAGCTTGCAGTGAGCCGAGATCGTGCCACTGCACTCCAGCCTGGGTGACAGAGTGAGACTCCGTCTCAAAAAAAAAAAAAAGTTATTTATCTTAAATACTGTATCTGGGATAAAATTTTTCCTCCTCCTTCATCATCCTCCCACTAACATTTATTGAGTTCATATTGTGAACCAAGAATGATAGGTAACTTATTTCGTTTTCTCAGTAATGATTTGCAGTAAGGACTGTTGTCATTCCCATTTTATAAATGAGGCAGCTGAATCTCAGAGAGGTAAACTCACTCATCCCCACATCACCCAGCTATGGAGGTTGGTAGAGCCTGGATTTGAACCAGGGAGTCTTGTGTCAGAGACTGGGATCAAATAGGACCATGTCACTGCCTCCCAGACAGGCCACTAACATTCTGGCCTGGCCATTCATCCTTACAAATATTATCTTTCAGTGTGTCTGGAGACCCCGAATTAGGAAGATAGTGAGGAAAATTCATGGTCATGAAATCCTGGTATGAAAGAATGTTCTTTTCCATCTTTACCTTTAATCTCCATGGCTAGAGCTTGGGAAATGTGTATGGGCTGCGCACATGTTCTGATCTGACACTAAGCTGGCTTATTAAGCAGACGACTCAGGTTTTAGGTCCAGACATTTTAGCATCTTGCCGGGAATCTCTGCATTTCATTTCCCCCTTTATTACAATTCCATATTTTAAATCAAGGTAGGACTTGAGAGGGCCTAAAATTGTCCTCGCTACACAGGATGGATGGTGTTTTAGAGAGAACAGAATAAATTCCTGGAAAAGATGGAGACAAAAAAATAAGCCACATGTGAGCAGCTCAGGGTGGTCTCTAGAATAATTCTCATGTTCACAGTGGTGAGACTTGCAGCTGTAGTCTGCGAGCATGTGGTCCTGTTCCATGCCTGTCTTCTATGCCCTGATGCTCTGGAGGTCCCGTACTCAATCTCCAGAGAGGGTCAAGCCTAGAGACTCTGCAGGACTCGAACTCATTAGAGTCCCTCGTTAAGTGAAGGCTTAATGTCTGTACTTGTCAAGAACGGGTGCTGGCTGATTCTCACACTCTGCTTTGCTCCACAGAGGGAGGCCTCTATGCTCTCAGGGGTTGTTTGCAGTATTTCCAGAGCCTGTCACTGGGGCCAGGCTGCACGTCTGAAATCCTGGAGTGTGTTCACAACGGACTTCAGGGACCAGGTTCTCCAAGAACAGGGCCTCAGGGGCATCAGCTTCCTCCTGGTGAGGCAAACTTGCGGGCTCAGCTCTTTGCACCTGCCCAGGTACCTGCTCTGCACCGGAAACCAGTTTCCTCACACGGCACCATGGCTGTAGCCATAGGTCCACTCTAGACCCTGTGCTGGGACTACTGAGCCTTCCACTGGCCATCAAGTTGGGGAAGTTATTTATCAAGTTATTTGCTAATGATTTCCTGAGATGGGGTGACACCAGTTCATTGAACTGACAGGCACTCATTAATCATGCTGCTGTTAAAACAATAAAATTGAAAGTGCTTTCCTGTCAAGCAGATAGAAAAGTTGCCACATTTTTGAAAAACAGGACGGCAATCATAAAACACATGTACCCTGGAAGGTAATAAGCAAGATGACATTTTATCGTGTTACGCTGCTGGTATTTGGGTACCATTTCCCCTCTGTTCCCTAGACTTTCTGTAATGTCGTTGTTCCATTCAACATTTAAAGCAAGCACATTTTTCAGGCCAGGGAAGCTCCAGGAAGCTTCTTTTCTAGGTAATTAAATCAGATACTCAAGAGGTCGCCTGAAGCTGATTCTGCCACCAGAAGCCCCTGGAGAGCTCCAGCTTTGAGGCCGCCAGGCCCTGGAGCCGGGAGCAACCTTCCTTTCTCCTCACTTTCCTCCTGCTGCCTGGAGGGGCCAGGCTGAGGCTTCCTCCAGGGCGAGCGCCCTTGGGTCAGTGGGACCCTTGGTCAGGGGTAGCACCCAGAGCTGCACGGCCTGGCCGTACTCAGTTGGTGTCTTCGGCTCCCCCTCCTTATTCCAGGAATCTGAGATGTGCAATTTCCTCACTGGGAGCTGCTTTTCTTGAGTGTCCTCCTGGGGGAGAGGCTTCGTGGGCAGAGAAAGGAGCTGGTCCTTTGCCATCTCTCCACCTCGCTCCTGGCCTTCCTTGCCGGGGGAGCAGAGGGCAGAGGCTCAGGGCGGCAGCACCACACACAGACCCTGTGGACGATGCCCCACTTCCAAAGCAGCCAGGAGTGTGTTTTCAGATTTAGAAGCAGATTCATGAGGGGTCTGCCTCAAAGTTCATAAGGGCGTGTAGAAGCGGGCAGGGCTGTATTTCCGTGTGTGCGCCAGAACAAGCTCCCCTAGCACCTGTGGTGGGAAATGCCACCTTCCTACGCCCTTGTTTGAGAGTCATGAGACACATCAGCCCATAAACAAGCTACACGGTGTTTTCTGGAGGAGAATGGCCCCCCGTGGTTAGGCCCAGTCCATAAACACCTCCAGGCTACACGGCGTTCTCTGGAGGAGAAAATGGCCCCTTGTGGTTAGGCCCAGTCCGTAAACACCTCCAAGCTGCACAGTGTTCTCTGGAAGAGAAAGTGGCCCCCGTGGTTAGGCCAGAGTTCCCAGAGCTGTTTTTAAATGTGGATCCTTTTCTTGGGGGTGATCCAGATCAAGTTTGAAAAACTTTATTCTTAATACTAGAGCTTTCTTCCAACTCCCAATCCTCAAACAGACTCTTACATGGCATTGCGAAGTATCAGGCAGATTTATTTGGTTTTAATTCAATCTCGAGCGGTAGAAACAAAACACAAAGCAGCTTTTGCAAAAACTAGAATTTACTGGCTCATATAACAAAAACATCCGAAGTGATGGCCTCAGGGATGGCTAGATCTAGAGGCTCAAGTGACAGTATTAAGATGTTGTTTTGTTCCATCTCGCAGATCTGATTTCTCATTTGTGCCTTGGCTGCCCCCAGTGATACCAAGATAGCTGCCTGGATCTGAGTCTCACTAATACAGCTGTCCCTCAGTATCCTCAGGGGATTGGTTCTAGGAGCCCCCAAGGATGCCAGAATCCATGGATGTTCAAGTCCCTTATATAAATGGCATAATATCTGCATATAATGCACACACATCCTTCTGTATACTTTAAATCACCTCCAGATTAAGTATATACCTGATACAATGTAAATGCTATGTCAATAGTTATTACACTGTACTTAAAAAATTGTGCTTTTTATTGTTGTATTATTTTTCATTTTTCTTTTTTGAAAACTTTCTGTCTGTGGTTGGTTGAATCCACAGATGCAGACTCTTGTAGACACAGAAGGCCAACTGTATTTGCATCTTCCTAGAAAGCCCAGAATTCTTCTTTTTTGACAGTTTCAATGAAATTCAGGACGGAGTCTCACTGGTGCACCCAGGCCTACGTGTCTGTCCCTGAGTCTGTCTCTGGTAAGGACTTTGATGATGCAGTTAGCCAGGTGTGAGTCACATGACCATCTTAGATCCAGGAAAGTGATCAGTTGCGCTAAACACACAGAATGATGAGGCGGGTGGCTCACCAAGGAAAACGAGGCTCAGTCGTTGGGGCAGGGGGACTGCAGGTGGATCCAGCCACACCAACAGATGCTGATCGTTTTTCAAGTTCCAGATAATCTTGTCTTCTCCTACCTCCTCCTCGTGTCTTTAGACCAGCTGGTTCCCTCCTCCATCACCTCCATCACTGCAGGGCCACATCTGGCCCAGGTCGTTCATTGTCATGCACACATTATCCCTTGTGGTGTGTGTGTGTGTGTGTGTGTGTTTCTTATCTATCTGATTAGATTCTAAGCTCTTTGGAGAGCCGTATCTTATTTCACATTTGCTCTGTGCACAGTGTATTAGCTCATAGTGTCTGTATCTATCAAGTGTTAAGTTCATTCTCAACACAGAATGAGAAAAAAGGAGAATGACTGACAGGCAACTTGAAACAAACCAACATAATTTTCGGTTCTGTTTTTTTTACAGATTCTCATCTTTCAGTCTGTATCATTTCAATATCATCTACTACAGAGAGGCAATTAGATAAGGAAACAGGAGTTTCCGATCACCCCCACCCCGCGATGGCCGTGACTTCCACGGGTAAGTTCACATCAGGGTCTGAATGTTCATGACCTTGGTCCAGTGCATTGTTCCCGTGTGGGAGTGGGGGTGGTGTATAAGGCTGGTTTTTCCCAGGCCCTGGACAATAAGGACTAGAAGGACTGAGAAACAACTCCAGCTCTGTTCTTCCCAGAAACAGATGTGGTCACACATGGATCCCAATATCATGACCCTGTAGCCCTTTTCTGGGCAGTCAGCACAGTCCCTGGTACACAAAACCTGCCCAGTAAATCACAGCCATGTGAGTATATGAATGCACAATTGATATGGTCTCTTGTGCACCAGGCAAGTGGTTCCTGTTACTTGGTTAGGACGGGAAGGTAATCTATGGGGTCTGAGGTCTGTGCTGCCATTTTGAAACTGCAGCTGATAGGTCCATAGTTGAATCAGGAAGGGAATGAGATGGTGGGGATAGGGCCAGGTGAGGTGTTCAAGCTCTAGAATGATTATTTCCCTTCCTTTTTGGAAAATTAAAAAAAGCTTTAGCTCAAATGTCTTTACGAAGCTGCTGCCAGTTTCAGCCAAGCTGAGGAACCACTGAGTGGAATCATGAAAGGGACTCATTGAGAGTGCTTGAGACGAGAAAGGAAGTTGGGCATTTTCACAGCTTCAGGATGAGACAATATTTCAGCTGAATAGTGAAACTGGGAGAAATCCAGCCTTTTCCACGTTGGTGCAGGTTCCCTGAAGGCGAAGCATTTGTAGAAGGCAGTGTCTGAGCGCACAGTGAAACAAGCGTGGTTACGCAGACCACTGTTCTGGCCTTCCTTTCATTCTGGATGCTGTTAGAAGTTGAGGGACTAATTAGAAGAAGAATGTTCTCCTCAAACACAGCTCAATGGCATTTGTTCCCTTTTATCCCATCTGGAGCTTGGGGATTCTGGACTCACCCACAGTCCTGAGTCCCAGGGTCTGACTCTAATACAAGCCTTTTCCCACCCTCATGCCCGAAAGCCAGGCAGCACCAGCCAGGTTCAGGAAGCTCACCGGGTTTCTGAACAGGATAGAGTGTCTACCAGAAGCCCCTCGTCGACTTAAAATTTTGCATGAAATGCTGGAAAGCACCATCTCTCTCTTTGCAGAAGCATCCCACTCTCCGGAGAGCCTGGTTTGAATCGCACCTTTGCAGAGGTACCATTCAGACTTGCAGTGCATTTTCCTTTTAAACAGTGCATCCTCAGATGAGAGGTTTCTCCTCTCCGTGCTCTGGGCATCTTACAGGTGCTGTCATCTGTTTGGAGGCACTTAGTGTCTCCTGGTCTAGGAGGTGTCAGGGAGGAATGTGGGCAGAGGGGCAGTGTGCCCATGAGTGCTCCTGGGAGTCACTTGAGCTTTCTGGGCCTCAGCTTCCTCATCTGCAGGATGGAGTGGTCACAGCACCCACTTCGGAGGGCAGCAGGGGATGAAGGGAGATGATGTAGCACCTGGGGTCGAAGTGACGCGGGGCAGGCCCGCTGCTCAGTGAGTGGTCACCGGGGGAGTAAATTAAGGCAGCCCCGTGGAGACACCACGTCATGTGCTAGTGAGGGCTGCGCCACGCACCTGTCCAGAGCCCAGGCATCCTGAAGCTATTCCCAGATCCAGGGAGATGAGATGTCCTTAGGGAACCCCAGGCTCTTGGCAGTTCTGATGCTCTGGAAATGAAATTGTAAGGAGCTGGCATTCTTGCCTGAGTTCTGGGAGTCACATCCCATCAACTCTTGCTGGTTAATTTCACTTCAAACTAAAACTGCCATCCATCCTCCCCCAGTTCCAGAAACCTGTTTAGGAGTCTCTGAGAAGCTCCCCTCACTGGAGCCACAAAATCCCATCTCCACATGCAGTTTTCTCCTGGCTTGTTTGATGCGGCTGAAGCGCTGGCCACAGCCTTGCAGGAAGCCTCCTGGAGTGGAGACAGTTGTTAAAGGGCCTGAATAAATCTGTTCTTGGACAATTATTAGATTATTTCTGGTGGATGGTAGTTACATCCAGAGAATTTGAAGTGGTGACGGTTATGTGTTTGCATACAAATCTATGATAAGGCAACTCGACCAATTCTGCCACATACACACGGACATTTATTAAACTCTTTATTAGGAGGCAAACACAGAATGGCCATTATCAAACTCTTCTGTAAGCCCAGGAAGATCCTGATCTCCTTCTTTAAACCTGACCCAGCTTCCCCCTGCCAGAAGGGTTTACTAGAGGAAGGAAAAGGGAATTCCTGGGGTAGGGTCTTTACTCCTTGGGCAGCACCATGCTCAGACATCCTCTGATCCACAGGCTGAATAGAGGGCTGTGTGGGGACCGTGCGCACAGGCCACCAGGCCTGCTGGTTCCTCTACCTGCACATTCAGGGTTGGGGGCATGTCCCAACATATATGAGAAAGTCCCCTCATCGCTAACAGAAATGCTTTTCTAAGACCTGTAATGGTTTGTAATAAGTTAACACCTTCACCCATAGATACCCACTTCTAATATTCATTACGCAAATAACAACACATCTGGTGTTGATCACACTTAGCATTTGTAATGGCTGCTCTATAAACTCACCAACCCAGGTTGCGAACTCCTGGGGGCAACAGACTCACCTGGGATAGAGGTGAAACAACCCTCCTCTGCAGTCCTTTGTATCTGGGGGAGGCAGACGGCAGCTCACAGGTAGAAGATGGAGGGAGGACATCTTGAGTGTGGTTGGGTGTGAAGGAGACAAGTCAGATGGGCTGAGGCTAAATGTGGGTTTGGATGCAGAGATTCTAGTCATGAACTGCCTCTTATTCTAGGCGGGGGATTTCGGAAAACCTGAGTCCAGAAGGTTCAATAAACACATCCAGAGCCAGTGAAACCTGCTGTACCCATGGATTTTAACTTCAGAGAATGGTAACTTGAGATTTAAGGAGAGTTCTTCATAGGATGGAAAGGCTGGGAGCAACATCACCCCAACCTCCCTGAGGAAAGACAGGTGTTTCCAAGGAAAGGCATGATGTGAGCATGTGCTTTCCTGGGGGCCTCGGGGTGCCAGATGCCCTAAAAGCCGGTGAGGAGAATTCATCTCAAATGCTGCTCAGATCGCTGAGAGCCTGGATGAGGATGCAGAACTCCAGGGGTCAGAGACACAAAGGGGTCACATGCTAGTGGGCTGTCTTCCCTGGACCCTTACCTGGTGCTCCCAAGAGAGATGGAGGCAGGGTGTGAGTGTGGGAGAGCCCCTTGGTGTGTATTTTAATAAACTCAGTTTACTGATGTATTGCGGTGAGGAAGAACACATACCTTGGGGAAGTGTGGACTTCTCAGTAAGAGAGCATCAAAAGCACTTAGCGTAGGACTTGGACCTGTGTTAGGTGACTTGGGGGGAGGTTTAGGGAAGTGGAGTTTCTCTGAATTAGATGCTGTTAGGAAGCGGGGAGTATTTCTGTGATTAAGCACTACTGTGGTTTGAATGTTTGCCCCCTTCAAAACTCATGTGATAGCGTTGAGAAGTGGGGCTGTTAAGAGGTGTTCTGTGATTAAGCATTGCTATGGTTTGAATGTTTGCCCCTTTCAAAACTCGTGATAGCGTTGAGAAGTGGGGCTGTTAAGAGGTGTTCAGCTCATGAACGGATTCATGCTGTTATGGTGGTTTACCTCCTCTCTCTGTCTGCCATGTTATGATACGGCAAGAAAGTCCTCACCAGATGCCAGCACCTTCATAATGGACTTCCTAGACTCCAGAACTCTGAGCCAATATACTTCTATTTATTATAAATTTCCCAGTTTGTGGTATTCCTTTTTTGTTGTTGTTGTTGAGACGGAGTCTCACTCTGTCACTCAGGCTGGAGTGCAGTGGCATAATCTCAGCTCAATGCAACCTCCACCTCCTGGGTTCAAGCGATCCTCCCTAGTAGCTGGGATTGCAGGCACCCACCATCATGCCTGGCCAATTTTTTTTTTTTTTTTTTTTTTTTAGTAGAGACAGGGTTTTGCCATGTTGGCCAGGCTGGTCTTGAACTCCTGACCTCAAGTGATCCGCCCACCTCCTCCCAAAGTCCTGGGATTACAGGTGCGAGCCACTGTGCCTGGTTCCAGTCTGTGGTATTCTGTTATAGCAGCAGAAAATGGATGAAGACAGGCACCTTAACAATTCTTAGGTTGAAGCTAAGAAGAGCAGAGCAAGGCTGCTGCTGTGCTTGGTGCTGATGCTGCAGTCTCTCACACTGGCCAAAATAGAGGGAACGTTGATTGTTTTGTGGTTTGGAACATGCTCGTGTTTTGTCTGTAATCTGATATGATCACAGTTGTTCTTGTTTTTGTCTTGCTTCCTCATGTCACAGATGGTTCTGTGTGATCCAGGTGTTCCGTGAAGTGTGGGTTCACCAGGAGAACAGCTTCGCCTGACTGTAAGCAACAGGACGGCTCCCATCTGATGACATAACAACTTGGACAGATTGCAAGAGAATAGTGCAAAAGGCTGGTCTCAAAATGCTCCAGGCTGAATGCTTCCATTTGTGTAATATTCTTCAAGTGACACAATTACAGAGAGGAAGCTTTTAAAGAATAGCAGATCAGCTTCAACTCCCATAAGTAAAAGGACTTAAGTTCTGAGAAGGTGGGGGATCAGGGGCGGCCAGTTCCAGGCTCAGTGGAGGTAGCAGGTGTTTCTGCTCAGCCTCGGTGGATCTTCTGCATCGGCTTGGTCTTGTGACCCCATACCCCCACTTTGTGGCACCTCCTGTCCTGGCTCTGACCCATTGCCTAGCCCCCATCTGGGCTCTGATCCATCCCAGGTCTCTCCCAGCATGGACACGTGAAAGTGAGTGGTGCCCACTTGCAGCTCTGAGGTTCCCGGATAGAGAGGGAGGCTCTTTCTCAGCGCTCCCTGTGCAAGTCCTAGGCTGGTTCTGATTGGCCACAGCGGGTCACATGTTTGTCCCAGAACCAATCACTGGAAACGGGATGGAGTCGCTTGATTGGTCAGGCCTGCATCACATGACCCCCTTGTGATGTCAGCACCCAACCACAGAAAGGGCGTGGTGGGGGTGGGAGGTCTCTGTGAAGAGAAGAGGTGCCTGCCCCAGAGCCTGCCCTGTCCCCTCTGTGGTTCCACATCCGTGCCTCTGAGGACCCTGGACTCCCAAAGCGAGGCCCAAAGGTGTGGAGAATGCCTGACAGGCTCCCTTGCCCTGCCTGTGGCCTGCGGAGGACCCCCAGGGACAGTGAGGAAGGCGCCTTGCCGGTACCGATGTCCTCCTCGTTGTGGGTCTTGTGTTCCTGATCCCATTTCTTTTCTGATTTTCAAGTTAAAGTTAATTTTTTTTCTTGCAACTCTCACCCAAACCAAAATATTTTATTTTTAATTGACAAATAATAATAGTATATACTTACGGGCTGACAGATACATGAAAAATGCTGATCATCCTGGCCCCTGCAGTCAGGGCAGAGCTGAGGTTGGCTTGGGGCCATGTCAGAGCGAGGGGGCGTCTCTGGGTTGTGCCCCCAACCAAAGCCTCCCACACCAACCCTGCATCAGGGCCAGAAGTGGCTGCACCCGGGGCCAGACACTGGTCCACAGGAAAAGCCTCCCTTGGTGTGTCCCTGCCAGTGGATGAACCGATCACCAGCGCAAAGTCATGGGCCATAGGGCAGGACCCCAGCCTGTGTGTGTGGCCTAGACTGGGGCACAGTTGGGTTTTCTGGAGGTCTTGCCCTTTGACCTGCTGCTTTTGAAGAGTGATGCTTTCAGGAGGGGATGAGGTCATGGGGATCTGCCCTCTGAATGGGATCTGTGGCCTTAGAAAAGAGGCCTGATCTGGTTAGGATCTGTGTCCCCTCCCAAATCTCACGTCGAATTATAATACCCCGTGTTGGAGGTGGGGCCTGGTGGGAGGTGATTGGATCATGGGGTGGATTGTTCATGAGTGGTTTAGCAGCAGCTCTTTGCTGCTGCTCTCGTGACAGAGTTCTCACGAGATCTGGTTGTTTAAAAATGTGTGGCACCTCCCATCCCCTGGTGTTCCATTCATGTGATATGCCAGCTTCCCCTTCCCCTTCCGCCATGATTGTGAGTTTCCTGAGGCCTCCCCAGAAGCCGAGCAGAAGCCACCATGCTTCCTGTACAGTCTGTGGAACCGTGAGCCAATTCAACCTCTTTTCTTTATAAATTACCCAATCTCAGGTATTTCTTTACAGCAGCATGAGAGCGGCCTAGTACAAAGCCTACTGAAGCTGCCTGTCCCTTCTCCCTGGGAGGATGCAGTGAGGAGGTGCACCCGAGGGCCCTCACCAGATATTGAATCCTCTGGCCCCTTGACCTTGGCCTTCCCGGCCTCCAGAACTGTGAGCAACACGTCTCTGTTGTTTCCAATGACCCAGTCTAAGGTATTTCATTATAGCAGCCCAAATGGACTCAGACGCCTCCTCCACGTGTGTGTTTCATAAATGTTATAAACCAGCGCTGCCTCGCCCACCTCCCCTGCTCCTTCCCCAGCTGCTAATAGGGAAGCTCGTTGGTCTCTGCTCCACAATGGGTGGCACTGACTGAGGCCGTGGGCCCTGGTGGTTGATGAGGAGTGAAGCAGGGGGAGGTGCTTAGAGACTGGGTTTACTCCCTATTCCCTGAAGTTCTACTGAGACACACGAGGGGCCACGTCTGGCTCATTGGCATCTTCTGGGCTAAGGAGTTTGCAGGGGGACAGAGGATGAGAGGCCATCATTGTGGTTGTCATCATTGCTGCTGTTTGGGATGTGGGGAGGTTGGGGTGGTGCCAGCCCCGTGCACATGACCCCAGCCGTCCTGGCCACGTTGACTGGGCTCCCTTCCACTCCCCGTCTCCTGCTGGGAGCCCTGTGTTCTGAGGGTCCACAGGCAGCAATGGGCTGTGTGGGAGGGGACCCTGAGCAGCACTGAGGTTACCAGCTGGGCGGGGTCCTGGCTGCAGCCGTCTCTCAGCCCAGGTTCCCTCTTACACATCAGTCAGGGCCTGGCCACACCCTCAGGGGCTGAGCCACTCTTTGGGGGAGCCACAAACAAGGACAGCTTCCTGGGCCAGAGGAGTTTCTGATTAGCTGGATGTGGTCATGACCCAAACGGGTGGAGTGCACACGTCTAGGGTGAGGCGCGTACCTGCTCTGGGATGGGATCTCCCTGCGAGGCAGTGACTGTTGCAAAGGGAAAGGATTGTGGAATTTGAGCTTCCATCAGTGGCGTCTACAAAGAGCTCTGAGCAAGGCCGATTTCTCTTTTTTAAATTTTTAAATTATTATTTTTTTAGAGTCAGGGTCTTGCTGTGTCACCCAGGCTGGAGTGCAGTGGTGCCATCACAGCTCACTGGCTCACCTTGCCTTCCTGGGCTCAGGTGGTCCTCCCACCTCAGCCTCCCAAGTAGTTGGGACCACAGGCACCTGCCACCTCACCTGGCTAATTTTTGTATTTTTTATAGAGATGGAGCCCTGCCATGTTGCCCAGGCTGCTCTCGAACTCCTGGCCTCAAGTGATCCTCCTGCTTCACCATCTTAAAGTGCTGGGATTACAGGTGTGAGTGATTTTTCTTTCAGTGAATCGCTGTCAGCTGTGGGAGGAGACACCTTTGGGGCTGTGCGGTCGAGCTCCTCGGGTCCAGGGGCCGCAGCGCCTCCCTGGGGGCTGCGTGAGGATCACCTGCCATTGCTTTACCAACCCTGCCCTTTAAAGAGTGTTAGAGGCTTCAGTGAGAGGTCCTCGCACTCCCTGGAGGTCTGGGAGGACCATTCATCTTGTCAACCAGAATGCAGAAATGAAATGTCTTCAGAACAGACTCCAGTCCTCTCAATCATCAAACTCCTGGCTGGAGCATGGCCAGTTGGGAGGGGGTTTAAAGGACGTTTAGTGACAGAGGATGGGAAGGGTAAGCTGTATTCAAGTCTGCTGTTCCTTGTTCTCCCTTTCTCTCTACTGACTTAAACCCTCTAGAACTGCAGAGCCTGGCAGAACAGCCCCTGTCTCAGATGTTGCCCTGGTCATCTGGCTTTTACTTCTGACCGTGGTCAGTGACAGCTGGGGTTCCAAGGTGGCTCTGCCTGGCTCCTTCACCACCCACATGGCATGGGGTCTGTTGCCAAGAACCCAGCACTCCTGTGTCTCCCAGCCTTTCTACAGCCCCTGTTGTCATTCCTGTGGAGACATTACCTCCAGGGTCTCACCTCCAGAGCCCCCTGGTCACACTGTGTTAATATCCATCAACCCTGGGACAACAGTTTTGGGGCTTGTGTGCAGAGGGCATCACCAGGGAGATTTAAAATGTGAAGGCAGGCCGGGCATGGTGGCTCACGCCTGTAATCCCAGCACTTTGGGAGCTTGAGGCAGGTGGATTGCTTGAACTTGGGAGTTTGAGATCAGCCTGGCAACATGACGAGACCCCATCTCTACAAAAAATACAAAAATTAGCCAGTTGTCGTGATGTGTGCCTGTGGTCCCATCTACTCGGGAGGCTGAGGTGGGAGGATGGCTTGAGCCCAGGAGGTGGAGGCTGCAGTGAGCCGAGATTGCACCACTGCACTCCAGACTGGATGACAGAGTGAGACCCTGTCTCAAAAAGAAAAATCTAGAGGCGGCTCCCACCCCGGAGACTCGGTCTGTCTTGCTCACCAGAAGCCTGAGACTCGGCATGGGGTGGGGGTGGCCTTCATGTGTCCCTTGAATTTCACTCCCCAGCCCTACCGGGGCCCAGGGGCTGCATCCATCAGAAGGAGGGACGCCTTCTCCAGTCACTCAAAAGCTCTGAGGCCGAGCTGCCACCCTGCCAGGCAGCAGCTACAGGAGCTCTGCTGGTCAGCAAGGTCCTGGCCAGTGCGGCAGGGGAGCTGGTGGAGGGGCAGGTCCAGCCAGAGCCCAGCTGCACGGTGTCAGGGATTCACAACTCAGTGGGGCTTGAGGAGCCACATCCCCCGGGTGTATGGAGGAGAAGAGATGCTCTAGCCCCTGGTCAGCGGCCGGCAGGCCCACAGGGCCAGGGAGGCAATGGCGGTATGTGCTGGGGGCACACAAACCCGCAGCCCACCTGACCTAGGGCAGCGGCCGCCACTGCTGGGTTCGTTCCGCCTCTTACAGGCTCGGTGCTGTCAGGTTTCTGAATTTTCAAGCAAAGCCAGAAATCCAGGTTTTCACCTGAAATCTGATTCTTAAAAGTTGGTGCAATTTCAAAGACATTTTACAACAGACTGTTCAGACCCTAAAAATACTTCTGACACTACAAGATGTCCGTGGCCACCACTGTGCAATCTCTGCTAGAGAGTGCAGTTTCTGGATTGAAGGCATTTTCTTTCTTTAGGTGGAAACAGTTGCTTTATTTCTTGACAGAAAGAACTGACAACTCTCCTTCCAAGACAGGCTATTCCTACTTCAAAGATGAAGAGTTGTGTTTCACTCAACCCTATTGTTGGGGAGTTTTAATTGCTAGCCTTTCTTGTGTTTGTGTGTTTGAGGGACCACAGGTGGCCCTGGAATGTTTTATGCAGTGACAACCATTTGTTGGGGAAGGCCAGCAAATCCAGAAAATCTAAGGGTGTCCTTCCACAGCCAGAGTCCAGCTGGGACAGATCAATCCCACCCCATGCTCTAGTGAGAGGGGTGCTGGCTGCTTAGGAATCACATCCTTGTTTATTTACCAAAAAAAAGTCAATTCTCTAGTAAGCCATTCAGAGAAGAAAATGTACTAACTGTTCAAACCCAGACTCTACCTGTAGGGACATCTGGATGTGGTTTATTTTGTTGAGGACGGCAGGTTACCATCCACAAGTGGACTGTGTGCCCTCTCGAAGGTCTACCTTAGAAGGTAAAGTGATTCTGAAGTTCTGCTTCTGGAGAATAAATGACTGCCACATCTTCCTTCGAGGTAGGATGAAGCTGAGAAGGTAGCATGTAATTTGAAGTTGTGTTGTCAGGCGGTGGATGTTTAGGATCGTCATGTCTTCCCGGCACATGCACCTGTTCGTCAGCGTAGAATCTCCTTGTTCTGAAGTCCACTTGGCCTGAAATCAATGTTTCACTCCAGCTTTCTTTCAGGTAGTGTTAGCATAGTATCCCTTCTCCTTGCTTTACTCCTGACAGATGTACGTTTTCATGTTTAAAATGGGTTTCTTATAAACAGCCTGTATTTGATGCTTGCCTATTTCTGTCCAGTCTGGCGTTCTCTGCATGTTAACTGGTGGCTTTGACCACCCACATTTAAAAGGATTATTGATGGAATGAGAGTAATAATTACCATCTTGTCAGTTGTCTTGTATTTTTCCATTTGTTCTGTTTTTTTCCCTTTCTTTCTGCCTTGCCTGAGTTTAATGGTGCATTTGTTATTATTCCATTTCATCTTCTCAGTTGATATTATGTAGAACCTGTTTTAAAACATTTGGTTGTGAACTGTGGTTTGTAATATTCATTTTTTAAATCATCCGAGACCACCTCCAAGTAATATACTATTGCTTCACTGGAAGCATGCGGACCTTGTAGCGGGATGTCCCCACCCCCTCTGCCATCATGCCGACCTTGTAGTGGGATGTCCCCACCCCCCTCTGCCATCACGCAGACCTTGTAGCGGGATGTCCCCACCCCCTCTACCATCATGCAGACCTTGTAGCGGGATGTCCCCACCCCCTCTGCCATCATGCGGACCTTGTAGCGGGATGTCCCCAGCCCCTCTACCATCATGCGGACCTTGTAGCGGGATGTCCCCACCCCCTCTGCCATCATGCGGACCTTGTAGCGGGATGTCCCCACCCCCTCTGCCATCATGCGGACCTTGTAGCGGGATGTCCCCAGCCCCTCTACCATCATGCGGACCTTGTAGCGGGATGTCCCCACCCCCTCTGCCATCATGCGGACCTTGTAGCGGGATGTCCCCACCCCCTCTACCATCATGCGGACCTTGTAGCGGCATGTCCCCAGCCCCTCTGCCATCATGCGGACCTTGTAGCGGGATGTCCCCAGCCCCTCTGCCATCATGCGGACCTTGTAGCGGGATGTCCCCACCCCCTCTGCCATCATGCAGACCTTGTAGCGGGATGTCCCCACCCCGTCTACCATCATGCAGACCTTGTAGCAGGATGTCCCCACCCCCTCTGCCATCCCTGTGCCACTATCACTCCCACGCATTTCTATTTTCCATGTTATGCCCTCAGTACATTGGTACTATTTGTCTTAGTTTCTTTGGGCTGCTCTAACAAAATACCATCAGCTTGGTGGCTTCTAAACACGAACACTTATGTCTTGCAGTTTTGGAGGCTGGGAAGTCTCAGATCAAGGCACGGGCAGATTTGGCATCTTGTAAGAGCCCACCTCCTGGCTCACTGATGGCAGCTTCTCACTGTGTCCTCAATGGTGGAAGGGGAAGGCAGCTCTCTGCGGTACCTTTTATGAGGGCCCTAATCCCACTCATGAAGGCTCCTCCACCCTCATGACCTCATCACCTGCCAAAGACCCCACCTCCTAATGACACCACTTCAGGGGTTAGGATTTCAAAAGATGAGTTGTACAGGGGACACCAACCTTCCAACCATAGCACTACTATTGCTTAGTCATTGATCTTTCAGAGCAATTAAAAATAGAAAAAATAGATATGTTATCTTCGTTTATTCCATTTTTATGATATTGATGCCTTTTCCGCTCCGTGTTTCTGACCTGTATCATACTCCCTTTGCTTCTTTCACCATTTCTCATAGAGCAGGTCTGCTGAGTGCATGCCCTCAGTTTTGTTTATCTGGGAGAGTCTTTCTTTCTCCTTCACTTTTGAAGGATACTTTCAATAGCTGTAGAATTCTGAGAGCTTTTTATTCTTTTAGCACTTTAAAGATGTTACTTACTTATATTTTTGCTTGCATCATTTCTTTTTTTTCTTCAACTTTTAAGTTTGGGGGTACATGTGCAGGATGTGCAGTTTTGTTACATCGGTAAATGTGTGCCGTGGTGGTTTACTGCACAGATCATCCCATCATCTGGATATTAAGCCCAGCATGCATTAGGTATTCTTCCTGATGCTCTCCCTCCCCCTTCACCCCTTCTCCGACAGGGCCCAGTGTGTGTTGTTCCCCCCAGCTGTCCATGTGTTCTCATCATTCAGCTCCCACTTATAAGTGAGAACATGCAGCAGTTGGTTTTCTGCTCCTGCATGAGTTTGCTGAGGATAACAGCTTCCAACTCCATCCATGTCCTGCAAAGGATATGATCTTGTTCCTTTTTATGGTTGCATAGTAGTCCATGGTGTGTACGTACCACATTTTCTTTATCCAGTCTATCATTGATGGGCATTTAGGTTGATTCCATGTCTTTGCTATTGTGAATAGTGCTGTGGTGAACATACATGTGCATGTGTCTTTCTAATAGAATGATTTCTATTCTTCTGGGTATATACTCAGTAATGGGATTGCTGGGTCAAATGGTATTTCTGCCTCGAAGTCTTTGAGGGATCACCGCCCTGTCTTCCACAATGACTGAACTTATTTTCACTCCCACCCACAGTGTGAAAGCGTTCCTTTTTCTCTGCAACCTTGCCAGCATCTGTTGTTTATTGACTTTTTAATAATAGCCATTCTGATGGGTGTGAGGTGGTATCTCATTGTGGTTTTGATTTGCATTTCTCTAGTGATCAGTGACGTTGAGTTTTAAAGACCTAAATGTAAAACCCAAAACTATAAAATCCCTAGAAGAAAATCTAGGCAGTACCATCCAGGACATAGGCACGGGCAAAGGTATCATGACAAAAATGCCAAAAGCAATTGTAACAAAAGCAAAAATTGACAAATGGGATCTAATTAAACTAAAGGGCTTCTGCACAGCAAAATAAACTATCATCAGAGTGAACAGGCAACCTACAGAGTGGGAGAAAATTTTTGCAATCTACCCATCTGACAAAGGTCTAATATTCGGAGTCTACGAGAAAAAACCAACCCCATTAAAAAGCGGGCAAAGGACATGAACAGACAGACACTTCACAAGAAGACATACATGTGGCCAACAAACATATGAAAAAAAGCTTGCATAATTTCTATGAGAAGTATTGTATAACTTATCCTTGTTTTTCCGTAGGAAATATACATGTGGCCAAACAAACATATGAAAAAAAGCTCACATAATTTCTCTGAGAAGTATTCCAAAACTTTTATCCTTCTTTCTCTATGGGTAATGCTTCCCGTTCACCCCTTTCTGGTCGTGTTCAGGATTTTCTTCCTGTCTGGTTTTGGCAGTTTGAATGTGATATGCCTCGGCGTTGTTTTTGGTGTGGTCATTGTTCATCCTTCTTGGTGTTCTTTAGTTTCTTAGATCTGTGATTGGTTGTCACTAATTTTGGTAAATTCGCAGTGATCATTCTTTCAACTATTCTTTTTGTCCCATTCTCTCTTTTCCATCTACAATTCCAGTTGCAGCCATTTTAGACTTGCTGATTTTGTTTCACTCTTTGTGGAATTTTTCCTTCTGCTGGGCCCCTAGGGTGAGGGCCTGTGCTGACCTAGTCAGGAGCCCTGTTGGGTTTGAAGTTTGTTGTTGCTATGGTAACCTTGCTCCACTGGAGACTTCCCACTCCTCTAGAGACAGGAGACACCTTGCATTTTCTCCCTCTTTGCCTTGGGTCCCCCCTTCCACGCTGCTCTTCAGAGCAGTTGCCGTCTACAGATCATCTTATTCATGGCTTCTTATCCTGGTGGTGGGATGTGGGGGCACATTCTCTGATGCTCTGGTCAGGCCTTACTCGGGGGTGGGGAACTGTAAAATCGGATCTGGGATCTGGCATCCCAAGTGTCCCTTCCCCTCTCCCAGGGCAGAGCTGTTTTTGTTTCCTTGTTCCCCTCCCTATCTGCAGTGGGATCCCCAGGGCTCCCAGCACTGGCACCGTGGTCCCGTCCGCCCTGGGTGGTGTCTCGACAGTGGCCCAGCCCTCCCCGCTGCCTTGCTGCTTCGGGATCGGCCCCAGTTCTCCCCGGCTGGGTTTCCCAGAGAAAAGGTCTGGAGCCTGTGGGTGTGGAGCCCTAGGTCTGCTGCTGCGTGTGCCTCCTCGTCTCCCACCAGCCCGCAGTCCACGGTTAGCACGTTTCCATTTTCACTTCAGCCTCCCAGGCTGCTTCCCTGGCGACGTCTGTCCCTAGGCAGGTGCTCGGGGCCTCTTCTCCCTGCAGGCGCCTCTTTCCCTCTCTAGGTTCCAGGTCAGTCTCAGTTCCTATAGACTCAAGGAGAGTAGTCCTGCAGCTTTCTTCTTCTTGTCCGGGTGGGAGCAACACCCTTTCCTGCTTTCTGCTTCCCTAAACTTCAGCCATAGTTGAGGACAAGGTTTTTAAAATAGCTTCTGCTGAGATGTAAAACAAAACAAAGGACGAGAATTCCATCCAGCTTCAATCACCAGCTCAAATACAACGTCACATTGTATTCATGCTCCAGCATCCAGAGAAGTGCAGCCTCCGTTTTTCACCTGAGTTGAAATGAGGATCCTGAGTGGCCCCTCAAGCCGTTTCTTCCACATCTGGGGTAAGTAGCTTGTGGCTGTTCTGACGAGATGCTCAGAGGAGGAAACGCCCTGGTGTTCGGCTCACGCACGCCTCCCGCCAGGGCCTCTTCCGACTTGTAGCAGATGAGCCCGCACCGTCCAGCCAGGCAAGGGGGAGGACAAGGGAAGTGCGGCCGGGCCTGCTTGTTTTGCATTTTTCCAAAATGCCAGATTTGTGCCACTTTGAGCTGCTGTCTCCCAGTGAACTGCGCTGATGCAGGAACAGAGGCCGTGGTGAGCCGCCACTCCTCCCGCGATGCCACAGCCAGTGTGATTGTCCTGGCGAGGTGGAAGACATGTGCACGCCGAATGAGACCAGACAGACCCAGGCTGCTGAGCAGGGGGATAAATACACTCAGCAAAGTCTCTGGAGAATTCGAAGGGATGAGGGTTGTAACAGCCCACAAGGCGAGCAGCATCAGCTTACAGAAACGCTTCATTCTGGGTCTTAAACACAGAGCTAAGAAACAACAAAGGGCCCACTGCCCCTCATTAATCACTCGGACACACTCCGGAGTTTCTGGAATATGCGGCCAGCATTTATTATTCCCGTCCGGCGGCGCAGAAGTCTGGCACCTGTTGGCTTCTATTCCAGTTGTCCAGACAGCAGTGGGGTCGTCTTTGCCAGTGGTCTGATTTGCTCTCTCCTCTCCCAGCTCTTCCGTCCAGCCCAGGCAGCAGGGCCATGGATGCTGTTGGTCCAGGTTTCCCAGGGCCGGCGGGAGGTCCACTCTGCCCTGTTGCTCCAGAAGCTTCATGTCTTTGAGACCATGCACTTAATGCTTGGTTCAGAACAAACTCCTGCCGGCAGAAGTGGAGTGGGCATGAGTCGGGACTTCCTGTGGCAGGTGCTGGAAATCCCGGCAGGTGGGCTTAGGGGGAACTGCAGAAGACAGTGGCACAGACAGGGTCCTGCCCTCTGGAGCTGACATTCTAGCTGCAAAGATAGTCCTTAAACCAGGCAATCCACAGAGAGGCCGTCATCACGGAGGGAGGTGGGAGTGATGAGCAGAGGCCCAACCCAAGGGCCTGCACTGTGTTCCCAGGGTGTCTGGGGATGAGACAGTCACGCTGAGACCCGAGGAGTGAAACAGGGAAGGAGGACTTCCCAGGCAGAGGACAGTGAGCACAAAGACCCTGAGGTTCAAGCCCCCAGAAGGAGGCCTCTGAGGCTGTAGCAAAGGGAGCTGCGGAGAGGGGTGCAGAGGGAGGCTGGTGTGGGCTCAGCTGTGGTTGACCCAGTCTCTGGGAGGTTGGTGTGGGCTCGGCCGTGGCTGACCTGGTCTCTGGGAAGTGGTGTGGGCTCGGCTGTGGTTGACCCGGTCTCTGGGAGGTGGTGTCGGCTCGGCTGTGGTTGACCTGGTCTCTGGGAAGTGGTGTGGGCTCGGCCGTGGTTGACCCGGTCTCTGGGAAGTGGTGTGGGCTCGGCCGTGGTTGACCCGGTCTCTGGGAAGTGGTGTGGGCTCGGCTGTGGTTGATCTGGTCTCTGGGAGGTGGTGTCGGCTCGGCTGTCGTTGACCCAGTCTCTGGGAAGTGGTGTGGGCTCGGCCGTGGTTGACCCGGTCTCTGGGAAGTGGTGTGGGCTCGGCTGTGGTTGATGTGGTCTCTGGGAGGTGGTGTCGGCTCGGCTGTCGTTGACCCAGTCTCTGGGAAGTGGTGTGGGCTCGGCCGTGGTTGACCCGGTCTCTGGGAAGTGGTGTGGGCTCGGCTGTGGTTGATCTGGTCTCTGGGAGGTGGTGTGGGCTCGGCTGCGGTTGACCTGGTCTCTGGGAGGTGGTGAGGGCTCAGCTGTGGTTGACCTGGCCTCTGGGAGGTGGTGTGGGCTTGGCTGTGGTTGACCTGGCCTCTGGGAGGTGGTGTGGGCTCGGCTGTGGTTGACCCGGTCTCTGGGAGGTGGTGTGGGCTCGGCTGTGGTTGACCTGGTCTCTGGGAAGTGGTGAGGGCTCGGCCGTGGTTGATCTGGTCTCTGGGAAGTGGTGTGGGCTCGGCTGTGGTTGATCTGGTCTCTGGGAGGTGGTGTGGGCTTGGCTGTGGTTGACCCGGTCTCTGGGAGGTGGTGTGGGCTCGGCCGTGGTTGACCCAGTCTCTGGGAAGTGGTGTGGGCTCGGCTGTGGTTGATCTGGTCTCTGGGAGGTGGTGTGGGCTCGGCTGTGGTTGACCTGGTCTCTGGGAAGTGGTGAGGGCTCGGCTGTGGTTGATCTGGTCTCTGGGAGGTGGTGTGGGCTCGGCTGTGGTTGATCTGGTCTCTGGGAGGTGGTGTGGGCTCGGCTGTGGTTGACCTGGTCTCTGGGAAGTGGTGAGGGCTCGGCTGTTGTTGATCTGGTCTCTGGGAGGTGGTGTGGGCTCGGCTGTGGTTGACCTGGTCTCTGGGAAGTGGTGAGGGCTCGGCTGTGGTTGATCTGGCCTCTGGGAAGTGGTGAGGGCTCCGCTGTGGTTGACCTGGCCTCTGGGAGGTGGTGAGGGCTCGGCCGTGGTTGATCTGGTCTCTGGGAGGTGGTGTGGGCTCGGCTGTGGTTGATCTGGTCTCTGGGAGGTGGTGAGGGCTCCGCTGTGGTTGACCTGGTCTCTGGGAGGTGGTGTGGGCTCGGCTGTGGTTGACCTGGCCTCTGGGAGGTGGTGTGGGCTTGGCTGTGGTTGATCTGGCCTCTGGGAGGTGGTGAGGGCTCGGCTGTGGTTGATCTGGCCTCTGGGAGGTGGTGAGGGCTCGGCTGTGGTTGATCTGGTCTCTGGGAGGTGGTGAGGGCTCGGCTGTGGTTGATCTGGCCTCTGGGAGGTGGTGAGGGCTCGGCTGTGGTTGATCTGGTCTCTGGGAGGTGGTGAGGGCTCGGCCGTGGTTGATCTGGCCTCTGGGAGGTGGTGAGGGCTCGGCTGTGGTTGATCTGGTCTCTGGGAGGTGGTGTGGGCTTGGCTGTGGTTGACCTGGCCTCTGGGAGGTGGTGAGGGCTCCGCTGTGGTTGATCTTGTCTCTGGGAGGTGGTGTGGGCTCGGCTGTGGTTGATCTGGTCTCTGGGAGGTGGTGAGGGCTCGGCTGTGGTTGACCTGGTCTCTGGGAGGTGGTGAGGGCTCGGCTGTGGTTGATCTTGTCTCTGGGAGGTGGTGTGGGCTCGGCTGTGGTTGATCTGGTCTCTGGGAAGTGGTGAGGGCTCGGCTGTGGTTGACCTGGTCTCTGGGAGGTGGTGAGGGCTCGGCTGTGGTTGATCCAGTCTCTGGGAGGTGGTGTGGGCTCGGCTGTGGTTGATCTGGTCTCTGGGAGGTGGTGTGGGCTCGGCTGTGGTTGATCTGGTCTCTGGGAGGTGGTGAGGGCTCGGCTGTGGTTGATCTGGTCTCTGGGAGGTGGTGAGGGCTCGGCCGTGGTTGATGTGGCCTCTGGGAGGTGGTGAGGGCTCGGCTGTGGTTGATCTGGTCTCTGGGAGGTGGTGTGGGCTTGGCTGTGGTTGACCTGGCCTCTGGGAGGTGGTGAGGGCTCCGCTGTGGTTGATCTTGTCTCTGGGAGGTGGTGTGGGCTCGGCTGTGGTTGATCTGGTCTCTGGGAGGTGGTGAGGGCTCGGCTGTGGTTGACCTGGTCTCTGGGAGGTGGTGAGGGCTCGGCTGTGGTTGATCTTGTCTCTGGGAGGTGGTGTGGGCTCGGCTGTGGTTGATCTGGTCTCTGGGAAGTGGTGAGGGCTCGGCTGTGGTTGACCTGGTCTCTGGGAGGTGGTGTGGGCTCGGCTGTGGTTGATCTGGTCTCTGGGAGGTGGTGTGGGCTCGGCTGTGGTTGATCTGGTCTCTGGGAGGTGGTGAGGGCTCCGCTGTGGTTGATCTGGTCTCTGGGAGGTGGTGAGGGCTCCGCTGTGGTTGATCTGGTCTCTGGGAGGTGGTGAGGGCTCCGCTGTGGTTGATCTGGTCTCTGGGAGGTGGTGTGGGCTCCGCTGTGGTTGATCTGGTCTCTGGGAGGTGGTGAGGGCTCCGCTGTGGTTGATCTGGTCTCTGGGAGGTGGTGTGGGCTCGGCCGTGGTTGATCTGGTCTCTGGGAGGTGGTGAGGGCTTCTTCCCTGCTGTTCCAACCTCCAGACCGTCTACTCCAGAGGAGACCTCTGTTTCCCACGCTTGCTCATCTCCCCGGACCCCTGACATTCAGGTTCCTCGGGACCCACCTGAGCCTGCCTTCCTGCCGCAGGGGCAGGTGTGGGGAAAGCAGGCGCCCAACCCTGCCGCCCTGTCCTGCAGTGTAGAGTTTTGCCGAGAGTCATAGGAACTGATTCTGAAATGGTAGGAATTGGGGTCCTGACCAGCTGGGGGAGAGGAGACCCCAGGAGTAACTTTAAAGTACCATAATCCTCATTTCAATATGTTCCCTTCATTTTGAGTTCCTGACAACTTAACCTGAATTGAATCTGATCCTCGCATTAGAGAGAGACAAAAGTACCAGGCAGATGCCTGCCCGATTTAAGAGAACTGCCATCCTCAGGCATCATAAACATTGATTTTCGTGTTGTTGTATTAAATTTTCATTATAAATTGGCTTTATTCGCTAAAGCAATGATCCTGTTAGTAATCCTAGCCCTGGTCACTACTGCATGACTTGGGAGTGAGGAAGCTGGGCTTTTAGGAACAGCGAGTATTTTTCTTGTGGCTGTAACGTAGTGTTCCAGTGGGGGGGTCTGGAGGGCACTGGTGTTACTGACACTCACCACGTGCAGACACCCTATGGCGGCGATGCCCGTGACCTTGTCTCACTTGCCCAAGATCCTGGGAGAGGTGTCATTATCCTCATCCTACAAACCCAAAACAGGCAAATAAGGCTGTTCAGATTTTCCAGATGACTCAGAATTTTTAAAAGAGGAAGAAAAGGGCCCTGGCCACAGCACAGCCCCTGAACACAGCTGTGGACCCCGTAGCAGAAGGAAATTAGTGGGCCTTCACTTCCCCTTGCTGTCTGTTGCCTTGCAACTCCCGCCCCCATTCAGGACGCTGTAGAGCTACCCCCTCCAAGGGGGCAAGGGACAGGACGTGCTGGAGCCTCTGCCAGAGACGCCCTCAGTGCTCAGCCCAGCCCCAGCAGGTTCCAAGCAAGCAGGGGGCATGGTCAGGAGATGATGTCCTCTCTGCCGTGGCTCACACAGCCGCAGGCCCAGGGTGGGCAGGAGGTGAGAGCCAGGCACTGTGCTGGGGTACACACATGAGCACCTGTGCGTGCACACACACACACGAGCACACGCACACACATATACATTCTTAACCCTTTCAACAAGAGCAGTGTCCTGGCGTGCTCTGGGCTGCCCCACCTGGAGAAGGGGCGGGGTCTCTGGGAGGGATGCCAGCCACACAACTCACTGCCATCGGGGGTGTCCTGACCTGCATCTCTTATGGCCCAGCCGATTGCAGGTGACAGAAATCCCAGCATGCACTGGCCTAAGCAGAAGGGGGACTCACTGACGCAGCTGACTGTAAAGTCCGGAGCTCAGAAGCCCTGGCGTTGCAGGAATTCTTTGGCAGTTGCGGCACGGGGGCCCAGCTCGCCTTCGCATCCTTAGTGTTGGCTTCAGGCTGAGGTCGACTCTGCCCCCTGGTGGCAGAATGGCTGCGGCAGGGGTTCAGGCCCACGGGGGAGTCCCCGTCCCACCTGCTGAGACAGAAGCCTGCGCCTGGAGGATGATGGGGACTCAGGCTGGACCTGTGCCCTCCCTGAGCCAGACCCTGTAGAGGGGGATTCACTCATCACCCTGACCCGAGCCTCATGGTCCACCTTGGCTCTGGGGTGCAGTCAGCACCCCCAAACCACAGGGCCTGAAGGCTGGGGCGCTGTTCTTCACAGGGAATTTGGAGAAGTTATGAACTTTTTGGCCTGGACACTGGGTAGCCATGACAAATAAATGGACGTCACACCTGGGATGAGGCCTTCACTTCTGGAGCAAGAGGGAGTGTCGGGCAGGCCTACCCTGGAGCGTTGGGCAAGCCTACCCTGGAGGCGTTGATGGAGTACAGGTGACCCCCACCCTGGGGTCGGGGCACAGAGGGGGTCTGAAATGTGAAGAAAGAGCGTGTGACTTCCTGGGCCACTGGCCCCACTGTACTGAAATTTTGTTGTGGATGGTCATTTCCATTTTACAGAATTTAAAACTACTTGAAGTGCCAGCAACTTTCAAACCTCCCAGGTCTGACATAAAGTTACTTTTGCATCTCCATATCTTTCCTAATCTGAAAAGAAAAACAGTAAATATGTCAGTCGCAAATCGATGAGAGAATTATTCTGTAGTGAATTCCAAACACTGTAAATTAAATGGACAAGAGGCTCCAGCCTTCCTGGGCTTGTTCAGCCCATGGAAACCTTTGAGGGCTGTGCCCTGTGTGAGAAAAGATGCTCGTGGGGTCGAAGCCTTGTCCTTTCCTCTTCCATCGGCCACACAGGCTGGTCCCCTGGCCCTCTGGTGACCTGGCCAGGGAGGAGCGGAGCCTGACCCTTGCTCACTCCAACCCTCAGCTCCTGAGGCCCTCATCCTGGCATTCAAGATTGGCCAGTCTGTCCCTAGCTCTTTTTTTGTTGTTGTTGTTAATGTTTAAAATTTTTAATTTTTTGATACATAATAGATGTACATATTTTGGGGATACATGTGATAATTTCATACATTCATATAATCAAATCAGGGTAATTGAGATGTCCATTACCTTAAATATTTATCTTTTCTTTAGGCTGGGGACATTCAAATTGTTCTCTTCTAGCTATTTTGAAATGTAGAACAGATTAATGTGAACGGTAGCCACCCTGCTGATCTACCAAACACCAGGTCTTCCTGCTTATACCACACTGCAGATTGTACCGACTCATTCACCTCTCTTCCCTACCGTTCCCTCCCTCTGGGATTTGTACTCATTCATCCACCTCTCTTCCCTACCGTTCCCTCCCTCTGGGATTTGTACTCATTCATCCACCTCTCTTCCCTACCCTTCCCACCCTCTGGTAACTACCAGTCTACTCTCTGTCTTCCTGTGATCCACTGCTTTAGCTCCCACATAGGAGTGAGAACATATGTGACATTTGTCTTTCTGTGCTTGGCTTGTTTCACTTAACCTAATGACCTCCAGTTCCATCTGCGTTCCTGCAAATGACAGGATATCATTATTGTTTATGGCTGAATAGTACTCCATTGTGTATATGCACCCCATTTTCTTATCCATTCATCCACCAATGAGCATTTAGGTTGATTCCATATTTTGGCTATTGTGACTAGTGCTGCATTCAATATGGAAGTGCGGGTATCACTTAAATACTGATTTCTTTTCTTTAGGATATATACCCAGTACCAGTGGAATTGCTGGATCATAGAAAACTGGTTTTCTGAGGAACCTCCATACTGTTTTCCATAGTGATGGTACGTACTAATTTGCATTCCCACCAACAGTGTACAAAGGTTCCCCTTTCTCCATATCCTCAACAGCATCCGTTATTCCCTTAGGTAAAAGCCATTCTAACTGGGGTGAGCTCCTTGTGGTTTTGATTTGCATTTCTTGGATGATTAGTGGTGTTGACTATTTTTCATATACTCGTTGGCTATTTGTATGTCTTCTTTAGTGAAATGTCTATTTGGATATTTTGCCCCTCTTCTAATCAGTTTATTTGTTATTATTATTATTATTATTATTATTTTGCTGTAGAGCTGTTTGAACTCCTTATATACTTCGGTTTTTAGTCCCTTGTTAGATAGTTTGTAAATATTTCCTCCCATTCTGTGGGTTGTCTCTATTTGGTTGCTTTCTTTGCTGTGCAGAAGTTTTTTTTTTTAGCCTGATGTAATCCCAGTTGTCTATTTTTGCTTTTGTTGCCTATGCGTTCGAGGTCTTACTCAAAAAATATTTGCCCGGACCAATGTCCCGGGGCATTTCCTCAGTGTTTTCTTCTAGTAGTTTCATAGCTTCAGGTCTTTAATCCATTTTGATTTTATTTTTCTACATGGTGAGAGATAGGAATCTAGTTTCATTCTTCCACATATGGTTATACGGTTTTCCCAGAACCATTTATTAGAGGGACTGCCCTTTCCACACTGTGTTCTTGGTGCCTTTGGTAAAAGTGAGTTGATTGTAACTGTGTGAATTTTTATTTGGGTTCTCCACTCTGTTCCATTGGTCTGTGTGTCTGTTTTTAGGCCAGTACCATGCCTATTTGCTTACCAAGCTTTGCAGCATATTGAAGTCAGGTAATGTGATACCTCCAGCTTTGTTCTTTTTGCTCAGGATGGCTTTGGTTATTCAGGGTCTTTTGTGGTTATATGAATTTTAGGATTGTTTTTCTATTTCTGTGAAGAATGTCACTGGCATTTTGATAGAGATTGCATTGAACCTGTAAATTGCTTTGGGTAGTATTGTCATTTTAATGATGTTAACTCTCCAATCCATGAGCATGGAATATCTTTCTATTTTTTGGTGTCCTCTTCAATTTCTTTCATCAGTGTTTTATAATTTGTATAGATTGTTCAGATCTTTGGTTAAATTTATTCTTAGGAATTTTATGTTCTTTGTAGCTATTGTAAATGGGATTGCTTTCTTGATTTCTTTTTCAAATTGTTCACTGCTGGTGTATATAAATGCCACTGATTTTTATACATTGATTTTGTATCATGCAGGTTTCCTGAATTTGTTTATCAGTTCAAATAGGTTTTTGGTGGAGTCTTTAGGTTTTTCTAAATATAAAATCATGTCATCTGCAAACAAGAATAATCTGACTTCTTCCATTACAATTCGAATGTTCTTTATTTCTTTCTCTTGCCTAGTTGCTCTGGTCAGGACTTCTCCTATTATGTTTTTTTTTTTGAGACGGAGTCTTGCTCTGTCGCCCAGGATGGAGTGCAGTGGCACGATCTTGGCTCACTGCAAGCTCCGCCTCCTGGGTTCACGCCATTCTCCTGCCTCAGCCTCCCGAGTAGCTGGGACTACAGGCGCCTGCCACCATGCCCAGCTAATTTTTTGTATTTTTAGTAGAGATGGGGTTTCACTGTGTTAGCCAGGATGGTCTTGATCTCCTGACCTCGTGATCCACCGCCTTGGCCTCCCAAAGTGCTGGGATTACAGATGTGAGCCACCGCACCTGACCCTGTTTTGTTTTGTTTTGAGACAGAGTCTCACTCTGTTGCCTAGGCTGGAGTGCAGTGGCGTGATCTTGGCTCACTGCAGCATTGACCTCCTGGCTCAACCAATCCTCCCACCTCAGCCTCCCAAGTGGCTGGGACTACAGATGTGTGCCACCACGCCAGGCTAATTTTTGTATTTTTAGTAGAGATGGGGTTTCACCATGCTGGTCAGGCTGGTTTCAAACTCCTGACCACAAGTGATCTGCCTGCCTTGGCCTCCCAAAATGTGGGATTACAGACGTGAGCCACCATGCCCAGCCTCTAATATTATGCTGAATAAAAGTGGTGAAAGTGGGCATCCTTTTCTTGTTTGATCTTCCAGAAAAGGCTTTCAGTTTCTCCCCTTTCAGTGTTTGGTTGGCTGTGGGTTTGTCATTTATGGCCTTTTTTATTTTGAGATATGTTCCTTCTATTCCCAGTTACAGGTTCTTATCATGAAGGGATGTTGAATTTTATCAAATGCTTTTTCAGCATCTATTGAAATGATCATATGGTTTTTTCCTTGGTTCTGTTAATGTGATGTACCACATTTATTGATTTGCATGTGTTGAGCCATCCTTGCATCTTTGGGATGAATCCCACTTGATCATGGTAAATGATCTTTTTAATATGTTGCTGAATTTCATTTGCCAGTAGTTTGTTGAGTATTTTTGCATATTTGTTCATCAGTGATACTGGCTTGTAGTTTTTGTTGTTGTTGTTGTATCCTTGGCTGGCTTTGGTATCAAGGTAATGCTGGCCTCATAGATGAGTCTGGAAATATTCCCTTCCCTTTGATTTTTTTTTTTGAAGCATTTGAGTAGAATTGGTATTAGTTCTTTTTTAAATGTTTGGTAGAATTCAGCAGTGAAGCCATCAGGTCCTGGGCTTTTCTTTGCTGGGAGACTGTTTGTTACAGCTTTGATCTCATTCTTGGTTTGCTTAGGTTTCCTATTTCTTCATGGTTCAATCTTGGTATATTGCATGTGTTCAGGAATTTATCCATTTCTTCTAGGTTTTTCAGTTTGTTGGTGTATTGTTGTTCATAATAGTTTCTAATTATTTGTAGTTCTGTGGTCTCCGTTGTTACGTCTTCTTTTTAATTTCTAATTTTATTTATTTGGCTCTTCTCTCTTTTTTCTTTGTCTTGCTAAAGGTTTGTTAATTTCATTTATCTTTTCAAGACCCAACTTTTCATTTTATTGATCTTATGTATTGTTTTTTAGTCTCATTTTCCCTTATTTCTGCTCTGTACTTTATTATTTCTGTCCTTCTATTAATTTTGCATTTTTTTCTTGCCTTTCTAGTTCCTTGAGGTGCATTGTTGGGTTATTTATTTGAAGTCTTTCTACTTTTGTGTTGTAGGTGTTTCTTTTTATAAACCTCCCTCTTAGTACTGCATTTGCTGTATCCCATAGCTTTTGGTATGTTGCATTTCCATTTTTATTTGTTTCAACACATTTTTAAATTTCTTTATTAACTTCTTAATTTCTTCATTGTACATTCATCATTCAGGAGCATGCTGGTTAATTTCCATGTGTTTGTGCAGTTTCTGAGTTTCCTCTTTTATTGATTTCTAGTTTTATTCCATTGTGGTTAGAAAATACTTGATGTGATTTCTACCTTTTTGAATTTGTTGAGGCTTAAGATATGGTATATTCTGGAGACTGTTCCATATGCTGATGAAAATAATGTGTATTCTGCAGCAGTTGGGTGAAATGTCCTATAAGTGTCAGTTAAACCTATTTGGTTTAGTGTATAGTTTAACTCCAGTGTTTCTTTGTTGATTTTGTTTGCATGATCTGTCCATCACCGAGAGTGGGGTGTTGAAGTCCCCTACTATTACTGTATTGTAGTCTATCTCTCTCTTTAGATCTATTAATGTTTATATACTCTGGTGTTAGGTGAATAGATATTTATAATTGTTATATCTTCTTGCTGAATTGACTCACTTTTATCTTTATATAGTGACTTTCCTTGTCTTCTTTTATAGTCTTTTGACTTGTAGTCTATTTTATGTGATATAAGTACAGCTACCTCTGCTCTTTTTGGTTTCAGTTTGCATGAAATATCTTTTTCTGTCTTTTTACTTTTAGTTTCTGAGTGTCTTTCTAGGTGAGGTGGGTTTCTTATAGGCAGCATATAGTTGGATCTTGTTTCTTTATCCATTCAGCCACTCTGTATTTTAACTGGAGAGCTGAGTCCATTTACATTAAGTATTATTCTTGATAAGTGAAGACTTACTATTGCCATTTTGTGCCTTGTTTTCTGTTTGTTTTGTAACTCCTCTTTTTATTTTTTCTTTTCTTGCTGACTTTCTTTGTGGTTATTTCCTCTGGTAGTTAGTATGTTTTAATTCGTTGCTTTTTATTTTTAATATATTTGTTATAGGTTTTTGCATTCTGGTTAGTTTGAAGCTTAGAAAAAACATCTTATAGATATAACTAGTTAATTGAAAAAGATAGTCACTTATTTTAGATAAAAAAGTAAAGTTCTTTTAGTGTGAAACCAACACTGAAAAAACTATTCGAGAAACTCCACTTTAACTCCAGCCCCCCAGATTTTGCCACTTGTCTCAGTTTACATGTTTTATATTGCTTCTCTCTCAATGGGTTGCTCTAGCTACTTTTGTTTTTGATAGATTTGTCTTTCAGGCTTCATACTAGAGTTTTGAGTGGATTGCATATCACAGTTACAGTATTGGAGTAGTCTGGGGTTGTCATTGTACTGAATTTTACCATTAGGTTTTGTTTCTTCAAGTATTTTCTTTTTGCATGTTAGTGTTTTTTTTAAAGTCTTATTTAATTTTTTATAATTTCAACTTTTATTTTAGATTTAGGGGGTACATGTGCAAGTTTGTTACATGGGTATCTTGTGTGATGCTGAGGTTTGGGGTACAATTGATCACATCACCCAGGTACTGAGCATAGTACCCAAGCATTTTTCAACCCTTGCCCCTTCCCTCTCTCTCCCTGTAGTAATCCCCAGGATCTATTGGGTCCATCTTTATGTCCATCAGTACCCAGTGTTTAGCTCCCACTTATAAGTGAGAACTTGCAGGATTTGATTTTTTTGTTCCTGCATTAATTTGCTTAAGATAGTGGCCTCCAGCTGCATCTATGTTGCTGCAAGGGACATGATTTCATTCTTTTTTGTATGTGTGGCATTTTTTTTCCTTTCAGATGTAAGAACTCCCCTTAGTATTTCTTGTAAAACAGGTCTGGTGGTGGTGAATTCTCCTAGCTTTTGCTTGCCTGGGAAAGACTTTATCTCCCCCTCATATTTGAAGAATAGCTTTGCTAGATACAGTATTCTTGGATGGCAGCTTTTTTCTTTTAGCACTTTGAAAATTTTGTCCCACTTCCTCCTGCTCTGTATGGTTTCCATTGAGAAGTCTGTTGCCAGACAAATTGGAATTCCTTTATATGTTATTTGCTTTTCTCTCTTGCTGCTTTTAGGATCCTCTCTTTGTCCTTGACCTTTGAGAATTTACTCTATGCTGTGGGCGAAGGATTACCCAGGTGCCGAGGCAAGAGACTGAAGACACAAACTGTTGCAGTATAATAAAGAAAATAGTTAGAATAAGAATAGTTATAATACAAATTAGATATAGAGATGATCATGGACAATTATCAATCATTATTATAAACATTATTAATCATTAGCTTTTAATATTACTCTTTGTTGCATTACTAATATAACCTAGGAATAACCTGAGGGTATAGGGTCAGGTGCTGAAGGGACATTGTGAGAAGTGACCTAGAAGGCAAGAGGTGAGCCCTCTGTCATGCCCACATAAGGGCCGCTTGAGGGCTCCTTGGTCAAGCGATAATGCCAGTACCTGGGAAGGCACCCGTTACTTAGCAGACTGCAGAAGGGAGTCTCCCGTCTTTGGAGGAGTCAGGGAACACTCTGCTCCACCAGCTTCCTGTGGGAGGCTGGATATTCTCCAGGCCTGCCCGCAGTCATCCGGAGACCTAACCCCCTCCCTGTGGGGCTTCAATGGTCACACTCCTTGTCCACTTTCATGCTCCTCCCGCACTCCTGGTTCCTCTTTGGAGTTCGTAGTAGATAGCAGAAGAAGAAATAGTGAAAATCTTAAAGTCTTTGATCTTTCTTATAAGTGCATAGAAGAAAATGCTGACGTTTGCTGCCTTCCCTCTCTGCTTCGGCTACCTAAAAGGGAAGGGCCCCCTGTCCTATGATCATGTGACTTGCTTGACCTTATCAATGACTTGGACGTCTCACCCTCCTTACCCTGCCCCCTTGTCTTGTATGCAATAAGTATCAGTGCGCACAGCCATTCGGGGCCACTACTGGTCTCTGCGTCTTAGTGGTAGTGGTGCCCTGGGCCCAGCTGTTTTTATCTCTTTGTCTTGTGTCTTTCTTTCTTACAATCTCTCGTCTCTGCACATGGGGAGAGCAGCTGCAAAGCCCGGTAGAGTTGGACCCTGCATATGCCTTGGGGTAGTTTTATTTGGGTCAAATCTGTTTGGTGTTCTCTGATCTTCCTGAATCTGGATATGTGTTAGTCCATTCTCACACGGCTATAAAGAATTGCATGAGACTGGGTAATTTATAAAGGTGGGGGTTTAATTGACTCACAGTTCCACATAGCTGGGGAGGGCTCAGGAAACTTACAATCATGGCGGAAGGCAAAAGGGAAGCAAGACATCTTCACAAGGCAGCCCGAGGGAGAACAAACAGCAGAAACTACCACACACTTATAAAACCGTCAGATCTCACGAGAACCCACTCACTATAATGAGAACAGCATGGGGGAAACCGCCCCCTTGGTCCAATGACCTCCACCTCGTCTCTCCACTGACACCTGGGGATTGTGGGGATTATAATTCAAGATGAGATTTGGGTGGGGACACAAAGCCTCACCATATCAGAATATTTATATCTTTCTCAAGTTTTGAAAAGTTTTATGTAGTATTTCTTTGAATAATCTTTCCACTCCTTGCTTTTGCTCAACTTCCTCTTGAACACCAATAGTTCTTAGACTTGAGCCAGGTGTGGTGGCTCATATCTGTAATTCTGGTACTTTGGGAGGCTGAGGTGGGAGTGAGAGGATGGCTTGAGCCAGGAGTTCGGGATCAGCTTGGGCAACATAGTATGACCCGGTCTCTACAAAAATCTAAATAAATTAGCTGGGCATGGTGGTTGTATGCCTGTAGTTCCAGCTACTTAGCAGGCTGAGGTGGGAGGATCCTTTCAGCCTGGGTGGTCAAGGATGCAGTAAGCTGTGATTGCACCACTGCACTCCAGCCTGAGCAATGAGGGTGAGACCTATCTCTCAAAAAAAAAAAAAATTCTTAGATTTGATCTTTTGAGGTAATTTTCTGTATCTTGTAGGTGATCTTCTTTTCATCCTTTTTTTTTCTCCTCTATAATTTCAAATAGCCTGTCTTCAAGCTCACTGATGATTTTCTCTGCTTGATCCATTCTGCCGTTGAAAGACTTTAATAAATTTTTCAGTTCAGTAAATGTATTTCTCACTTCTAAGATTTCTGTTTGATTGTTAAAATTATTTCAATGTTTTAGTTCAATTTCTCTGACAAATGTCTTTAGTGTTATGCTGGAGATCCCTGAGTTTCCTTAAAACTGTAATTTTGAATTCTTGGTAAGAGCTCGTATCACTGTCTCATATGGAGCCAGTCACTGGTTTCTTGCTTTGTCCACTTGGGGAGACCATGGTTCCCTGTTTGCTGCTGTTTCTTGTGAATGTATATTTATGTCTTTGCACTGAAGGTTATTTATTCCAGTGTTCTCTATCTGGCTTGGCTTGTTTTTTACTGGGTATGTTTGCAATTTACCTGTTGAATTTCTTCAATGTTTTCCTGCTAGGTTGCTGCCCCTTTTTAGCAGTAGACGATCCCTTAACCTCAGGTTGGCCTTGGCTCTAGCAAACTATCGGAGTGCTCCCTGTCTGAATGGAGGAGGGCCCAAAAGGGATATCCCGGTAGCGTGGGGAAGGCTGGCTCGGGGTTGTGCCCAGGGGTCCTGTGGAACATATCTCCTACGGCATCGTGCTGCTGAATAGTCACTGTGGCTTGGTGTCTCCTTTGGCTGAGTTACAGAGCAGAGTTTCCGGGGCTGGGATGGTAGTCCCACCTCCCCGCTTTGTCTCTGGCTGTCCTCAGGAATATTTCTCCCTTTAGGCACTCTCTCAATGCTTCCGTGGGTTGAGACAGAGACAAGTTTCCTGCCAGGGACTCCAAGATGGTGGGAAAGGTAATTGCCCACCTCAAGTTCACTTTTTCCGGTGTAGAAACTGAGACAGGAAAATTTTCATGTGCTTGGTGGGGCATCATGGATATGAAAATTTGATTCTCTTACCATCTGCTCAGAGTTTTGTCACTTCTCTGTGGCCCTGGGAAGTGGCCCATCCTCATATTTGAGTTCTAGGATATTGTTGGGGATCATCTTGGCCCTGTATGTTTGTTTTTAGTTTTCTGTGGCAGTGGGTGGGGATGGAGGAGAGTGAAGCCAGCTTGCTTCTATGTCACCAATTTTAAAAAAATTGAGAGAGAGTCTCACTCTGTCACCCAGCCTGGAGTGCAGTGGCATGATCTCATTGCAGCCTCCGCCTCCTGGGTTCAAGCAATTCTCCTGCTTCAGCCTCCCAAGTAACTGGAATTACAGGTATGAACCATTGGACCTGGTCCTATGTCACCATTCTGGAACCAGAAGTCTGCCCCCAGCTCTCGTCTCCAGCAAAATCTCTCACTCTCTTTTCTAAACCCTGGCACCCTTGAGACCACTACTAAACCCTGCCACCCTTGAGACCGCTACTTTCACTGTCCCCAGAGAGACACACCTGTGTGTCCACCCTGCACCTGTGTACCACCCCTCTGTCTCTGACCTGCTGCTCCCTCCCTCTCTGCCGTCAATGCCCACCTGCTTCTTAGGTCCAGTTCAGACCATGTTTGTACAAGGTCACTCGGAACTCCTGAGGTGCTCAGTGTCAGCTAATGTAGGTAATGGGTGGCAGGTGTGCAGAACACCCTAGGCAGGCACTGAGCTGAGCCTTTGATCTACCATCGTCTTAGTTAATCCTCTCAATACTCTGTGAGTCAGGACGTGTGTGTGTGTGGCCCTGCTACCGAGGAGTCCTTCACCAACTTAGCAAATATTTATGGAAGACTCACTGGGGATTTGTTAAAGTCACTGCTTTATTTGAGCTTTCATTCTAGTCAGGGATGACAGACAAATGATGCCCATCATAAATAAGTATTGAAACTGTTAGAAGCCTGAACGTGCCTTGGGTGAATACAGCCATGGTACCGTTCGGGGTGGATGAGGCCGCCAGGGCTGAGGAAGTTCCATTTAAATTACCTGCTCAGGCAAGGGCTTGCTGAGGTGACATGTGAGCAAACATAAAGGCACACATTAGCCCCATGGACAGCCAGGGCATGGACCTTGGGCAGATGAAGGTTTTAGGGAGGGGGGCAGTCAGGGGCTCAGATGCTGGGCATGCAGAGTGAGGGGCAGAGGAGCAGGAAGTGAGGCCAGAGGCAGCATGGCCCTGGGATGCCTCACCTTGCTGTGAATGCTACAGCCGGGTCCTCTGAGAACAATCCCAACACAGGAGTGTATTAACATCTCAGTTCCCAGAACACTTTTAATTTCATTCACTCAGGTATTCATGAACACCCGTCTTCTTATGTGCTGTGTTAGAGTTCTCTAGAGGGACAGAACTAGTGGAATACAGACACACACACACACAAACATATATATATATATAGATAGATAGATAGATAGATAGATAGATAAAGGGGAGCTTCTTAAGTATTAACTCGCACGATCACAAGGTCCCCCAATAGGCCGTCTGCAGGCTGAGGAGCAAGGAGAGCCAGTCCAAGTCCAAGTCCAGTTCAAGGGATCATCCAGGAAGCATCCAGCACGGGAGAAAGGTGTAGGCTGGGAGGCTAGGCCGGTCTCTCTTTTCACATTTTTCTGCCTGCTTATATTTGAGCTGAGCAGGCAGCTGATTAGATGGTGCCCACCCAGATTAAGGGCGGGTCTGCCTTTCCCGGCCCACTGACTCGAATGTGAATCTCCTTTGGCAACAGCCTCATAGACACACCCAGGATCAATACTTTGTATCCTTCAATCCGATCAGGTTGATACTAAGTAGTAACCATCACACGTGCATTCATCATGTGCACACACTGGTTAGGATCTGAGGGTACAGACCAGGCTCCTGTTCTCTGGGAACTGGCATCCCAGCAAGGACAGGTAGTAAACAAATAAGAACATTTGAGAACAGTGTGGGGAGGGCCTAACACTGTGCTGTGTGGTGGTACGTAGGACGCAGGCTACTGTAGACTGGGTGGTTGTGGGGAGGAGGTGACTGTGGGGAGGTGACATTGATCTGAGCCCTGGATGCCAACAAGGAGCCAGCTGTGCATGGATGGAGGTGGGAGCGGGGCCAGGCTGAGCCTGCAGGAGGTCGAGGTGCTGGTGGGAGCTCATGTGGCTGGGGACAGTGAGCGTGGGTGGAACAGAGGTGGTACTTGTGCAGAAGGAATTAACCATGAAGGCCAAAGATGCCCTCCCTGCAGAGGCCTGCTGGCAAGGTTGGCCCTCAGCTGGGGCCTGGGAGCTTTGCCGATAAACAGGCCCCCACACTGATTCACCGAATGGCTGCGTGTGCAAACAATAGGGTTTATGCTGAGGACCTGCTTTCCCTCTGAGAGGCTGGGATTTTGGACTATGCCAGGCACAGGTGCTGACATGACCAGACCCCAGTAAACCCTGGGCGCCGAGTCTCTAGTGAGTGTCCCTCATAGACAGCACTCGCATGTGTTGTCACATCTCATCGCTGGGGAATTAGACATGTGCTGTGTGACTCCCCAGGGAGGGGACTCTGGGAGCTTGTGCCTGGTTCCCCTTGTGCCTTTCTCTTTGCTGTTTTTGCAGGTTGTCCTTTCACTGTAATAAATTGCAGCCTGAGTCCTGGGAGTCTCTGAACCTGGGGATGGTCCTGGAATCCCTGACACAGATGTGGCCAGAGAAGGGATGGGGCCAGGCCTGCAGGACCCTTTAGGGAATAGTGAGGTGCAGTGTGAGGGTTGCAGCAACCCGTGGGCTGCTCAGCCCAGCCTGGGGTGACTGTCTCACTTTCCCTCGGAGGACAGGGTGGGCACCACCTGCAGACTCTGGGAAGTCCTCACTCAGTCTCCACGTGCACAGGGCCTAGGAGGTGGTCTGGGTGCTGGTGGGCGGCTCTGCCACATGCCACCCTCACCGTCTTCCCCTGAGTCTGTTCCTTCCTCTTGCTTGTCCCAGGCCTCTCTCAGCAGCACCTTCCTCTGTGAGTGTCAAATGCTACTGACTCATGTACTTCCTGTCTATTCAGAGACAGGACACGGGGTGGGAAATTGGTATCATTTGCATGACGCTCACCTCCTGGGGTTGGTGAAGAGCTTGCAGGCATCAGAGCTAGCTGGGAAGTGAGCAATTATAACATCTTTAGGAAATGGACTTGGCCCTTTCTGAGTCTGTGTCTCCTGGTTTTCTCCATGCCCAGTATTCAGAGGAGGATGAGAGGAATGCTTCCTTGGGCCCCATGGCCTGGCTTTGGCTTTGGCATTTTCAAAAAAAGTCTGGACTTACTGATCATGATTCCAGACTCCCGAGAAAGAAGCAGAGAATGTTCAGGTTTTATGAGTGGGATCTGGGATCCTGGGGGCGGGGTTTGAGGGTGAGAGCCCCACGGAAGTGCACCCAGGAGCAGGTGGATGTGGGAAGGTTGGAGCCCCCCAGACCAGGGCTGGCCTTGGGGAAACAGAAGGGGGTCATGGCATCAGAGAGGAAAGCGCATCTTCGCTACGATCCCCCCTGCCCAGAGCCTCCTCCAGATCCAGGGACCCCTCTCCTTCTGTGTTTGACCAGGGTCACTGGCAGCTCTGCCTATGTTGAGAGTCCTCAGAGAGCTTCAGCTAGGCCTGTTCCCCAAAGATCTTTTGTTGTTCATTTTAAGAAACAACAGACCATCACTTTAAAAGTAGCACATTTTGGTACCTATTTCTCAGTGATTGATCCTTTCAGATACGGTTTCCCGGGATCTAAAGATCGTAGCTGAATAATGCATGATATTTTTGTTTCCCAGAAACAGGTGTTTTATTTTTATTGCATTAGTCTTATGAGAACAAGCTGGCTGCAGTTTCTCTGAGAGCCGAAGTGCTGAAACAATTCTGGGTTTTATAGGCACCCATTGCCAGGAGCTGTCATTGCCAGGCTCTTGGGCTCTTGACAAGGAAGCTCATTATGGCCATGTCTCACCTCCTCCAGGGAGGTGCCAGATCCGTGTGCAGCAGTTTTGCACGTCCATCCATTTGTTCATCATTCATTCATTCATTCACTCACTCTTTCAATGTTCATTTCCTGAGGGCTTCTGAGTCCTGGTGCTGGGATGCACTTTGGGGTTACAGAGACAAAAAGACCAAGTCCCAGCCTTTAGGGAACCTGTAGTCTATGAGGGAGACAGAGTCTCAGTCATTGGGCCAGGTGATGAGGGGTAAACTGAGGCATACACCAGGTGTGATGGGCTGTGAAGGATCAAGCCTTGGAGCTCACCGGTGGGTGGGAGGAAGACCCCACTGAGGAGAGGCGAGAATCCGTGAGTGACAAGGAGTAGATGGGGCTCATCAGGTGGCTGTGTGGTGGGCAGGGACCCCAAAGGGCCTGAGCGGAAGTGTGACTATAGTGACTTAGAACTCGGGAGGGGCTGCCCTTGAGCCCCACCTGATTTACAACCTGGACCCTTTGTGATTTTGGCTGGAGAGAGGCAGTCGACTCCTTTGAAATATGAAGTGAAACACCAGAGGCAGGAACAGGCCAGCGGTGGTTAATGAGTGAAACAGATGGGAGTCTTAATTGGAGCAAGAGCAGGGCTAATTTAATGATCAGTGCTTCCCCAAGCATATGGCCCAGAGACACTTCCACCCACGCTGAGGGAGACAGTGTGCAGAGTGGGAACAGCCACATGTGTGGGCAGTGGGGTTTGCAAGGGTTTGTTCCCCTGCCCATGCCCTCTACTCCAGTGCCAGCTTCTACATTTTGTTAGCTTCTTTTTCATCCTCTGTGTCAACAGGTAGGGCCTTCTCTGAGGAACTGACTTGCAGGGCGTGGCCTCGAACTGACGTGGGGATTTTGCCACACAACCTTAGGGAAAGCCAATGATGACCTAGTGACTCTCACCACATGCTTCCAACTGCCAAGACCCTGAGTGCGGGCCTGTGAAAAGGGCAGGTGGGAGAGGGATGCTTGCCAGAGCCACCTGTGACTCCAGGTTAACTGGGGCCACATCTCCCAAGAACCCTGGGGTTGACTCTCACAAATCCCTCAGGTCAGCAGCCAGCCCTACAGTAGGGCCTGCTTTTTGGATAATAGTTCTTTAGGAGGAGCATAGCACTGGTTCCTGTGCCATCTGGCAATATTGCTCCTTTCCCATTAAATCCAGTGGTTCTCAAAGTGGGGTCCCTGGGCCAGCAGCATCGGCATCACCTGGAAACTTGGTAGAAATACAAATTTTCAGTCCTGCTTCCCAGACCTGCTCAGACACTGCAGGAGTAGAGCCCAGCAATCTATGTTTTAACAAACCCTCTGGGTGATTCCCATGAATGCTGACGTTGAAGACTCTGCTATAATAAGCCTCAGGAGATTTCTTCACACTAGATAGTGCTTGGAAGGATCAGTTTATCCTGACAACATCCTGTACTCTTTAGAGAAAGGGAACTGGGTGCTCTGAGATTCTGCTTGTTCATCTTCTGCAGTAAGTGGGATCTTTGGGCTCTCCTCAAATCCTGTCAATGAGCAGGTCGGGAGCACTGATGGGGGTGTGGGAGATAGGGTTTGTGTCCATTCTCCCGGAAACCATTTTATCTTTGCCCTCAATGAGGGATTGGCCATCAGAATGAGAAATAATCATTAAGGTCTAAGGAAACAAATCTCTGTGGCTGTGATATGTGGCCTCCACCTGCTAAAAATGGCTTCAGCCACTGTGTGTAATTCTGAGAGCTTATTTCTTTGGAAAGAGGCCATAGCCATCAATACTAACCATTGGGGGAATTTATGCCCCATCACCCAGCACCAGCAGCCCTATCAATTTCTCCAGCATGCACAGATGTGGACTCCCCTGACTGAGTGAGGGGCCGTGTAACAAACAACTGATTTGATGGTCTGCCTGGTTTCTAAAGTTCTGTATCATGATTCCTTCTTAGCTGCAAGAGATCTCCTACCAAAGCTGATATATCTCAGTGGGACATGCATTAACTCAGTCACCTTTCCAGGTAAGAGGGAGTAATTAACTGTGCCAAGATGTTCCAAATGGCTCTTTGTGGAGGTCAGGGCACCTCCAGGGGATGCATGACACATTTCAACCTTAGATACTTGTTTTTTGCATGTGAAATGCTTGGATGCCTTGGTATTGGGAGCTGATCATTTGCCTTTACTAAATGGCCACCCAGCTAAGAAGGGTGAGAGACTTCAATCTGCTGCCCCTCTCAGTCACACCTCCTCAACATGGGATTTTAGATATTTATGAGTCCCTAGGGTGGACCTTTAGACAGTATTTCCCAGTGTCTCTTATGAGAGAACAGTGCTCAATGGAAGGAGACAGCCCTGCTTTTCAGGAAGTTGCGACTTAAAGAATTCTAGCTCTTGGTGCCATTAAGTGCCATCAATGACACCCAATTTGTCAATGACCATCAGACTAGTTGTTTGTTACGTGGCCTCTCATCAGTCAAGAGTCCGCGTCTGTGCACGCTGGAGGAGTTAAGAGGGCTGCTGGTGCTGGCTGGTAAATTCTCCCAGTGGTCAGATCCAACACACTCCTAAACCTTAGTTGTGGATCATGAGACGATGTGGACCTGGGTGTCAGGAGAATGGTGAGAGTGGGTGTTGGGGTGTCAGATGACTGGATGCGCCCTGCCCATGCCAGGGATGTCACACGGCAGGACTTCAGAGGAGACAGAGTGTGGGGAGAGAGAGTTGAACTGGAGATGCAGAGAAGGAAATGTTTCATATGGGGGAGATGGAGTCCCAAGTGAGAGTTTCCAAAGAGAGCGTGGCTGATAATCGAGCCTTGGGGAATATCTACGTTTAGGTGTCATGAGGCGGAGACAAGACAATAGTGGAGACAGATAAAAAGTCACAGAGGCAGGAGGAAGATTGAGAATGCAGTGCCAGAGAGAACAATCAATAGTTCATTTACAAGGTGGAAGAACTAGTCAGCTGTCTAAAGTGTTTCCGAGAGAATGAAGAAGACAGAATCAAAGATGAGCCACGGGCTGGAGTGACCATTAGCAGGAACAATGCTCCTCACTGTGGTCAAGGGCAGAGGTTAGGGGTGAAACCAGCTCAAGGCCCCAGGGCTGGGAGAGGGGCTAGGTGGTGCTGGTCCTTGGGGACACCACCTGCCACCGTCACATCTCCTCCAGCAGATGCAATGATTCTCTCCCTCCCTGGACAGACATCGTTAGAGAAGATTTAATCAAGAAAGAGCAATGGCATAATGGAGTCCGTCCAGATGAGTGAGATAATGGCCTGACTCCTGCCCAGCCTGCTGACATAATTGGATATGCTGGAGACTCCTCTGCTCCTATTAGGTTAACAAGCTGTGTTTGTCAGTGAGATTGCAAACAGTACCTTCCCTCCATTCTATTCCCAGTCCTGCAGATCTCCTGGGTTTTGAGAGATGTTTCCTAAATGAAGTGACTTTTTCTCTTTCCTCCCTGGTGGGTCCTGTAGACGGATGTTGGTCAGGCTCTTTCCATGTGGGGTGGGGGACACAGGGCACACAGATCCTCCTGCCTGGCCCCACGGCAGAATTACTTAGGCTTTCCCAGGGCTTGTCCCAGGATGCAGGTGACGGCTGCTATGCTTTGTGTGAAGCTGCGCGCAAGTGTCAGGTGACTGGAGAAGAGAGTAGAGTCAGATAAGGATGGTGGCCTCCCTGTTCCAGGCTGATGGAGTGCAGTGTGGGGGCTGGAGCTCATGCAGCCATCTTGGAACATGAGGAGGATCAACTATCGAAGACGCCAGGGAAGCAAGATGGAGTAGTCTCCTGCCTTTATAAAGGTGAACAATGACGCCAGCCCAGGACTACATTTCTCTATGCTGTTTCGTGAGAGAGAAGGAAACTCCTGTCTTGTTTAAACTCCTGTGTTTGTGGTTTTCAGTGGCTCACAGCTGATCTCACCTTAACCAAAATGGCCATAGCACGTGTATTTCCTGACCCTCTGTGTGGTGCTGACTGGAGAAAGCAGCTTTCCTCCTGGCTGTGGCTCAGCCCTGTGCTCCTCAGAGCAGTGTGCTCATGACCCACCTGATGCTGACTGCTAGGCCTGGGACTCTGCATTTCTGACAGGCTCCCAGGGGATTCTGTGCTGCAGGTCCCAGTGCCACACGTGGAGTAGCAGAGGCTTGGAACTCACCTGCCTTCTGCAGTCCCAGCCCAGGCGTTCTCATCTGTCCTACCCAGGACATTTTCTGTCCAGCCCTGCCTGCAAGGGCAGTATCCAGAGAAAAGCAATCAGCAAAGAGGATTCTAACATAGACGTGCCTGGTTGGGAGTGAGTGCTCTGCAATGATTGTGAGTCCTGGAGGCCGCCCCGTGACTCTTCAGGTGCAAGTGACAGGTAATATATTACTTCTCGTCACCTGGCTGCCCCTGTGAGCTTCACCTCACAGCAGTCTTCTTGTACCTGTAAGACAGGAAGCTGGGGTATCAGTGGGGGTTACATATTAAAAGCCCAGCCAGGACCAGCAGATGCATTAGCAGTCTATTCCTGCTTTTCCTAATCTGGCAGGTGGGTTATCAGGTTGCTCGCTTAAGATCAGCTTCATTTGTCCCTTCTGATGCTAGGTTAGAAACTGGAGGCTGCGGCCCAGGAACCCTAATTTTACTTGAAGATGCCAAGCACTCTTCAAGACAGTGCATCTGCCCACAAGCGGAAGGGCTTACTTTCCCCCACCTCCTTCTGTTCCTCCCTTTGGCTCCTGCACAGGCTCTTGCTGTAAACACTGATGGTGAAGCTGCAGTCCTGGGCTGGACGGCCGGGCCTGGGGGAACTGTCACCCTGGCTTCCCTTTGGTTGGGGCCTGCAGTCGTCAGTGTCCTTTCCTCATTACTCAGTGCCCTGCATTGAGCTGGCCTGGGCCTCGCCTGGCTTCTGTGATGCATCCTCAGGCTTCTCTGCTTGTGCCTGTTCAGTCTTCCTGGCTTAAAGATTTCTGCTGCTGTCCGAGCCAAACACTCCCACACATCTTTTTTTTTTTTTTTTTTTTTTAATGGAATCAAGTTTTGACTTCATGCCGACAGCATAATTTATTATTTTTAATTTAAAAAAGTAGGACACCTCTATGCAAATAAACTAGAAAATCTAGAAGAAATGGATAAATTCCTGGACACATACACCCTCCCAAGACTAAACCAGGAAGAAGTTGAATCCCTGAATAGACCAATAACAGGCGCTGAAATTGAGGCAATAATTAATAGCCTACCAACCAAAAAAAGTCCGGGACCAGACGGATTCACAGCCGAATTCTACCAGAGGTACAAGGAGGAGCTGGTACCATTCCTTCTGAAACTATTCCAATCAATAGAAAAAGAGGGAATCCTCCCTAACTCATTTTCTGAGGCCAGCATCATCCTGATACCAAAGCCTGGCAGAGACACCACAAAAAAAGAGAATTTTAGACCAATATCCGTGATGAACATCGATGCAAAAATCCTCAATAAAATACTGGCAAACAGAATCCAGCAGCACATCAAAAAGCTTATCCACCATGATCAAGTGGGCTTCATCCCTGGGATGCAAGGCTGGTTCAACATACGCAAATCAATAAACATAATCCAGCATATAAACAGAACCAATGACAAAAACCACATGATTATCTCAATAGATGCAGAAAAGGCCTTTGACAAAATTCAACAACACTTCATGCTAAAAACTCTAAATAAATTAGGTATTGATGGGACGTATCTCAAAATAATAAGAGCTATTTATAACAAACCCACAGCCAATATCATACTGAATGGGCAAAAACTGGAAGCATTCCCTTTGAAAACTGGCACAGGTCAGGGATGCCCTCTCTCACCATTCCTATTCAATATAGTGTTGGAAGTTCTGGCCAGGGCAATCAGGCAGGAGAAGGAAATAAAGGGTATTCAATTAGGAAAAGAGGAAGTCAAATTGTCCCTGTTTGCAGATGACATGATTGTATATTTAGAAAACCCCATCGTCTCAGCCCAAAATCTCTTAAGCTGATAAGCAACTTCAGCAAAGTCTCAGGATACAAAATCAGTGTGCAAAAATCACAAGCATTGTTATACACCAATAACAGACAAACAGCCAAATCATGAGTGAACTCCCATTCACAATTGCTTCAAAGAGAATAAAATACCTAGGAATCCAACTTACAAGGGATGTGAAGGACCTCTTCAAGGAGAACCACAAACCACTACTCAACAAAATAAAAGAGGACACAAACAAATGGAAGAACATTCCATGCTCATGGATAGGAAGAATCCATGTCATGAAAATGGCCATACTGCCCAAGGTAATTTATAGATTCAATGCCATCCCCATCAAGCTACTAATGACTTTCTTCACAGAATTGGAAAAAACTACTTTAAAGTTCATATGAAACCAAAAACGAGCCCTCATTGTCAAGACAATCCTAAGCCAAAAGAACAAAGCTGGAGGCATCATGCTACCTGACTTCAAACTATACTACAAGGCTACAGTAACCAAAACAGCATGGTACTGGTACCAAAACAGAGATATAGACCAATGGAACAGAACAGAGCCCTCAGAAATAATACCACACATCTACAACCATCTGATCTTCGAAAAACCTGATAAAAACAAGAAATGGGGAAAGGATTCCCTATTCAATAAATGGTGCTGGGAAAACTGGCTAGCCATATGTAGAAAGCTGAAACTGGATCCCTTCCTTACACCTTATACAAAAATTAATTCAATATGGATTAAAGACTTAAATGTTAGACCTAAAACCATAAAAACCCTAGAAGAAAACCTAGGCAATACCATTCAGGACATAGGCATGGGCAAGGACTTCATGTCTAAAACACCAAAAGCAATGGCAACAAAAGCCAAAATTGACAAATGGGATCTAATTAAAGAGTTTCTTCACAGCAAAAGAAACTACCATTAGAGTGAACAGGCAACCTGCAGAATGGGAGAAAATTTTTGCAATCTACTCATCTGACAAAGGGCTAATATCCAGAATCTACAAAGAACTCAAACAAATTTACAGGAAAAAAACCAACAACCCCATCAATAAGTGGGCGAAGGATATGAACAGACACTTCTCAAAAGAAGACATTTAGGCAGCCAACAGACAAATGAAAAAATGCTCATCATCACTAGCCATCAGAGAAATGCAAATCAAAACCACAATGAGATACCATCTCACACCAGTTAGAATGGCAATCATTAAAAAGTCAGGAAACAACAGGTGCTGGAGAGGATGTGGAGAAATAGGAACACTTTTACACTGTTGGTGGGACTGTAAACTAGTTCAACCATTGTGGAAGACAGTGTGGCGATTCCTCAGGGATCTAGAACTAGAAATACCATTTGACCCAGCCATCCCATTACTGGGTATATACCCAAAGGATTATAAATCATGCTGCTATAAAGACACATGCACACGTATGTTTATTGCGGCACTATTCACAATAGCAAAGACTTGGAACCAACCCAAATGTCCATCAATGATAGACTGGATGAAGAAAATGTGGCACATATACACCATGGAATACTATGCAGCTATAAAAAAGGATGAGTTCATGTCTTTTGTAGGGACATGGATGAAGCTGGAAACCGTCATTCTCAGCAAACTATCACAAGGACAAAAAACCAGACACTGCATGTTCTCACCCATAGGTGGGAATTGAACAATGAGAACACTTGGACACAGGAAGGGGAACATCACACACCAGGGCCCGTTGTGGGGTCGGGGGAGGAGGGAGGGATAGCATTAGGAGATATACCTAATATAAATGACGAGTTAATGGGTGCAGCACACCAACATGGCACATGTATACATATGTAACAAACCTGCACGTTGTGCACATGTACCCTAGAACTTAAAGTATAATAAAAATAAATCAGCTGGATTTTTATCTAAAAAAAATAAGAAAAAGTAGGTGCTTGAGCAATTTCACAACCAGCCTATGAACATCATATTTCTACTACATTTATTTATCTAAATTTTCTTCCAGTTCTCATCAATTGTCATGGCTGTAATTGGGGTATAACCTCAAGCTTTTGGGTTCTGGTCTTTTCCCACTTGGCCTGTGTAGTCCCTGCTATCCTGGTTTCAATCACTATATTTGAAAGGTCATCTGCTATTTTTAAAAATAACATTTTATTACAAGTTACATATTTACTGTAGAAAAATTTAAAGTCTCTCTCTATATATCAAAAAGAAGAGAAAAAAATCACCTATAATTATATCACTAGGGGGCAACCACTGGAGATATTTTGGCGCAGGGATTTTCAGGTATCTTTGTGAGCGTGTATGTGTGTGACACAATATATTTGAGTGAAGTTTTTTGAATGAAACTTGGCTCACTTTATGCACACTTTATTGTAGCCTGTGTTTTTGTTCAATAATATGTGATTTTGTCTTCAAGTCATTAAACATCCTCCTTTGACAATGATGATTTCCTCAGGTGAACGTCAGAATTACCCAGGGTGTTTTTAAATAATAAACAGCTTTCTAGGCACCTCACTGCAGAGAGTGAATCTAATGTGTGGATCAGAGCATCTTCTCATATGACTTCTGAGTTTTTATTCATTCAATACCCTGTTGCTGAAAATGGAGGCTTTCCCAAAAGGTTTCCTGTTGTAGATTAAAAGAAAGTTTCTATCTGCGTACATCAGGTGTTGTGGATGGAAACTGGATCAGTGGGCCAAAGAGTCTTTGTCATATCTGATGTAAACTGTCATTGACACTCCAGAAAAAAGAGACTAGTGAGCACTGCACAGTAGGGAGTGGCAATGCCTGTCTGCCCACAGCTTAGCCAGCACTGTGTTAAATGTTTTTTCCTGTCTTCCAATTTCATAGGTTCAGTCACGTATTCACTCATTCATCAGGTCTATTTTGGTCAACTGCTCTGGGCCATGCTCATTCAGGGGATGGGGCCCCTATGGTGACTCAAGACAGACATAGCCCCTGATCTTGTGCTGCTCGATTTTGTGGGAGAGTACAGTTGTCCCTCAGAATCTGCAGGGGATTGGTTCCAGGATTCCCCGTGGACATCAAAATCTGCAGATGCTCAAGTCCTTTATATAAATGGTATAGTATTTGCAGATAATGTATGCATATCCTCCCATATACAGATGCTCTTCAACTTCTGATGGGGCTATGTCCTAATAAACCCATTGTAAGTAGAAAATTTCATTTAGTCAAAAATGTGCAGTTAATAATACCCTGATAAACCCGTGGTAAAGTCGAACAATTATAAGTGAAACTGTCGTAAGTCCGTGTGCTTGTCTATTTACCATGGGGTTACATCCCAATAAACCCACCATAACGTCAAAAAATCATAAGTTGAACCATTGTAAGCCAGGGACCATCTCTACTTTAAATCATCTCTAGATTACTTGTAGTGCCTAAGACAATGTGAATGCTGTGTAAACAGTTGTTATACTGGCTGTATGCAGTGGCTCATGCCTGTAATCCCAGCTATTCAGGAAGCTGTGATGGGAAGATCACTGGAGACCAGAAGTTTGAGACCAGCCTGAGCAATATAGTGAGATCTTGTCTCTTAAAAGAAAGAAAAGTTGTTATACTTTATTGTTTAGGGAATAATGGCAAGAAAAAGAAGTCTGTACACATACAGTACAGATGCAACCATCGTAGGCCTAACTACATTCTGTATCCGAGGTTGGTTGAATCTGTAGATGCAGAACCTGCGGTTACATAGGACCAACTCTACTCAGAGGAGGGCCTGCATAGAGTAGGCCCCCAGTCAGCGCGGGTGGTCATGATTAGGTAACTTGTGACGGGGCGCGTGATTTTTAAGTTTCTCTGTGGGTTGGGTTGTCACTCAGTTCACTGATACCTCTTCAGGCGACCTCCCCTGCTGGTCTTGTATCTCTAGAACCCCTTTCTTATCTGAAGGGTGTGTCATCTGTGGTGGGTTTTGGGACCCCCCCCTTGTGACTGGGCACACCTAACCAGCAACTAGTAAGCAGCTGGGCATGGAGAGGAACCCATCAGACCACTGAGCATCTTCTGTGTACATCCATAATGCCAGGTCCTCACCAAGCACCTACTATGTACGTAACTGGTGCCAAGCCATTATTGAGCACCTACTGTGTACACTCACAGTGCTAGACCATCACTAAGCACCATCCAATGCCAGGTAATGACTGGGAACCACCATGTACATGTACAGTGCCATGCCATCACTAAGCTTGTCGTGTACATCCATGATGCCAGACCATTGCTAAGCACTTACTGTAGACATTCATATTCCAGGATCTCAGGGCATGATGATAATGGGTCTGGACCCTCACTGGCTCACATCCTGGCCTTTCCTCTCCATCCTTACTTTAACCCGGTCAAGAAGAACAGCCTGGTTTCTGATTCATCATGTATCAGAGACACATTTTCAAGAATTCCATTCATCCAAACATGTAATAGCTTCGAATTTTGAGCCATGCAAAACTGAAACTTACAGTAATAGCTAATACTACCTCCAAAATAACTGCACAACATTCAGTCTTAGTCAATTGTAAGTAAATGTGGTTATATCACAGTTGGGCTCAGTCAGTTCAGGATCTCCCTCTCTCCATCTTTTCTCTGGGAAGGCATGAGTCTGATGCATCTGGCTTCTGGCCCATCATCTCCCTCCCTCACAGACCTCTGGAGAAATGTCCATCATAATCTGGTCCTTGCAAATTGATGGGTGGATGGACAGATGGATGGAAGGAAGAGAAGGAGACAGCTCAGACTAGTTATGCCAAATGCACTGAGGGCCTCCCCACAAGCCCCACTCAGGGTTGCCTGGGAGGGTATTAATCATCTTCTCTCCCAGTCACTTCCTCTCCTGGCCAGACTTAGAAAGGTGAAGACTGACCTCACACCAACCACAGCCTCACTGTCACCTGAAACATCTTGAGCAAATCAGCACAGCAAAGAGAAAAAGGAGCTTCCAGGTCAGACGCTGGTTTCTCCCCTAGTTACTCTGAAGGAGCCCCAGGGAGGATTTGAAAAATTAACAATAGAGAGTTAAGTGGGTGAACTGCTATGTTTTTTTTTTAACAAATGGATAGAAATGAGATGAATTAAAATAGAGTGATATCCCTGGGTGGTGTTTGAGGAGTAGACACACTATTGGTGCATGTAGAGAATGACTCAGGCTGTAGATTATAGTCTTGGCTGCACAGAAGAGTCACCTGGGAAGATTTCACAACCCTGATTTCCAAACTGTGCCCCAGCCCAATTACATCAGGATCTGTGAGAATGAGGCCAGCCAGGATCCAGTCATTGCAAAGCTTCCCAGATTATTCCAGTGGACAGCGTCTTTGAGAGCCACTAGTTTAAAGTCCCCTTCTTATTGGGCTCTGGAGGTTTCTGTCCCACCCAGGCCTGGGTGCAAGGTGGGTGGGGTATGGGCGAATGTTGGGGGCAGTCTACAGCTCTCCTGCTTCTGGAGCTGCTGCCTCCCTTGGGCCATCCTTCTTTCCTCCTTCCTCTTCAAAGCCATGGTCTCAGTTAACAGAGAACCTGGAAAATACTCTCTTCTTGGTGCTGAGTTCTCCTCAATAGCCGAAGTCCTGGATGGGCCTGAAGAGTGACATTTGTTTGTTGGACATTCAGTCTTCACATTCTTCTTCCATATCTGGGTCTACATTCCCTGCCAGATCCTCTCCCCCAGTCCAGGACTCCAGATGTGACTTTGCTTTGGGCTCCAGGGAATGGGTCATGCATCCTAGCCTGGATCAATCAGAGCTTCCATTTGGGCCACAGTGATGGGTTCAGGAACAAGCATGCAATTCAAGCAAGGACTCTGGCATCCAAACAGAGGAAACCCTGGTCTTCTGCTTGAATGGTTGAGGAAAGGTGGTGGACCTTTCTTGAGATTTTTGAATCATAAACTGGAGGATGGTAAGGTTGGAGTTACTGGACAGAGCTGCTTTGAGAATAAAGGTAGCACAGAGAAGGAGAGCAGAGACTGGACTCTGGTGATGTCACCTGGGCACTTGGATCAAGCCAGGCCTGAAGTCACCACACTTTCCAGGTAAGTGCACCATTAATGTCTCTTCTCATTTATGCTGGCCTGGTTTTGGTTTGCTGTTGCTCACGACAGAAAGGATCCTGACAGATGCGATGGTCTTCAGGTTCTCATGATCTGGCTCTTGTTCTGTCCAACTCTAGTTTCTTTGCAAACCATGCAGCATCTCCTCTTGGGGCTCAGATCACTTGGAGGGATCTTAAAGAAGTTCAGCATGGAGCCAGATGGCCTGGTTCAAATTCCGGCACTGCCGCTTATGAGTTGTATAACCTTAGGCAAGTTACTTATCTGTGCCTGCTTCCATATCCTCCTCTACAGTATGGGAATCATGATTGTACTAGGTTCATTAAGCTGTCTTTACTCCTGAGGCTACACTAAGGAGTAAATGGGGAGATTAATTTAAAGCAGTGGAAAGTAATTATAGACACAGTGAGCCTTCTGTCAGTGTCAGCTCTTGCTATGACAACAACTTTTGTACCTAAAGGGTGTGCATCCTACTTTGGGCCTTTGTTCCTGTTGGTCCTACTACCTGGAATGCCATATCCTTTGATTGCATGTCCTTCAAATGTTAGCTCCTTAAGCCTCATTATATGTTCTCAAAACTCCCTGTAATTTTCCATCCTGACATCTATTACAGTTTGCAATTCCATTTTTACACTAGGTTTTCCTCTTCCGTATCCTTCTCTGGGCTGCGAACTTGAGGGCAGGGGATGAGTCTGTGTTGCTGTGGCTTCTGTCTTCAGTACCAATAACACAACCCAGCACATCGGAAAATACATGTTGAATGAATGAACAAATACAATGGTCTGGCCACTCAGGGGCAACTTCTTCACTGGGAAAATGTTCCCCAACTACGACTCAAACACTGTTGCTCTGACACAAACGTTCCTGACAGATGCAGTAGCCTACAGGTTCCCACGATCTGGCTCTGGCCCTACCCAACTCTAGTTTCTTTACATACCATGTTGTATCTCCTCTTGGGGCTCAAGTCACTCAGACAGATCATTCAACATCCCAGAGATTCTAGAGCGGGGGGATGCCTTGGTGTGCAGGCTGGGAGATGCCATCCAATGCTTCCTTCCTCCCTTAGCCTTCAAGGCTGAAGCAGGGGGGCATGTAGACACCCCTTCAGCCTGTAGTGCGCTTGGGGATGTGGATGGGGTCCATATTCTTGGTCACCTGACCAGGAGGGTGGGTGCTCACTGCTGGACTTCAACACCTGCAACTACCAACAAAGCTCCAGCAAGGTCCACGTTGAGCATATGGGCCAAGTTAAACACACAGCGGGGTGTAGGAAATGGGCTTTAATAAGCATATAATTATCCTTAAAGGGGATCTGAGTCCTTTTCCCTTCTAAATATACTTGTGCATTATGAGCTTTTAATTAAAACTAAGGTGAGTATCACTCTGCACTAAGATCATGCATAAGAAATGAGAAGGTGGAGATGGTGCCAAAAGGGTTTGGGTGTTGATAATGCAGGTAATTGCAATGCTGTTCCACGAAACACATTTTGTTCTTGGAAGCTGAAATTAGATTTTGATGTCTTTTGAGATTCTTACTGCCTTTCTAACTCATGGTGAATCTCCTTTCTCAGTTCTCTGCTCCACTGAGAGCATTAGGGACAGTTAACATTCTGGGAGCAGCTATACTGTAATGAGATAGTCTAGTTCCCAAGCCCATCCTATGGTGGGCAGCCTCGGAAGCATCTGAAGTCTGGGTGCAAAGAAAGAGGGGTGCCAGTCCTATCATGGCTGCAATGTTACAGTCAGGGAAGATTGCAGAAGGGTCTTTCACTTCCTAAGGAACTAGACTCTAAGGCTGTGTTGCACCAATGGGCTATGGTCTCTGCCAGGGACAGGTCATGGTTCTTTGAGTGCAAGTTGCAGACTGGACTCTGGCCCCTGAAAAGCATCAGAAAACTTGGAAACACTTTGAAATGTAATGAATTTTCACTCAGAACTTTGAGCCTTTCCTTTTGTTCTGACACCCTGTACATGTAGCATAAAGGGAGAGGGGAGGAGAGAGCTTGACTTAGAGTGGTCTCTGTGTCCTTGCCCATTCTGGTTGGGTGTTCCCCTCAGCGTTCTGGCAGAAGACACCAGGGACAGTGTCTTCTGTCCCTGACAGAAGGGACAGCTTCTTCTACAGCCCCACCTTGATGAATTATCCACGGCTTCACAAGTGTGGACCCGCAGCAGGGAGAGCATTCCCAAGTCACTTTAAAGGTGAAGTACAGAAAAGACTCCCAGGATAGAAAGTCAAGGTGCAGCATCCTTTCCATCCACCTTTTCATGAATAGCCTTGTGAGAGTCCTGGGCTTTGTCTTTTCTTTTAGTTCTTCAGAATGGATGCGGGCGGTAAACAAGTGCTCCCTCATCTAACACCAGCTCCATCCTGATTCCTGGAGATGCCTAAGGCATCCCATCTCAGGGTTTCTCTACATCGCAGCTCAGCAGTTATGACATCCCAATTAAGCCCCACTTCCAGTAATGGGAGGGAGGTTGAGGACTTGGCAGCAGGATGTAACTTGAAAAGATTAATGAAGCAAGTCAAGGAGGAACGTCTGCATAAGCGCTTTTTTTATCTAAGAGATAAAGGCTTCACTACAAGGTATTTACTGCACCCGTGAAGCTGGAGAAGAAATAGACTCAGGAGGGTTATTTCATGTAAACATCTCGGTGTTCTTCGCTGTGGAAGATCGAAGGATGATGATTTAGAATGTGACATGCTGTATAAAGGAGGGGTCACACCAGCTTGGCAAAGCCCTCCTCCCTCCCTTAGGACCAAGCACTAAAGCCAAGTGGATTGCCCTTCTCTACCCCGTACCCCAGTTTCCAAACATGCTTCTCCCAGAGCATCTGCCCTCAGGTTAGAAGGAACACTGGGCTCATATATGGTCCTTCTTCAATCCTATATCTGAGCCTGGGTCCAGAGTAAGCCCGTGTATCTGTTACCTGTGTGCTGCCTGTGTGAGTGGCCCTGCCTTACCTGTCTGGTTCCCATGTGAGTTGCCCATGGGTGTGACTTAGGGACTACCAATGTGTGTTACATAGGTATGGCCTACATGCATAATGCTGTGTGTCACCTGTGAGTGCCATATGTGTGCTGTTTCCTTGTGTTTGATGTGCTGCCTGTGTGTGCTGGCTGTGCCTATATCACCTGTGAGTGCTTCCTGTGCACTGATGTCTGTTATCTTTGTATGTGGTTTGTTACATTTATGCTGATGTATGTTAAATCTGTGTTACCTGACCACCACATGCTCCCCTGTGCTACTTGGTATGTGTGTGTGTGTGTGTGTGTGTGTGTGTGTGTGTGTGTGATGTCTATATGTGTATCATCTGGCTGCATTTCTTTGGGTGTTTTCCCATGCATTATTCATGTGTACTGACTATATGTCACCTGAATTTGCTGCCTCTGTGTGTCACCCGTTTGTGTGCAGCCTGCACGTGCACTCACTTGGGTGGGTCACTGGTGTGGTGTGTTAGTGTCATAGTGTGGGCTTCTCCTGTGTGTTGTGCCATCACCTGTGTCCACGCTGCCCATGTTACTGAATGTGTCACCATCTTTTGTCACTTGTACATGTCACTTGCGTGTGTTGGTGCTTGTTTGTGTTGCTGTGTGAGTCTCTTTGTATCCTCTCCTGTGTGTCACCGGTCCATGCATGCTGCGGAGGTGTGATTCCTGTGCCTGTCCTCTGTGACCTGTGTGTGCCACCCCATGTTTGCTGTGCTTCTGTGCTCTGTGTTAACAGTTTCATGTTTCTCCATGTGAGCTACTGATCTCATTTTGTGGGTTATTTGCCTATACTGGCTGTATGGCGGTGTCTGTGTGGTGACGTCTGTCTCATGAGCTTCACTTGTGTGTTTTGCCATCACAATTTGTACCCCGATGTGATGTCTGGGTTTCATCCAGGCGTGGGGCCTCGTGAATACCCACGTGCTCCTATCACCCTTCCCGCTACTATGGCGAGAGGGGCAGGCAGAGACGAAGGCTGGCAGGAGACTCCTGGGAACTCCGGGTCCTCAAGCTGTTTCCGACAGGGCCCTCCGGGCCACAGGAAGAGCCGGCCGCTGTCCTCGCCGGGACCAGGACTGCATCTCCTCACCTGTCCCTGGGCCCCTCCTTCTGCTGGTCAGGACCCTCGGGAGTGAGCCTGAACCACTCGCCCTCCAACCAGGGGACGTCAGAGGCCCGGCTTGGGCAGCTCCCCTACTGCCCAGGTAGCGAGTGCAGTGGACCTTCTGTGAACTCTGCCCCACCTGACCCTGTCCCTCTGTCTGGCGCCGACATACAAGGGGACAGCGGGCTCCGCGGGCTTGGGGCTGGCATCGAGGCTCGGTTGGCCCAGGGTCACCCGCGCTGTCCTGAGGCCCCTCGTGCTCCTGATGCCCGCGCTTTCCCGGCTCCTTTCACAGCCAGGGAAACTGAGGCCATGAGCCCAGGCTCAGGACGGCAGAGGGGGAAGAGGCGAGATCCGGGTTCTGGATCCTGATCCGGCTTTGTGTGGATCGGGCTGGAAGCCACAGAAATCCTCAAATGAGCTCAAGGAAATAAAAGCGAGGAGGAGACCTGGCCCTGGCAACTGCTGCAGTACAGGTCTGGCTGCAGGCTCGGCTGGATCCAGGGCTCCAGTGATGTTTTTTTCCATCTCAGATCTGGACCTTCTGCTCTGAAGGCATCTCAGATGGGGCTGCTCTGGCCCCACTAATGACCCAATCTAGGGCCTGTGCCCCTCAGACTGCCCCTTAGGGGCCCCATCAATAGGACAAGATGGAGGCTACAGTCTCTTCCAGTTCCTCTCACATGAGAGGCTCTTCCGCTATCCCTGAGGCAAGTCCTGGTATGCACTCTGATTGGACTGGCTGGGCCGTGTGGCCAGCCCTGCACCAATCACTGGTCCAGAGTACAACCGGTGAAAGTGTAAGAGCCTTTCCCATTGGCCAGGGAACAAACCCTGATGCTCACAGTGATTGGACTTGCTCAGGCCATGTGACCAGCCCTGCACCAATCACAGAACCAGAATACAGTGGTTTCCAACCACACCCGGGGCTAGAGGCCGCTTCATAGACCAAGGACATCCGTGGGGGTCCCAGGGTCCCAGCCAGGGGTGGGCGGGCTCCTGAGTGAAACTCGGGTGGTCCTGGAAAGAGGGGGCGGGACCCTCCGCGTATCTGGAGTCTGTGCCCCAAGGCCCCACGTGGGGACTGGGAACGAAGAGAGAGGATGCTGTCGGGGGCTCAGCCTCCTCACACCTGCCCGGGCACCAGGCACGGCCTTCAGGCCTCCGGGACGGTCCTGGTGGGTCTCGGCGCCCCTTGTCCTGCGCCTCCTCTGGGCCCGCGGGTCCCCAGCTCCCCCAGCCCCGCCGCGGGCCGCACCTCTCTGGACGGCGCTGTCAGGAGTAGGAGTTCAGCCCCAGTGCATCCGCGCCAGGACCCGGACTGTGCGGCCACTGAGTGCAGAACACGCCGAGCTTCGGAGGTCTGGGAGTTCCAAGTGGAATTTGAATTTTTAATCTAATTGTCTGATTCGTGAACTCGGAAGCTGACGTCACGCCCAGACGTCCCAAGGTATGAGCTGTAGATACGCACGTGAGCGCTGGTGGGAGACTCCAGGCTGGGATTTCCGCTCGATCTGGGAATGAGCAATGCAACTAAATGACACCCGGAGCTCCTGAATCACCCGAGGAAAGTGACGAGAGACTCCCTCCGGTGGGAACGTCTCCTAGAAACAAGGCCTAAGATGGGGCGACAACAGCCCCACAGCTGTGTCCAGATGCAGGGAGCACTCGCCTGTGCTGTAAGTCTGTCCCACGGTGGAGAAAGGGCTCAGACCCCACGGCTCTGCTGTCCACCCTCAGTGCAGGGGGAGAGGGGCGATCCATATCAGCAGTCAAGGAGCGGGAACCTGCAAAGGCCAAGGCTGAACCCTGCACAGAACCCAGACCTCCATGTGCCTCCAGAAACAGCCGGGGCTGGGCCTTCCTTGAGATACTCTTCAACTTCAAGGCTCTTCTCACCTGAGCTCCTTGGAAGCTGTCCCAGACCCCCAGTCAACGCTGCTGGTCCCTCCTCTGTCCCCACTGTGCAGAGTGTGGCCCCATTGGAGAGACTGTTTTCCCCCCCGTGTATTGGAGTCAGTCACCCTCACCTGGAAGAATGGGACTGTTGAATTGAGGCATCATGGGTCACTTCCATCCCAGAGCATTTGATTTGAGTGGTGAGTCTCTCCAGAACCCACTCCCTCTGGCACGCAGAGGGCAGCAGCAGCAGGGGCCCTGCAGTGGTTACAGTGAGCAGAGAGCACCTGTGATCTGTCATGGGTGTATGGCATAGGGAAGAAACTGACAGTGGCCTTTTAAGCCCTGGAGATTTGGGGATTGCTTGTTACTGCCTGAAACCTTTGCTTTGCATGGATTAGCCAAAGGCAGCTCTTGTAATAGAACAGCAGAGTCTTGGACAGCAGTCAGACATAGATTCCTTTCCAGTCACATTTGGCTTGTCTGTTGCCCAGGTCCAGCTGTTGTCCTGTTGTCTTGCATTCCAGGGCCCAGAGCTGTCATCTTTATTCCCTATAACAATCTCTTCTGCAAGGATTAGGGTTCATTTATTTGCACCTGGTACATCTGTTTCATTAATTCTGATTTGTTCTCCTTATCATTCTGTTTATTCTTATCATTTCCAACTACTTTTAAATATTTTATTTATATTTTGTTTCAATTTCTCCTGTTTATGCCATAGAATTGGGGTTTCATTCTAGTGTTGTTGTCCACTAATCTCTCCTCTGGGCTCTCAGATGGTTTTTCAAAGCTCATGAACATGGGTTAGAGCATCTCTAATGAGTTATCACTTCTGAGTGGAGAGTTCACAACTTATAAACAGGGGATCTTAGGCTCAGAGTGTGTACTCCCTAAATCTGTTAGACCTGTTCTTAGGTCAGTAAGACTGGGGGGCAGGTACACAACTATTTCATTAATTTAAAAGCTTAGAAAAACAAATCGTGTAACACTGGTTGGCACTGTATGAATTTAAAAGAAGACATACACATTTAAAGGTATACACTGTAGAAATACATTCAGAAGAGATCAAATAAAACCAATATTCAGAATCACATTCAGACTCTACACAGAACCATTCCACATCTGCCACTGGTCAGTGACTACATTCATAAGTTAACATGAGTGGTTTCCATTAATCACTGGGATGGTGCACACTCCCTATCTAGAGTGATCACATGAAAATCTGCCCCACAGGCTCTGAGGAACAGGCCTCAGACTGATGAGTGAAAATGACCCATATTGGTGAGAGCTTGCTGTGTGTCGGGAGGACAAGGCACTCATATGCCTTGCCTGGTCTCCGTGAATCCTCACACTGGCCTATAAGACAGGTATGATGTTATCCCTGTTTAAAGATGAAGAATCTAAGTTCCAGAATTGGCCATGGTCTTGTATTTAATGGGGAAGATAGGATGGGTCTCTACTAGTACATCTGCCACTGGTCAGTGTCTACATTTATAAGTTAACATGGGTAACTGATAACACCAATTCCCATCAGTCATCAGTGGGAGGCTGTGATTGGTGGGTACAAAGAATTGGAAAAGGAGGACACTGTGGGAACCATGAGGATGGTATTGAATGGATGTGGTTCATCTCATTCATTCCCAGGGTGTGGGGTCACTGGTACACTCCTGGACCTTGTTGAAGCCTCATTTATCATCCAACAGCTATTCATTGAGCACCTACCACATGCTGGGGAATGTTCTGGAAAGTGGGGATGAGACACTGAACAGGTCAGACACGGTTCCTGCCCTGATGAGTTAATGTTATAGGGGCAGAGGCTGACAATAAGCAAGTAACAGAATCATGGACACAATGATTCCAGGTGGTGATGTGTGTTCTGAGGACAGTGATGCAGGGTAGCGGTAGGTAGTGTGTGTCTGTGCATGTGTGTGTAAGTGTGTAGATGTGTGTTTATGTGCAAACTTAAGTGCAGTTTGTGTGTGTGGACTTGTAAGTAGGTGTGTATGCATATATGTGAATTTGTAGGGGTATGTGTGTATCCGTAAGTGTGGAGGTGTTTGTAGGTATACATGTGTGAGTGTGTAGGGGTTTGTGTTTTTATGTGTGTGTATGTACATGAATGCTAATTTAGAAAGAATGGTCAAGGGGAGCTTTCTGGGAGTTCACAGTCAAGCTGAGGTGTTGGGGAGAAGTATTGCAGGAAGAGCAAATGGCAAGAACAAACTAGCTAAGGTGGGACCTGGGCTGGAGTGTGGAGAGAAGAAAAAATTTCATTAGAGATGTGGGAAGCAATGTAGGTGGGGCCAGGTGCTATGAGGAGCAGCAGCCTGAAATAAAGGGTTTGGGTTTTTATTCTGATTCCCATGAGAATCCCTTGGGGTTTTATCAAAACCACATTTATTAAGGGTAATTGATATGTAATAATCTGCACATTAAGTTTGATGAAGCTTGATAAGGTTTGACACGTGCACACACCCATGAAACCATCATCACAATCAAGGTTGTGAACATAGCCCATTACTCTCCAAACCTTCCTCCAGCTGCATCCTCACTTGCATGACAAACAGAAAGTGCTGGCATTTGACACCCTCCAGGAACAGCCTCCCCCGATGACTGATGGGAATTGGTGTATCAGTACCCCAACTCCCTCATCCGTGGGAGGAGGATGACTCTGGGGCCTGTGTCCTACCTGGATTTTCAGATTTCCCAGTGGGATAAAGCTCTGGTTGCCACAGAGGTAACACTTGGAAACAAATTCTTTGCTAACTGCCGCCTCATCCTGCCCCATTCTCCCGTCTCTTACCAGTATTTCCTGGGGTCACCTACCAAATACACTGCTCGTCCTGAATCTTTGTCCCAGGCCTGCCTGTTCCTGGGAGGGCAAAAACTAAGATGACATATATTAGAGGCAGACCTTGTAGGACCTAGAGGAAATTAGACATGGGGCGTGAGATGATGAGGGAGGTAATGGATGAAGTCTACAGTTTTTGGCCTGACCATGAAGGCAGCACTGCTGTAGAATCATGGATTTTATAAAAGGAAAACATTCCAGAATTGGGAAAATACCAGTAAAATCTCGAGAGTCACATTATCTAAATTCTTCCTTGGCAGCCCCAGGATGATGGGCTGTGAATATTTATCCGTCATTTCAGTAGCCCCAAACTGCAGATGCCTTCTGTGGGTCTTTTCATTCCTGCCTTATAGCATTAGAAAATCTCTCTTTCTATCATCTGTTGGCAATGGAATATTCAATAACTTCCAATGAGCAGCATTTGTGTGTAAAATGTCCAGACACTGTCCCCAAAATAATTTCATTAGCCCCCTCATTTTCAGTCACACATGACTTTATTAAAAGATTCCTCTTAGGAATTAAATTTTCATGCTTGGTTTGCACCTGATGGTGAATTGATTGCAGAATTTAGTTACATTTATTTCAGTGCTTTGTGAGTTAGCAGAGTGTGTGTTTCTAACTAGTAAATGGATTTCTTCAACTTTACTTTTGACCATGCCTGGGAATTGTCAAAGGTATTCTGGTTAATAGACAATTAAAATACTGCAATTCTTTCTCTAATGGAATGTGTCAAAGGTGAAATTAGCACAGTTGGTAGGCAGGAGTGGGAAGGTGAAGAGCCTGGGGCTCAGTCTGCAGCCCCCTTCTCACCCTGGCTTTGGGCTGTCCTTAGGCAAGCTCACACAGCTGCTGCTCTGAGCAACCCTTGATTCAAGTCCATCATGGTGTGTTTGGCAGAACAATGGCCCCCAAATATGCCCAGACCCTAATCTCTGCAACCTGTAAATATGTCGCCTCACATAGGATAAAGGGCTTTGCAGATGCGATGAGGGGTTTGGACTTTGAGATAGGGAGAGCATCCTGGGTTGTCCAGGTGAGCCCAGTGTCCAGGTGAGCCCGTGTCTAGGTGAGCCCAGTGTCATCACGTGAGTCCCTAAAATAGGATAACTTTCTCAGCTGGGTCAGAGAGATGAGCCAGAAGCAAGAGAGACTGTTTGAGAACCTCACCCTATTGCTGGCCTGGAAGGTAGAGGAGGGTGCCAAGGCATGCACATGGCCCCTAGAAGTTGGGAAGGCCCTGAGCCAGCCAGCCAACGAGGAAACAGGGATCTCAGTTCGATAACCACAAGGAAATTCTGCCAGCAACCTGAGTACACCAGCAAATGATCCTCCCCTAGGGGCTCCAAAAAGGAAAACAGCCTGTGGATACCTTGATGTTAGTCCAGTGAGGTCCACATCGGACTTCTGACTTACAGAACTGCAAGAAAATATATTTGTGTTGTCTAAGCCACTAAGTTTGTGGTGATTTGTTAGGGCCATAGTGGGAATGTAATACAGGTGGTTATGGTTCTGGAAGTAAAGGAAAGCTGCCCTTCAGCTTGCAGAGACTGGAAGGCAGCTCCACCTGAGGCCAGGGGTGTATGTGCAAGGTATTGGGTGGGGAGAGCTGACCTTAGGATGGAGAATAGAAATAAATGTGCTGAGAAGGATGCGTCCAGCTGCCCAGGAGAGAACGTTGGCAGTGTTCACCAGTATCCTGAAAGCTAGAACAGGGTGAGTCAGCCCCAAATAACCACCACCGTGAACTGGAATCCTGAGAGCGAATTACCCACTTAGCAGAGTGCTGACGCTGCCATTTGCTTAGCAAACTTGGCAGAGGATCAGCAGAATGACTTCCTAGAAATGCTGGGGCAAAGAAACAGGTTGGAAAGTGTGTAATCTGCTGAAGTGTTTTTATTTTCTATTGAGAATGTTGTGTTTGTGCTTTTTGTGTCCTAACTGTGAAATGATACATTGAAAGATTGATTTTGTTAAGAAACTGTGCTTTGCTTGCTGTGATCTTCTGATATTTTTGAAAGGTTCTCAGGGAGGGGGTCATTTTTTCTTTCACTGGCAGGTCTGAATCACACACCATTATTTATAGAGTAGTTGGGTAATTTCTCTCAGCTTCCCTGGTGATCACCAGCTGTACCAGCTCTGGTATGGATCCTAGAACATTGTCTGTGACCTGTGGCAGGTGACGACTTCCTGGAAAGAGCCCACATTGAGTTCTTATGATGATTTGGAGCCTGTGTACCAGTCTGTGTCTGTGACAAGGACATGGCCGAATGGTTCTGGGAACCTGGGCCCGTCCTCCACTTCTCTGACATTCACTCTTTCACCTGATCTTTCCTGAGTGTGGATTGTGGGCCAGGCCCTCCCCTGGGTGCTGGGTATGAGCATCAGTGGGAAGATCAAGTCCTGCAAATCAGCTCACATGTCAGAAACTTGGGGAGCAGAGACAGTGGGATGGTGCAGGATGAAGTCGGCACCATCTGAATACAGGGGGAGGAGGGTATTTTATTTTGACTTTTCCCCAGTGTTATAAATTAGGTTCTGCAGTGGAATGAATGTTTGTGTCTCTTTAAATTCATAAGTTAAAATCCTAACCACCACCACGGGGATGGTATTAGGAGGTGGGGCCTTTTGGGGAGTGATGAGGTCCTGCAGGTGGCATCCTCATGAATGGGGTTAGTGCCCTTCTAAAAGAGACCTCAGCAAGTTTCCACCGTGCAAGGGGATGGTGAGAAGTCTGCTATCTGCAACCTGGTAGAGCCCTTACCCTGCTGACACCCTGATCTCATACTTCTGGCCTCCAGAACTGCGAGGAATATATTTCTGTTGCTTATCCACCCAGTCTGTGATATTTTCTTATAGCAACCTGAGCTAAGACAGAGATCCTGGAGAGATGTTCCTTTGCATTTGGGGTCAGTTAAGTTTGCTTTGTATGAGCGAGTGTGAGAAAGAGAAGGCAAAGAGGAGTGAGAGAAAGCTGCTATTGGCTGACACAAGAGCTTGAGGGAACACTAGGGAAGGCTGAGCAATTTCAGCTCTCACTCAGGGATAAATCAAAAATTACCTAAAGTGAGTTGATGGAAAACTCAGGAGATTTTTCTTCCAATTGGTAGGCAGAGGAAATGGGGTATAGAAATGAAACAGATGTTCTGACTAAATGTTAATAACCCATAGGCATGTGTGAAAGGCAAGATTGTATAAAATCAAAAAATCAATTTTAATCTAAAGGAAAAAATGCAATGATAGTTCCTGTCGCTGTCATTCCTGTAAAGTCTAGGTTGAAGCATTAGGACCAGAGTGATAAGAAAGACAGGTTAATGCAGCCAGGAGAGGAATAAAAATGTACATTCAACAGGAAGAAATATTTGCATCCAGGGTCCTAGTAATAAGAAAGATGAGAAAGTATTTGATAAAGCCTTCAAATGCAGTGCTTTATTCACAAAAGCCTTGGAACAAGGCATGACAAATTAAATAATCATTTCTGCATCCTTTACTGCAGAGTCCATCTTGTGAACTTGAAGTTAATAACCACAGCATTTATTGTGCACCTACTGTGTGGCAGGCCTCGTGCTAAAGGCCTTAGATGGATTATCTCATCTAATCCTTGCCTAGTGAGGTACGTTCTGTTATCATCCACATTTTACTTGAGGAAACCAAGGCACAGAGAGGGTATAGAGTTGACAAAGGCCACACATCCGGCAAAGGAGAGAGCCAGGATTCCCACACAAGTGTGCCCCACTCCAAGTTGGGTCCTTAATACCCAGAATGTGGCACAGTGGGATGGTGACACACAATATGTGGGGGCTATAAAAATATGGACAATGCAGTTGAACCATATATCACTCAGGGATTACGTTTACACTCAGGGCCTTTAAACGGCACCATTGCCTGGCATTGGAGCAGATTGCATTGTTTTCTGTCCAGTATCAGATGAAGTAGCTTCCTTTTTGTAGGGCCATTTTGAATGAAAAACTTCATTTTAAACATCAAGACCAGCTTCTGAATGGTGAGATGTTCACCCCCTGGAGAGACAGATGAGGGGACAGCTCCTCTCCACTTGGGGGATTGGGCTCGTCCCTCAGCTCCTCGCCATTTGGGGGATTGGGCTCCTCAACTTGAATTAGCTGAACAGTTCAAATTACATTCTCTCTCTCTCTCTCTCTCTGTGTTTTTGGGTATATACATTTGGACTTACTAATCACATGAGTGTGGCAGGATCCCTCTGTGTACCATATAATAATAACTTAGTGGAAGGTTTCTTGGTTGATATTCACATAGCAACCCCCCAACACTGACTTTCTGTTCCCTCTGCACATGCTGACCACAGCCCAGGGCATGTGACCATGTATGGGGTCAGTCCCTCTCCATTCCCAGCCACATCTGTTCCTACCAGGGAAGGTACTGGTTGGCCAGGAGTCAGCGTGCCTAATTCCTAACTTGCTTATGCCGGTTGTGTGTGTTACTGAATTTAGGTGCTTTAATAAAGCATCATATGTCAATGAGATAAGAGGGCAAAATAGGGTTATTTCTATGAAACCTAAATTGAAAGCAGTAGGTTTACTTAACAGACATACTAAAAAAAATTCTTTTGTCTTAAATGTAGTTGAAGCAACTGTAGAGAACTAGGTATAATTACTGGAGGATTTTGTACTGGAATTATAGGTTTAGTTGCTTTGTTGAAAAACACGAACAAAAACCTCTAAAACTCTGATTCCTGAGTACCATACCGTGGCTGTGGTTGATGGAAGAGAAAGTGAGTAGACCTCTAGTTACGAAACCCATACTGAAAACATTGACAAACAATTGTACATTTCCATGCATTGTGTGAAAATATTTTTAAGAAGTATAGATCTTATTTTTTTCATGATTCGCCACTTTCCCCAACTTTATTCAGTCAACCAACTAAAGAGACATCTATTCTGATAGGAAGCTCATAGGCAGGAAAGAGAGAGTCTTACTTAAAGAACTGAGATTCGTGTGTCCTTTATGCTTTGACCTTTAATTCTGTTAAGCTCAACACTGGGTGACCTCTGACTCCTCCATCATTCCAGTGAAATGGGAAAAGTTCCCTTGTTCCCCTCGCAGGTGTGCAATGAGGGGTGCTCGCTTCTTCAGTGCCCCGCTGCTCAAACCTCTAGGGTAGCATACAGTCAGGCAGACTGTGGGGCTCCAACCCCACGGCAGTGTCTAGGGGTGAATGTGTACAGCTGAAGCTCCAGTGCGCATGTGTTTCAGGGCGCTCTTTTAGTTTAGCTGTCTGTAGGTGGCTCGTGGTAGCCAGCTCAGTTAGACCCCTGCCTTATCGCAAGGACAGAGGGCTTTCTGTATCCCAGGGTTCTTGCCTTGGTGTACCAGAAGAATCAAATCACATACGGTCTTAGAGAATGAGTGCAAGGTTTTATTGAGTGGAAGTAGCTCTCAGCAGATGGGGGAGCCAGAAGGGAGATGATTTTCCCCTGGAGTTGGGCCGCTTGGGGTCTGGGCTGTCCTCCAACTGCCCCAGCCAAACTCCACATCATTCTGCCGGTTGCTGGCCTGCGGCTTGCTGGTGCCTGTCAGTGCGTTCCTCTCGACGTCCAGCCACCCGTGTGCTCCTCCGCTGATGATGTGCTCCTCTCGACGTCCAGCCACTTGTGTGTCTGCCTTGCTAGGGTCTTGGGTTTTTATAGGCATAGGATGGGGGCATGGCAGGCCAGGGTGGTCTTGGGAAATGCAACATTTGGGCAGGAAATGCCTGTCCTCACCTAGTTCCATGGGGCCAGGGACCATGCCCTCCTCTTCCCACTCTACCCAGCACTTTCCCACTTCCATATCATTTAAAGGGACCATGCCCTTCCCTGCCCAGCACCCGACTGCCGTATCACCAACAGCTCTGCCGTCATCTTCCCCCTCCCTATCCCTGGCTTCCATCTTCATGGCTCCCACTTGTCTCCAGACTTACTCTCCACTCGCCTGGGTGATGCTGCGACTTCCCCCTCTGTCCACTCCCTTCTCTTTCTCTCCCCAACCCCATCCATTCCACCCTCCACATTATTGAGACATGGCTCACTTTACCCAAACCTAGTAAGGGAGTGAGTGCATGGGCAGATGAGGGGAGCCCCCAGCAGTCCCTTAGCATCCAGCACCACCCCAGGTGTCCACTGTGGCTCAGTCCCAGCAGGCATCTCTTCCACCCACTGTCCATGCTCTTCAAGTCTGATCCGTTCATTGCACACGGAGGGTCTCCAGGCCCCTGGATACATCCTGCCAGAGCCTGAGACACACCAGCTAGAGGTCTCCGGTTCATGCAGGAGATGTCAGATGGTTGTTCTGCTGTTCCTGAGAGTGGCTGTGGGGATGGACTCACTGTGTTCACCACAGCCCCGCCCACAACACGCAGCAGCTGAGAGCCCCAGCATGCCCAACACCACTGGCCTCTATCTTCCTTCCTTCCCTGAATTACTGGGCTCATTTTTTTGAGCATGGAGAAATGATTTGCCATTCAAATACAGAGGAGTATTTCCTTCACCCTGCTTCAGGCAGGCAGGCAGGCAGACAGACCCCACAGACCCCAATCCTGAGGATTCCTCCCCACCCTGGGCACCTGTATTGCCAACAGCATTTGCGTTGGTTGAGGGGCAGACCCTTTAAAAGTGCCATGCATGGACAGTGGATTCTTGTTGAATGCTGGGGCCAAGAACGCTGACCACACCAGCAGAGAAGGCACTGGCAAAGAAACCAGACTTCTGAAGGAGCCGCGCACGTGGACACAGCAGCACAAACTCGCTTGATCTCCAGAACGCTTCTTCTGGGAGGACCCCTGCCTCTGTATGGGAGATGACTGGGAGCGTCCATGGGCCAGATCCACTGGTGTCGCCGTGCCTCGCTGGGCTGGCCCAGGAAAGTCATTTTAGTTTTGTGTTGAAAGGGGGTGGGGCATTGGGGAAACTTCTGGGCAGTTTTCTCAGGGCCGCAGCCTTGGATTTGGGTATCATATTCTGAAATGACTGGAATGGTCAGGAAAGCTCTCTGAGAAGGTGATATTTGGGCTAAGACCTGCATAGAGATGTGGGGGGAGAATATTCTAGACCAAGGCCATTGGGATGGGCCGAGTTCAGGCCCATCTTCTCTGAGTTCAGGGTTTGGGTGAAGCTGTCGTGGGCGTTTTATGGCCTCTAATGGTCCCTGTGAGCGCCCTTCCTATGGGCACACATCCCTCATGGTGTCTGTCACAGTTCCAAGGGGGAAACCAGACTCTATTTCCCAGCATCCCTTGCAGCCAGGCCCCTCATGTGACCTGAGCCCCATCATGTGACTCAGGCTTAACTAATCAGAAACCTCCCATGAGCCTTTGCCCAGGAAAAGAACTGGAGGAAGATGGCAGATGTGTGGATCCCTGTGTGGGCACTGGGGCTGGCAGGGCCGGTGGACTCAGCGGGAGTGGGAAGGAAGAAGGTTGATGTCCCCTCCTGGGGCCAGTAGAGCGACCTGTGGGGTCAGGTTGAGTGGCCTTCCTTGGAGCAGCCCTTGTTGTGGGCTGGACATTTGTAGCCATGGAGTCTTTGCCCCCATGAAGCATCGGGACCTTCCTGATGTCCACACTGGCTCCAAGGAATTCGCTGCCTCTGGGTCTTGTTGGAAATGCACCATCTCATATCCCAGCCAGACTTGCTGAGTCGGGGTCTGCATTTTATCAAGACCCCTGGGGATTTGTGTGTAATGGGAGTCAGAGAAGTGTGATCTGTAATGAGCTACTCCTGCTTAATGCAGCTGGATGGGTGGTCTTCTGTGGTTACAGCAAAGAACCCGATGATGCAGAAGCCATGGGAGGGATGTGACCAGGGAGTGAGATGATCGGGTTCATCCTTTATCCATCCTGCTGCTGGACTGCAGACGGGCGAGACAGGCCAGCACGTATCCAGAGAAAACACATCTCTGACAAGACAAACACGCAAAACCTGTGAAAAGATCCAGACACACACACCTGCAGGTGAAACTTAGACACACATGCACACACACACAAACCCAGAAACAACCGTCTACACAGGCGCACAGAACCACAAACACACAAGCAGGGGTGGGGTGACTTCACCCCAGAACATCTCCTTTCTTATTTCCCTGGATCTGCAAGAAGGAGCCGAGCCTGCCTGACTTTGGTCCCTTACTCACCACTAGACCTTGAAAGTGAAATTGAATATCCACAAGCCCGTGACCTTGGGGTTCTGGAGAATGGGTCCTGTAATGAGTGTCATGGCTCCAGGCCAGGTGAAATGCAGGCGTTCCAGCCTCTGTCCGGGAGGGTCACTCGGCCCACTTGCTGAGGGCCGCAGATCGATGTGGATCAAATGCTAATGGCTTTTCAGCTGGGGCTGCTAGAGCCCAGTGCAGGACCATGGGCAGTGTGTTTGCTGGAGGCACTTTTGCCCTCGGCAGGACATTGCGGGCAGGCTACCTGCTGCGACCCAGGTTAGCACAATGTGATACATGCCATTTGTGCAGCAGCAGGGGACTGGGCATAGAGACAGGGGACATCAGCCTGTGCCCGTGATCCAGCTATAAACACAGATTTATACCCAGGCCAAATCTATCCACGAATCCATTTCAAAGGAATAAAATCACATTAGAGGGATAATAATTGTGTAATATATTACACTTGAAATTAGAATTCCATGAAATCTCATTATTTATGTCTAGACTAAATAGATTGAGTTTTGGTTATTTAACTACATTTCCTGTTGCTCTGATGAGGAATGATGCTTCTCTAAGAGCCGACTGTCTCATTCCTGAAGCGTGGTGTTTTCAGAGCAGCACCACGAGGGGCTTCTGGAAGTCTCTTGGACTCAGGGTTGGTCTGGAGGAACATCGGGGCTGCCCTGGGCCTGCTTGTCCTCAGGCCGCTTCATGCCCCTTCCCATGAGTCTCTGGGCTCACCCCGGTAGGCCACATTTCCCAGGCTCTGACTGGGCTGGTGTCTGCCTGGATTAGCGGTGGGGGGCTGTGGTGGAGGGTGGGGGCAGGAGGACCCAGGGCGCCTCCCTCTGCAGTGGCTGCATCTCCCCCATGGCTTCAGTCCCCGCTGTGGCCTGTTGAGCTGGGGACCCTACTCCCTCTCATGGTCTACCCCAGGGTCAGTGGCAGGTTGCTGTGCTGGCTGATCCTCACCTCACAAGCTGCCTTTTGCCTTCTCAGCTTTCCATGCAAATCCCTGCATTGTCCCTTCATGGTGAAGCACCTGCAGTGACCCCTCTTTCCTTGGACCGTGGTGCAGATGTACCCCTCACCAGGACACTTAGGCCTCTACCCCACCCATTTCCTCCTCCTCTCATCCTCACACACCCTCTGCCATGGTGCCCAGACTCCCTGCTGTCCCCCACGCCAGCCCCATCACCTTCGCTCCTGCTGCCTGCTTGTCTGGAGTCCCCACCATAGAAACATCCCCTCTGTGAAGTCCCTGCTCACATGTCATCTCCGGAGACCACTCCCGAGCCTCCCACCTGCAGATAGCATCTGCTGGGACCTTCCAGAGCCTTTCTCTGTCCCCGCTTGAGTGCTCAGCAAGAGTGCATCTTGCAGTAGTCAAACACGTTCATTTGCATTCATTCTTTTATTCATCAATTATTCATCAAGTATTCACTGATGCTGACTGTGTGTAAATCACTGTGATACAGCAGGGTAATCAGGAGTTTTTCCATTGTAAGTGACGGAAAGCCCAACTCAAATTGGCTTGAGTAAGAAGGAAAGTTTTTTGACATATAACAATCCATAGGTATGTCAGCTTCAGGCATGGCTGAATCCAGGAGAGCAACTTAGGTCTCTGAAGGCTCTTTACACCTCTTGGCTCTACTTCATGTTGGTGATGAGCTGCAACAGTGTAATGAGAATTTATTTTCACTTCTAAGTGGCAGAAATCTCTAGAATTGGCTTAAACACCATTGTTTGTTGATGCAAATAACCACTCAGGGATAGTTTATCTTCAGGCATGGCTGGATCCAGGAGATCTCCGTAATTTTCTCCTGTTGCCTCTTACTGTGCTTCCTCTGTATTGGCTGCTTCCTCAGACAGAATCCCTCACTGTGGTGTCAAGATACCTTCTAGAGGTCCTGAGGCTTGCATCTCAGCCTCTCAGGAACCCTGCTGGAAGGGGAGGTGCTTGATTTCTCCAGTCCTTCAAAACCAGAGTTTCAAATTTTAGTTTCCTTGTCTCCCAAAGGTCTGGTTTTGGTCACACATCCATCTGTGTTTCTATAATTGTGGCCAGGGGAATGCAGGGTTTTGATTGTGCCTGACTCACAGGCCCAATGAACCAAGCATACATTTCAGGCAAGTCAAATATATATGTGTAAACAATGAAAGATCACATATATTCAA